>NC_045778.1:64137799-64452264 GCF_008692025.1 Phocoena sinus | reverse complement strand
TTACTTCCCTTTCAAGCAGACTTTCCACACAACAGCCTCAGAATAGACTGAATTCTTGCATGGCAGATGGACACCCCCAGAGCGAGTGGACCACCAGTGACAACACGATTTTTTTCTGTTCTAGCCTCAGAAATCATGCAACGTCACTTTTGCCACATTCTGTTAATCAAAGAAGTCAAAAGTCATTTGAGTTTAAGGGACTCCATCTTTTTTTGTTTGTTTGTTTGTTTTTTTGCCGTGTGCAGGCCTCTCACTGTTGTGGCCTCTCCCGTTGCGGAGCACAGGCTCCGGACGCGCAGGCTCAGCGGCCATGGCTCACGGGCCCAGCCGCTCTGCGGCATGTGGGATCCTCCCGGACCGGGGCACGAATCTGCGTCCCCTGCACCGGCAGGCTGACTCTCAACCACTGCACCACCAGGGAAACCCAAGGGACTCCATCTTTGATGGGAAGAGTGTCATACGGTTTGCAGACATGTTTTAAAACTAACCAGTGGCCACCCTCTTGCCAAAGTTATTTACATTCCTCCCAAATACAAAATATACTCACTACCTCTTAGGATCCCCCCAAAGTGTCATCTATTGTAGCATCAGGCTCAGGGTCAAGGTCCAGTATCTCATGATCTAAACCACATTCATGAATGATAAATGAAGCTTCAGATGGATGAAGCTTCCCAAGTGTGTTTTCCCAAGTTCAATTATAGCTCTTCAAGTAACACTCGTCTCGATCTGAAGCCTTCTGAATTAAACAAGATATGTGCAAATGTTTTGTCTTATTTTCGGAAATGCTTTTACATTCATGTGCTTTGTACTTAAGCTGCAAAAACTTAAAAAAAAAAAAAAAAATACCCTCAACAGTACAACATGGTTCATCCCAAAGTTTTCTTCACGTACGTGTCTGCACCTGGGCTGGGACTCAAATAGTTAGGTGCGGGGGAGCAACTGAGTCTTCTTTAGTCTCTCACCATCCTTCCTCTCCTTTATCTCCATGTGTTATTTCCACATGACAGCCTCAGATAAGTTGACTTCTTAGATACATGATGCTACATTCATATAATGGATCATTTTACAGCCTCAGAAATTGTGCTTTTAGAGTCTTAATTATACATATGAAATATATACATATGAAATACCTAGTACATAAAATATGTGAAATAAATCAGGGTACAAATCATGTATAAAGTATCGTTCCATGAGGGAACTAGACAGAAATATATAAAATGTAATAGTCATCTCTAAAGTGTCATCTTCTAGACTATTTACAACTTATTTCTCTTAATTTTCTGTATTTCCACATTTTCTACAAAATGCTTTGTATTAGTATTCAAGATATATATGAAAATAATATAGAGGCTCATAGATACTAAGGAACTTTCACAAGGTTCAAAATTGCTCTGAGTTTTCAAATTGAGAATTAAGCCCTGTTCTCTCTTAATTCCCAACCCTATAACTCTCCTCTCAATGCTGTTCTTTCTTCCTATAGGAAAAACCAAGATCATGTCTGCCTTAGTTAATAGCACTTACTCTATACATAGTCTCTGTTTGGCCTTAAATATTCAAGCCTGTCTTGTCCAATCACACTTATTCAGCAGTATGTAAAGAAGGCATGGCGAGTAAGGTGTCTGTGCCTTAGGGTGAATATTCATCTTCTAAGCTCCTTGGCCTTTAGAGAGCACAGGACTCACTGTCTTTTAGATGTTACCTATGTGAACTAAATGTGTACATTTAACTCATATCTACTGGCCTCCCTGGACTCATTTTTTTGTGCCAGCCTCTTCAGTAGCCGCCAGCCTCCTGCAGTCTTGCATTCCCTTGTTTTCTGGCTTTTTTGGTCCTGCTCAACCCACACCAGCCTTACACATCCATCTCTAAATGGGACCAGCCTTCAGCATTTCCTTTGCATGATCCTACAGGTCTGTACCCAACTCTCTTCCTTTTCTGATAGTTTTATGTAACTCCATTTTGCAAGGTCAAGATTCAGGTGAAAGGCTAATTAGCACTCAACCTAAAAGTGAAATGTTAGCAAGTTTTTCTAAAAATGATCAACTATTGGACCTCTGTTAACAACTTTATTATCAGGTGCTAATAGGTTTGGCAAGGGCACAGTTTTCCATTAGTTTAATTAAATAAAGTTGGAGATTAAAGTTTATAATCTGTTTAGGCTATCTCAGGCTATCATTCCAGGTCCTTTTTTTTTTTAATTGAAATGCCCTGGGGCTAAAAGAAACTTGATAAGAAGATAAGACATCCACAGAAGTCAAGGACCAGGGTCAGCAAGATATTTTCAAATATCTTTTTCTCCCTGTAACAGTTTATCTTCCTCCTTTGACCTTCATATCCTCCTTTCCCCCCTTCCCCTCCTCCTCCTTTCTCTTCAGGAAAATGCTAATTTGTCTATAGCCATATCATTCCCAGCCTTTACACTGTTCACGTGGAGGCTCCTACAAATGAGGTCCAGGAGAGCAAAGGGTGGGCCAGTTTGCTAATGAGAATATGTTTCTCTGAGTCACAACTGATATTCATGAACACAACCATACAGGATGACCATATTGTATATTTTTCTATATAGCACATTACATTTGTCTTCATGAATAATTACACCTCTTATTTTTCATCCATAGACTATCATGAGATAGGTTTTGCAAGTATTATCATCTCCATTTTATATATGAGGAAACTGAGGCTTGGAGGAATTAGAGTTGCCCTTCTTTTCATCTCTCATTCCTGGAAATCATTTTGTACACTAATGCCCAAATGATGTTATGTACTACAAATATGTCCCTCCTCTCCTTAACTGCCACTCCCGCAACTGCCAATGGAAAAAACTACAGACTCCTGTGATATTTTTCTTTAACTGTTTGTACCCTTCTTAAATGTAATCTCACAGCACTGCACACTGGGATCTCTAGTCAAACTTTTTGTTAGTAATAATTGCTAACCTATGGAGCCCTTCCTATAATCTAGGCACTTAATGCTTTAAATAAATCATGTTGTTCATTACAAATATGTGAGGCAGGTAGGATTATGATCACCATCTTAGAGACATATTCATTCATTCTACAAATATTTATAGCATGTCCTATGTGTCAAACAGTACTAGAGAGTAGAAATTCAGTAGTCAACTGGATAAAACCCATTATGTAATTTCTATTAAAACATTGGTTAATTAAAATATATTTTATCTGAGGATATTTTAAAATAGTGACCTCTAGTGTATTTAAAGTACAATTTTTCAAAAAATTCAAAATTTAGGGGCAAAGCTTTTATTTTTCCCCTTTCTAGTTAGTATAAATAAGGAGATTGGCTCCTAAACCATAAATTTCTCCCCAGGTCTAGATGTGTGGAAAAGTCAGCCTTCATCACAGGGCAGGGATCAACTTGTCTGGGCTAAATGGCATTGATTGCCTATACAAATGCTAGTTTGAGAAGCTGGCATTTGTGGGTGACGAGTAAAGCAATCAAAAGCCAAAAAATATACAGCCCCAGCTTGCAGCACATCATATTATCTCTGCAAGTGCCTCCAGGAAATGGATGTCTTGCTTCTGTTCACACTGCTCATTTTCTTCCTTCGCCCCAGTCTCACCAGATTTCCTGCTGGGTCTCACATGCCATTTTCAGTCTTTGAAGATGACAAGCTAGGCCGAAGTCTGATATTTATCTTCTTGATCAATATGGTCAAATGTCAAAAAAAAAAAAGTGAAAGGAACTATTATTCTGGATTATGATGACCTGTACTGAGCACTTACTATGTTCTAGGCACATTTGTGTGCAACCAAATCAAACCACGTTGACAGAGTGGAAGGGTGGGTATAGCGTTTTCCTTTTAAGATCTGGGGTTCTGGAGTTAGAATACTTGGGTTGGAATCCTGGTTCTGTCACTTTACATAATCACCTTATTTGATTCCTCAAATAAACCAATGAGTAGATGGTATTACCCCTGTCTTCCAGATGAAGAAACCGAGGCTAAGAAAGCTTATGTAATTGGTCAAATTTGCACAGGCTTTAAGGGTTAATGGTGGAATTGAACCCATGTCTGAGTGTAAAGCCTAGCTCTTAGCCCTGGCACTGTGCAAAGGATGCCTGATGATCAGTCCTTTGTCTCTATAATCTCTGCACAGTACTTCTGGATGAAATTATAATGCTGACCGCCTAAAACTCTTCCTAGTAAGCGCTACGGAGAATTACAGAGATCCCCCAAGGGAGTTTAATAACGTATTGAATATTGAGTTTTAATAATTTCAATTTCTTAAAGATAATTTTTTAAAAATAACTCTTGTCGCCAATTCTTTCATTTATTAATATCATAAACTTGTTTATTTTGATTTGTCTACAAGCAGCTAATTATTCGAAGCCAATTTTCTAATAATTTAAATTCAACATAAATAACGTTGTTGTCTTTGCTATCATCTCCAGAATCTCCCAACATTTCCATTTTCACAAGTGTGTAATATCCTTCAAACACTCTACTTTCTTGCTGTACAAAGTTGGATGTGCTCTGATATAGATCTTCCTTATATAGTACACTTTTGTGCCTTCAACAAGCCAGTTTTTAACAATATATTTATTAAGTAAGCATTAATCTCACCTCAATGAGAACTTGGCTATGCTTCCAACTTTTACACCAATATGAAGGTTCAATTCATTTTCAAATTATTGAGTGCTGTACTCTGCTCTCTAAAATTAGACCCTAGTTATTATTCTTTTACTTGCTCATTTATTTGAAATCTTTCTGTTTTTCATGTCAGTGCCTCTGAAGGCGTATATGTTTCATTAATGATTCTGAAACAAAGCAGTAGTGTTAAAAGTTATAAAAGTTCATCACCTTTATTTGGCAAAGATGCAACATCCTAGCGGTATTGTTAACTTGATAGTAATTTAAACTGCTATAGCCTCCTTGAGATGAAGATGCACTCTGATTTAATAATTACCTGAATTGAGATAGATAAATTCTTTAAAGGTTCTTTCCAACCTAGAGATTCAATACAATTTGAGGAACAAGAAAATGGATATATCTTTTTAGGATGTTGGATAAAATTTTAAGAGTTGGAACTTTTTAGAAAAAAAAAAAGTTAAACATTTTATGTGCCAGTGACTTGTTTTATTTCATCTTTATATGGCTTCCAATTGGCAGCATTTTAGTCCCATTTTATAGATAAGTCTGGGAGTGGTCAAGTAACCATCCAAGGTGGATTAAGGGGAGAACTGCAGGCACCAAGGCCCATATGTGCAAAGACTTAACCTAGAAAGGAAGTGGCTGAAAGTTGGAAAAATGGGAAAAGTGGTCTGAGCAGAGGGCTGTGAGATAGACAAGGCTGGTATATGGAGGATCTTCCAGGAAATGCTAAGTATTTTGGGCTTCAGGTATTACACAATGGAAGGGTTACTCATTATGCCAGAAACAGTCTCTGTGCACTGATGCCAAATTGAATCTCGGAGACAGTTTTGGGTGAAGTAGAATAGCTTTATTGCTTTGCCAGGCAAAGGGGTACACAGAGGGCTCATGCCCTTCAAAACTGTGTGTCCCAAACTGGGGAGGATTTGGTGAGGTGTTTTATAGTAATGGCTCAAGGGTAGGGTTGCTGATACAGATCGGGGTGTGTGTAGGCCCTGCATTCCTTTAATCTGGCCTCAGGTGGTCTCCTGATGAGCTTCTCTCTGGAATGAAGAAAGCTTCATCAAGTAGTTAACATCTTCCATTTGTTGGGGGTTTAGTTCTGCAGAAAAGCTCAAAGATATTGTTATGCGTATCCCTTGAGGCAGAACCAGGATCCTGTCTCAAGGCTGCACTATTGTTTCTTGACTTCTCCCTTGTCTCTGCATCCCCTTCCTTCTCTAATTAGCAACTGTTTGAACCTGCCCTTTGGAACTCAGGGAAGGTTATGGAGGTTGAAACCTATGCCCTACAAACAAGAAATGTGGGACACGGAAAGGCTTCTGTGCCTAGAAGCCCCACAGGGTCCTGCTCGGTTTCACTCTTGCCACTGTATGATAGACATATTGGAGGGTGCAAGTAGCAGAGCCCATTTAGAAGGTTTGTGGAGTCACCAAAGCAACATGATGGCGGTGTGGACTTGGGAGTTGTTAGTGGAAGTGGAGAGTACTTGGTTGGAGAGGGATTTTGGAGATAAAATGATAGAACTAATTTATAATTATAAGGAGATGGTGGGAAATGTTGGTGAAGAATGTATTGAGCATAATTCCCAGGTGCAGGCTTGCAATACTGTTAACATCTGTTGAGATTTGTAACAGCAGGAAAAAAAAGAAAGTTTCAGAAAAAAGCTTGTCAGTTAGTTTTAGGATATAATATTTTGATTGCCTTTGAGACATTCAGAATAGGTAGTTGGATGTACAAACTTGGAGTTCAGAGTTGTTTGGATGGAGATTTAACTGAGAGTGGAAAAGTAAGGAACACATATTATTTGTCACAGTGATTCATGGACTGCTCAATCTTAAGCCTCTTCATGTTTATCCTTAACTTGATTCATGCTGGAACTTAAGATGTATCAGAATCACCTGGATAATAAATAATGCAGTGGGAAAGATGCAAGATTGAGAGTCACACTGCCTAGGTTTAAATCCCATAATCCCATCTCTGTCATCTCCTAGTACAATGCTTATAATTTAATTTAATCTTTCTGTGCCTCAGTTTCCTCATCTGTAAAGTTGGACATAATAGCTAACTTTTAATGTTTCTGTGAAGTGCAAATTAGGTAACTGATGCAATGCTCCCAAAACAGTTCTTAGTACATCTTAAATGCCCAGTAAAGATTGGCTAACATTATTAGCCAAGGAGTTGTTAAAATGAGTATTCCTGGAGCTCAGACTAGGATTTGCATGCTCACTAATTTTGAGAACCATTGAGTTCCAAGATAGGTATCCCTTCCTGAATTAGTCTGACTGTGCCCCTGCTTGGAGGTAGATAATGGATTTTTAATTTTTTTCAACATCTTTATTGGAGTATAATTGCTCTACAACGGTGCGTTAGCTTCTGCTGTATAACAAAGTGAATCAGCCATATGTATACACATATCCCCATATCACCTCCCTCTTGCACCTCCCTCCCACCCTCCCTATCCCACCCCTCTAGGTGGTCACAAAGCACCTAGCTGATCTCCCTGTGCTATGCAGCTGCTTCCCACTAGCTATCTGTTTTACATTTGGTAGTGTATATATGTCCATGCCATTCTCTCACCTCGTCCCAGCTTACCCTTCCCCCTCCCCATGTCCAAGATTATTCCTTTCCTGCCCCTAGGTTCTTCAGAACTCTTCTGTTTTTTTTTTTTTTTTTTTTAGATTCCATATATATGTGTGAGCATAAGGTATTTGTTGTTCTCTTTCTGACTTACTTCACTCTGTATGACAGACTCTACATCTATCCACCTCACTACAAATAACTCAGTTTCGTTTCTTTTTATGGCTGAGTAATATTCCATTGTATATATGTGCCACATCTTCTTTATCCATTCATCTGTCGATGGACACTTAGGTTGCTTCCATGTCCTAGATATTGTAAATAGAGCTGCAATGAACATTGTGGTACATGACTCCTTTTGAATTATGGTTTTCTCAGGGAATATGCCCAGTAGTGGAATTGCTGGGTCGTATGGTAGTTCTATTTTTAGTTTTATAAGGAACCTCCATACTGTTCTCCATAGTGGCTGTATCAACTTACATTCCCACCAACAGTGCAAGAGAGTTCCCTTTTCTTCACACCCTCTCTAACATTCTGTTTGTAGACTTTTTGATGATGGCCATTCTGACCGGTGTGAGGTAATAATACATCATTGTAGTTTTGATTTGCATTTCTCTAATGATTAGTGACGTTGAGCATCCTTTCATGGGTTTGTTGGCAATCTGTATATCTTCTTTGGAGAAATGTCTATTTAGGTCTTCTGCCTATTTTTGGATTGGGGTGTTTTTTTGGTATTGAGCTTCATGAGCTGCTTGTATATTTTGGAGATTAATCCATTGTCAGTTGCTTCATTTGCAAATATTTTCTCCCATTCTGAGGGTTGTCTTTTGGTCTTCTTTATGGTTTCCTCTGCTGTGCAAAAGCTTTTAAGTTTCATTAGGTCCCATTTGTTTATTTTTGTTTTTATTTTCCTTTTTCTAGGAGGTGGGTCAAAAAGTATCTTGCTGTGATTTATGTCATAGAGTGTTCTGCCTATGTTTTCCTCTAAGAGTTTTATAGTGTCTGGCGTTATGTTTAGGTCTTTAATCCATTTTGAGTTTATTTTTTATTTCTTTTTTGAGGTACGCAGGCCTCTCACTGTTGTGGCCTCTCCCGTCGCGGAGCACAGGCTCTGGACGCGCAGGCTCAGCGGCCATGGCTGACGGGCCAGCTGCTCCGCGGCATGTGGGATCCTCCTGGACTGGGGCACGAACCTGTGTCCCCCGCATCGGCAGGCGGACTCTCAACCACTGTGCCACCAGAGAAGCCCCATTTTGAGTTTATTTTTGTGTATGGTGTTAGGAAGTGTTCTAATTTCATTCTCTTACATGTAGCTGTCCAGTTTTCCCAGCACCACTTATTGAAGAGGCTGTCTTTTCTCCATAGGTAATGTATTTTAATTAAGTCATTCTGGTTAGAGTGTATCTTTAACTAGAAGTGTGACCTGAGGGAACTTTTAAAATATCCATTTCTCAATACTATCACAGACTTTCTAAACCATAATATATGAATGAAGAGCCACAGGAATATGTATTTGAAAAGAAATTTTCTATGTACTTAGTGATATCCTGACCCACAGTCTAATTTTTTTTTTTTTTTTTTTGTACGTGGGCCTCTCACTGTTGTGGCCTCTCCCGTTGCAGAGCACAGGCTCAGCGACCATGGCTCACGGGCCTAGCTGCTCCGCAGCATGTGGGATCTTCCCGGACAGGGGCACGAACCCACGTCCCCTGCATCAGCAGGCAGACTCTCAACCACTGCACCACCAGGGAAGCCCCCCAACAGCCTAATTTTTAAACAATTAAATGACTTTATTTAGATGATGTCTTGAGTTTCCTTTTGCACTTTAAGTGTTTAAATGCGTGCTCCCCCTTTCAGAGTAGAGAATTTCTGCTAACAATAAGCTGCGTATATACTAATCACATTTACAAGCCCCTTTACATCTAAGTATGGCCATGTGACTATTTCTTTCCATTGAAATGTGAGTAGAAGTAATGTAATTTCTGGGGCAAAGCTATGAAGAAGTAGCTTCATATTCAATATTTTTCTGCCTTGCTGACTACCTGCAGAGGATGGTGAGGCCCTAGGTGATAATGGATGCAAAAGATGGAAGAAACCCGCGTCTTTGGACAGTGTGCAGGAAGAGTGCTTACCAAACCTATATCACATAGGGCTATAATAAGGATAAATATTAAGCTTCTATTTCATTAAATCATGAAAATAGCGGGGCATGTTTGTTACAGAAACTTCTGATACACTCAGTGGTTTTCAACATGAGGCATTTCTCTCCAAGTCTGTGATGGTTAAATTTTATGTATCACTATGGTACCCACACCTTTTATCAAAATTAGTCTAGATATTGCTGTAAGATATTTTATATCAATAGATATGTTTAACACCTACAATCAATTTACTTTAAGTGAGATTATGGTAGATGATGTGGATGAGCCTCATCCAATCAGCTGAAGGCCTTAGGAGCAAAACTGAGATTTCCTGGAGAAAGAATTCTACGTCAAGACTATAACATAGAAATCCTGCCAGAGTTTCCAAGCTGCTGGTCCAACCCATAGATTTCAGAATTTCTAGCTCCCATAATAATTATCTGTATACACACGTATATCCTATTGATTCTGTGTCTCTGGAGAACCCTGACACAAAGTCTGTATTCTTCAGAAGATGCTTGATAAAATGTGTCTTTATCATCATAAACATATACATATAGTTCATTCAATATATAATGGAGGTCGTACTAGACCCTGAGGAGGAAAGGAATGGACTATCATTTGTTTGATGTTTAGAATATACCCCAATTATGAATAAATACTAACATTTCAGTCATGTTGATTTTATATTGTTCAAATATGCAGTCATTAAAAAAACGTGCATTTTGTAGACTCATTTTAATATTTCAAAATACTTTTTAATATTGGTAACTTTATGCTTGGCATCACTCCTTTCTTAGCTTAGAAGAGTTTGAGTGGTTAGTTTTCTTTAAATAGGAGATGGATTTGATCTCTATTTTGTAGCTCCACAGACAGCCAACTACTGGGTTGTAAAAAATGAAATAATGGCTTATAAACCATTATTTTAAATATAACTTTTAAAGATCCTCATAGACAAATAGTATAAATATAAATATTCATGAATTATTATTTAAAATATGTTGGTTAAGTTTACATAGAGATAAAAGTTAAAATTTATGAAATGCTATTTTCTGTTCATGCTGATGGCTTAACGCCAGTCATATTTATGGCTGAGGTTTTAGGACAAAGTGGCCTACACTTCTCCATCTGACTGAGAACACATGATTCTTACCCTCATGCAGACAACACAGGGTTAAATTACAAACTAGCTTCCTGATGACCTGGAAAGATGGGTTGGAGAGGGGCTGGGGCTTGGAAATTAGAATTACATGAAGTTAATTCATTTGACTTGAGAAACTTATAATCAACCTGTCTCCTCTTAAAAGAGAGGTTATAAATGGAAGTTTTAATGATTGAGGCTGCATGCCTGGTGCCAGCTTTTGATCAGCACCATCTAAGTTGTTCTCTATTAGGAAAAGATAATAATCTCCTTGCCCAGAGGTTATTGCATGCGCGTGGGTATACACACACATATGCACAGGCACACCCCCTTTTGGCAAGGCTCTTTCACTCATGGCCTGATATAAGTGGATATAAGACCCCACTCTTTTCTTTTAGATTTACTTTTTAATTGCTTTCATTTGGGATTGGGTAACAAGAACTACGGTTTTCTTTCATTTTTTCCAAAGTCATGTTATTAGCACAGCCAGCTTATTGGCCTACTTTGATCCCTCAGGGAATAATGATTCATTAATATCCATAATGAGCCCCCTCAAACTGAGACTTGACAGACTTTCCAATTTACAATAATCTTCCCTCCCCGTTTTTGATCTTTCTGCCTTTCCTACACCATTTGTGTGACCTTGACCCAATAACTTAAACTTTCTGAATATCAGTTTCTTCAACTACTAACAAGAGGGGTTGTAATAACTGTTCATCAACATCCTATCATGATTAAGTGGAATGATAATTTTCCTTTATTCCTGCCATGTCTGCTTCTTTTCCCATCACTATTAATTCCAGGGAGCACCAGCTACAGGTGTTTTGCTGTCTTGTAAAGTGACCTTTACAATGGGACCAGCTTAGCCTTACATAATAGACTAAGAAAAAATTTAAGGAGGATGGAGGGTGGGGCAGAAGATCAATGGAAAAAAAAAGAACAGGTGTGAATAAACAAGTCATATGCAAGATAATAAACAATTAGAGGATATTGATTGCTTTGGTATTACTGAAAATGTGGCCCTCAGCCCATCAGATGCACCTCAGGTGTTTCTGAAACACTGAGATTCCTTGTTCTCACTCAAGTCCCCCTGAATCACACATCCTTGGGGGCTACTCCTGGGAACCTACTTTTTTTTTACAAGCCTCCAGAGTGATCTTGAAGGACAGGAATTTGAGAACCATTGGCCTAGGATAGGTCTATCACTGGTAGTTTTCAAGAAAATACAAATATGTAATAATTCAGCTGCTATTACTAAATTTCACCTTTGAAATAGTAATTGATAATCTCTACCCTCCCTCTCCAACCCTCTCCTCCCTTCTCCCTCACTCACAGGTGCACTTGGGTGGGATAAAGGGGCTACCTTCAGCTTCCCCCAAAGAACTAGGACAGTGTAAGACACAGCCTTAGTACAAAACAAGTGTTCTTCAAATCTTTTTGGTGAATAGGCCATTGCTTATAAACAAACTAGATAAACAGCAAAATCAAGGGCATTCCAGAAGCTTCAGGCCTCCAACTCTCTGATCCACAGGCCATCAGGAAGCTCAGTAGCCTTAGAAATATAATCAGTTCTGCAAAGTAGGTGAAAAATAAAGTTTTTTACAGGTGGATAACAGGGATAATGTAATATCTTTACTACTTACAAGCAGATACCTAGCTTTGAAGCACCATAATAACGATTCACACTTTTATATGTTTAACACCTGCAAGATATGTTTCTTTTTCAGTACCTGAGCCCCATTGATCAGTCCTGCATTATTGATTTTTGTTTCTATGTTGGATAAGAATCATGCAATAAATGTGTCATAAATTAGACCCAAACGCCTCAGAGTCAGGATTGAAATCCTCTTGCAAAACCAAAAGGAGAGAATTTCTCATTTTTTCATGATTCTGCCTGTATAGAGACTGCAGGAAAGGCAGAGGGAAGAGGCTTATTTTCACATTTACACTATATGTGGTTTTGCAGCTATGTGTTTACATACAAACACACACTCATTTACACATACAAACATTCATATTCTTCCTGTGTGGAATCTGATGTATTATTATGGGAAAGAAAGATTTGTGACAGAACTATCTTATCTGGTTCTATAAAATAATAGGCTAAATTCTGGTAGTTTTCAACACTGAACTTCCCCTCCTTCCCTCCCTCCTTCCCTCCCTCCTTCCCTCCCTCCCTCCTTCCCTCCCTCCCTCCCTCCCTCTCTCCCTTCCTCCCTCCCTTCCTCCCTTCCTCCCTTCCTCCCTTCCTTCCTTCCTTCTTTAAGGAAAGACAAAGATACAAAAGATATTTTTGTGACATTTGGACAGAGAGATTTAAAGCTATGGAGGTGTTGTCTCTGAACTATATAATGGGTGCATATTTTGGTCGACTATTTGCTTCTCCTTTTTCTGTGTCCGATTCTAAAATTTACTTTCATTGAGAATTTACCATGTGCATGTGTCAGGCCTGGACTAAGTACTTTATGTGCATTTCCTTTAATCTCGTAAGAGCTCAGTGAGGTATGTAAATATGAAGAGGCTGAATGAATTGCCTAAACTACCCAGTTAGTCTAGGAAAGCAAGATTGTTTGTTCATTCATTCATCTCCCAGATACTTCTGGAACATATATCATATGCCATTATTCTAGGTGCTGGGAATAGAGCTGTGAGCAAAACAGAAACAGTTCGGTCTTGTTAGAATCTACATTCTAGTGGGAAAACAAATGGTGTCTCAATAAAAAAAGAAGCAACGCATAAATAAGGGCTGTGGAAAGAATAACACAAAGAGAAAGAGCTAGAGAGTGGTAGACTCCACGTGTTACTTTGGATGCCGTGGTCAGGGAAGGCCTCTCTGTGCACATGACTTTTTGCACAGAGAGCTGAATGAATCCAGTGAGTGAACCGTGGAGGCATCTGGAGGGTGAGATTCATTAACATGGCATATTCTGTCCTGTAGAAGCTGGCCCTGGGCCACCTCTGAAGTCCCATGCCATTGTACTCTCTCCCCCAATGCTCTAACCTAGATTGAATGTGTCTTCTTCTTCACTGAGTTCTGTGCTTCCTATTTCAGAATTTCTTTTCATACTTTTCCCACTTTCTTCTGCTTGAATATCCACCCCACCCCACCCCCGGCCCCAACCCAAATCTTTTGGGTAAGTCTAGCCGTGATAGTTTCTTTTGGCTGGAAATGCCTTTAAATACTCACCACAATCAGAACAATATTGTGGTCTTTTTCCTCCTGCATGGAGGGCTGGATGAACAATGGGGCCATGATGTGAGTTGCTAAGGATCTCCTACTGCTATTGATCTAGAGAAGTTATATAACTCAGTATATGCTTACACAGTTTCACTGATCTACATTAGTGGAGATGTATTGCTTGCTTTTTCTGATCTGTAAATCTAGAAACAAACACATTGCCCCACTATGTCAGGATATGGTTCACTTATTCCTGTGTTTGTATGTTCTTGTGCTTTTATGTTTGGAAAGGTTTAATTTATGGGAAAGCACACTTATCCTTAAAACATCTGCCCAGTTACAATTTCTCATAATCTGTATGGACCAGTTGTAATAAATAAATATTTATTATTTAAAAATTTACTGAATAAGTTGACACTTTGACTCTGTCACCTGTCAGATTGGTGTTTCTCTGGCTAAAGTGGTATGCTCACTCCTTCCCTTTGCCCTGAATCTCTCTTGCTCCAGAGACTGGTATCTTGGGAACATCTCTTTGAACCTGGTGAGCGGGAATGAGCACTAGTGTGTAACTCAGGAGACAACTTGTCTCCCAGTTATTCTTTCCTCAGCTTGCTGGGTGGTTTTGGGAGATATCTCTAAATTTGTGAACTTCAAGATCTTTTTTTTTTTTTTTTTTTTTTTTTTTTGTGGTACGCGGGCCTCTCACTGTTGTGGCCTCTCCCGCTGCGGAGCACAGGCTCCAGACGCGCAGGCTCAGCGGCCATGGCTCATGGGCCCAGCTGCTCGGCGGCATGTGGGATCTTCCCAGACCGGGGCACGAACCTGCGTCCCCTGCATTGGCAGGTGGACTCTCAACCACTGTGCCACCAGGGAAGTCCATGGATGATGTTTTATAAGTTATATAAACTCTAAGCTTCATATACCTCATCTATAAAGTAATACCGGCCTATATTTAACATTATATTTTGAAAATTCCCCAATCACCACTCATTTGGGTGGGCTGTCAATCATGGAACCCTCCTTTTGACCCTCAGAGTTGGGCATATGACCTGAACTAGCCGATAATGGAGCTTCATGCTCCCAGTTATGACAGTTGGCTAAAGGATAGACATGTGATGCAAGCAACATGGATCAGAAAACGGCCTTGGAACTTCCGTGCTTAAAAATACAAGGGAGATTCTCCTTGATAGTTTTAACTATTTATCTTCTCTGTCACATGGAGGAATCCTGTTCTTACAATGGAAATCCCCTTCTTTAAGGTCAAAACATAAAGATAAGTAAGGAGATAAAAAAAAGGAGTAAATAGGTGCTGTATGTAATGCCTAATCCATTTTCACCCACCCTTCCCTGTGCCTTGACATAATAAAAACCTCCTATTGCTTTTATTATGATTTTATTTCATATAATATAGCTAGAATTTGGCTTCTTTTGATTGCATTTTGGAGAATCTTTTCTTAAACTTACTTTTTATTTTATATGGGAGTATAGTTGATTTACAATGTTGTTAGTTTCAGATGTACAGCAAAGTGATTCACTTATATAAAATATATATATATACTATATATATATAATATATATATACCATATATATATATATCCATTATTTTTCAGATTCTTTTCCCATATAGGTTATTACAGAATATTGAGTAGAGTTCCCTGTTCTATACAGTAGTTCCTTGTTGATGATCTATTTTATATATAATAGTGTGTATATGTTAATCCCAAACTCCTAATCTATCCCTCTCTCTACCATCTTTCCCCTTTGTTAACCATAAGTTTGTTTTCTATGTCTGTTTTGTAAATAAGCTCATTTGTATCGTTTTTTTAGATTCCACATATAAGTGATATCATATGATATTTGTCTCTGTCTTCACTTAGTATGATAATCTCTAGATCCATCCACATTGCTGCAAATGGCATTATTTCATTCTTTTTTATGCTGAGTAATATTCCATTGTATATATGTACCATATCTTCTTTATCCATTCCTCTGTCGATGGACATTTAGGTTGCTTCCATGTCTTGGTTATTGTAGATAGTGCTGCAATGAGCATTGGGGTGCATGTATCTTTTTGAATTATGGTTTTCTCTAGATATATGCCCAGGAGTGGGATTGCTGGATCATATGGTAGTTCTCTTTTTAGTTTTTTAAGGAACCTCCATATTGTTCTCTATAGTGGTTGTACCAATTTACATTCCCATCAGTGGTGTAGGAGGGTTCCCTTTTCTCCACACCTTCTCCAGCATTTACTCTTTGTAGACTTTTTGATGATGGTCATTCTGACTGGTGTGAGGTGATAATCTCATTTGATTTGCATTTCTGTAATAATTAGCAATGTTGAGCATCTTTTCATGTGCCTCTTGGACATCTGTATGTCTTATTTGGAGAAATGCCTATTTAGATCTTCTCATTTTTTGATTTTTTTTTATGTTGAGCTGCATGAGCTGTTTATGTATTTTGGAGATTAATCCCTTGTCAGTCACTTCATTTGCAAATATTTTCTCCCATTCTGTGTGTTATCTTTTCATTTTATGGTTTCCTTTGCTGTGCAAAAGCTTTTAAGTTTAATTACATCCCATTTGTTTATTATTGCTTTTATTTTTATTACTCTAGGAGGTGGATCCAAAAAGATATTGCTGTGATTTATGTCAAAGAGTGTTCTGCCTATGTTTTCCTCTAAGAATTGTATAGTATCCAGTCTTTCATTTAGGTCTTTAATCCATTTTGAGTTTACTTTTGTGTATGGTGTTAGAAAGTGTTCTAATTTCATTCTTTTACATGTAGCTGTCCAGTTTTTCCAGCACCACTTATTGAAGAGACTGTCTTTTCTCCATTGTATATTCTTGCCTCCTTTGTCATAGATAAGTTGACCATAGGGGCATGGGTTTATTTATGGACTTTCTATCCTGTTCTATTGATCTATATTTCTGTTTTTGTGCCAGTATTATACTGTGTTGATTACTGTAACTTTGTAGTATGGTCTGAAGTCAAGGAGCCTAATTTCACCAGTTCTGTTTTTCTTTCTCAGGATTGCTTTGGCTATTCAAGCTCCTTTGTGTTTCCATACAAATTAAAAAATTTTTTGTTCTGGTTCTGTGAAAAATGCCACTGGTAATTTGATAGGAATTGCACTGAATCTGTATATTGCCTTGGGTAGTATAGTCATTTTGACAATATTGATTCTTCCTATCCAAGAACATGGTATATCTTTCCATCTGTGTCATCTTCAATTTCTTTCATCAGTGTCTTATAGTTTCTTGACTAATGGATTATGTTGTAAGGTCATGGTAAAAACTGAGCTAAGTAACATATACTAACTATAATGCCTGGCACATGGCAGTGTAACTGAAAAAAGAATTATGAGATTATTGGTAATATTGATAAGAATACTTTGTTTATTTTTATTTCTATAAAACTTTCAGGACAGCCTGAAAGAGTTGCTCACTCAATGATGTTTGATGACTTGCTTCCTTTCCTTTGTAGACAATGAGAGGAATGATGAGTTATAATTGAGATATAACTGACTCACTTGCGTAAAATAATCATCCATGATTACTTCCATTTTAATTCATTCTTATGATAGTTTAGTATATCAAGATCACAGAACACTCTATTAATACAAAAATCGGCTACTTCCCTATATAAGTGTAGTGAGCAATTGGAACTTGAAATAAAAATACATAACATTTAAAACAGCTGCCCAAAATAAAGAAAGTAGTACCTAAATATAAATCTAACAAAACGTACAGGATTTTATGCTGAAAGCTGTAAAACTCTGATGAAAGAAATCAACATTGATCTAAATAAATGGAGAGATACCCCATGATTATGGATTTGAAATCTCAATGTTTTAAGGTGTCAATTGTTCCAAATTTGACCTGTGGAATCCATGTAATTGCAATAATAATCCCAGCAAACTATTTTGTGAATATAGACAAACTGACTCTACTGTTTATAGAAAAGACAAAAAACTTAGGGTAGCAAGCACAATACTTGAGAATAAAAATAACTTCAAGTATACACACTACCCAATTTCATAATTTATTACGAAGTTACTGAAATCGAGACAGCATAGTATTATTTACAGAATAGACACACAGATCAATGAAATAGGATAGAGAACCCATAAATAGAGCCACACAAATATAATCTGCTGATTTTTCACAATGAAGCAAAGACAATTCTGTGAGGAAAAGATAGTCTTTTTGATAAATAGTACTATATCAATTGGATGACCATGGGCAAAACAGTGAACCTAGACATAGAGCTCATACCTTTCACCATAATTGATTCATAATGGATCATAGGTCTAGATGCAAGACACCAAATTATAATCATAGAAGAAAACATTATAGGAGAAAATCTAGGTGACTTTGGGTTTGTCAATGCGTTTTAGATATATCAAAATCATGATTAATGAAAGAAAAAAGTTCATAAGTTAGACCTTATTGAATCAAAAAATCCATTCTGTCAAACACTAAGAGTGAAAAAATAATCCACAGACTGGGAGAAAATATTTGCAAAATGCATATAGGTAAATAACTTGTATCAATATTATAAAAAGAATTCCTAAAGCTCAACATTAAAAAAAGACAATTGAATTAAAAATGGGCTACTGATCTGAGCAGTCACCTCACCAAAGAAGATACACAGATGGCAAATAAGTATGTAAAAGATGCCCAATAGTGTTCATCATTACAGAATTGCAAATTAAAACAATGAGATTCCTGTACATATTAGAATTTCTAAAATCCAAAAGCTGACAATACCAACTTTTGGGGGAAGATGCAGAGCTACAGGACTATCATTCATTGCTGGTTGGAATGTAAAATGATACACCCAATTTGGAAGACAGTTGTGCAATTTCTTACAAAGCTAAACATTGTCTTATCATACATTCTGGTAATTGTACTCCTAGATATTTTCCCAACTAATTTAAAAAACTTATATCCACACAAAAATGTACACATAGACATTTATAGCAGACCTATTTATAATTGCCAAAACCTGGGAGCAACTAAGATACACTCCCCTAAACGTGTAGATAAACAAACTACAGTATATCTATATAATGGAATATTTTTAGTAATCAAAATAAATGAACTATCAGTTCAATAAAAATGAGTGAATTAGGTTTCCCTGGTGGCAGAGGGTTAAGAATCTCCTGCCAATGCAGGGGACTCGGGTTTGAGCCTTGGTCCAGGAAGATCCCACATGCCACGGAGCAAGTAAGCCTGTGCGCCACAACTACTGAGCCTGTGCTCTAGAACCTGCAAGCCACAACTACTGAAACCCACGTGCCATAACTACTGAAGACCGCACGCCTAGAGCCCTTGCTCCTCCACTGCAATGAGAAGACCATGCACCGCAACAGAGTAGCCCCCGCTCGCCACAACTAGAGAAAGCCCGCGCACAGCAAAGCAGCCATAAATTAATTAATTAATGTAAAAAAATTGAGTGACTCTTAAATGCATATTGCTAAAAGAGAGAAGCTAGTCTGATAAGGCAAAAGACTGTATGATTTTGATTACATAATATTCTGGAAAATGCAAAACTATAGAGGCAGTAAAAGTATTAGTGGTTTCCAGTGGTTCAGGAGAATGGTAGGGTTGAATGTTGAAACACAATGGATTTTTTAGGATGGTGAAACCCATTTTTGTCAAAACACATTGAACTTTTTAACTCAAAGAGTGAACCTTGAGGTATGCAAATTTTGAAAAAATCATTTAATAAATAAAGAGAATTCCAAGATGGAATTCAGAATGTGCCAAAACAATCTAACTCTACTACAAGTGTGTGAAACAACCATATTGAAGGCAATCATGGAGGAAGTCTGACCTAAGTAACTTTGGAATCCAGTGGGGTCTGTAAGACGAAGGGAAAAATAAACTATATGAAAGACTGTTTTCTAGTTGGTAAAGTGGTTTCCCACAAGCATACTGGATAATAATTCTGTATACTGAAAATGACAATTAAGTAAATAAATGGTGGATGGTGGAAGTCAATTTTCTCAGTACTGGAGTAAAATTTACAGCTATGTGATTAGAGGAGACTGGAATAATCATTATAGCAATAGATTAAAGTTGGAGACCTCAGCATGAATTAATGTTTAGCTTAATATAGATAGAAATATTTACATACATAAATATTTATAGAGATGTGTATCTAGAGGATACATGTTTTCTTACTATGTCAGCTGAGAGGGCCTAGAAATAGCAAGCACACACAGCACCCATATCTTGCTTTCAATACCATTCTTCATTGAAAGCAACCAGGGTTCGTTAGAGAAAGGCCTGATTCTAGGATTGCGGCAGGAAATATACAAGATAAACCTGGAGCATCTTATAGTGCCAGGAAGTAATGAAGTGCTCAAAAAAAAAAAAAATGCCAAAACAAAAACATAATGATGGGTGTATATCAAAGGAACACAGGAGTCAAATGAGTGAGCTTCCAAAGGCCAACGTTGAACAATTTGAACAATAAAATAAAATTGTTTTGGATTATAATCTAAAGTATGAAATAAATATCCATGAATCTGTAATGGTATAAATAAATGAATAAATATTTGAAGGAGAATAAACAAATTTCCCATGCTGAAGAAATGCAAATAATGTATGTAGATACTCCATCCTCATTGAGGGGAAGCACACTCCCCAATTCCTTAAGTGTGAGCTGTGCACAGTAACTTTTCTAAAGAGTATAACATGGAGAATTAAAGGAAAAAAGTACAAACGTGTAGTGGAGAAACCTACCCAACACTACCTTGGCCATGTGACCAAGGTCAACATCAACAGTGATAAGGTATGTAGCTAGCATATGTACCCTTGGTATGATGTGATGAATATGGCACTTTAACTCTGTCATCTTCCTCCCAGAAACGTACACCCCTAGTCTACTGATGAGAAATAGATTAGACAAATTTTAATTGAGGGACATTCAACAACATACCTGGTCACAACTGTTCAAAACTGTCAAGGCCAACAAAAACAAGGCAAGTCAAAGAGACTCTAACAGCTAAGAGCCTAAGGAGACATGACAACTAAATGTAACATGGTGTCTTGGTTGAGATCCCAGAACAGTGAGAGACCATTGGGTAAATACCAAGGAAATCTTAATAAAATGTGAACATTCGTTAAGAATAATGTATCAGTATTTACTTATTAGTTGTGACACGTGTATCATACTAATGTAAGATAATAGGTATAACTGGCTGTAGGGTATATGGAAACTTTCTGCATTATCATTGTCTTTTTTAGTCTAAAACTTTTTAATTGTTAAAAAATTAACTTCTGAAAGTTAAGAAGTAGGGATAAGATTTGAATGGCCACTTCATTAAAGAAAATAAACAAATGACAAAAAAACTTATAAAAAGATGCTGAACATCCTCAGTCATTAGGGGAAATCAAATTAAAAACTGCTGTGAGATACCATTACACATTCATTAGAATAACTAAACTTTAAAAAGAAAGGCAAAGCCAAGTGTTAACAAGTATATAAAACACCTGACACTCTCATACATCTCTGTTAGCATTGCAAACTAGAAGAGCCACTTTGAAAAAGAGGTAAACAAATTTTTAAATGTAAATATACACTTAACATGAGACCAAGAAAATTCCTAGATATTTACACAAGAGAAGTGAAAGACTCATTGAATTTTCATAGCAACTTTATTCTTAATATTAAAAATTGGAAACAGTCTAAATGCTCATGAACTGATGAATGGATAAGAAATCAGTTGTGACTGGCTCATTCATACTATAAAATCCCACTCACCTAGGAAAACACTGTAACACAGATGAATTTCAAAAGAATTTTGCTGAACGTAAAAAAAAAAAAATCAGGTGTATTTAAAAATTGACTCACTTATATTCTGCTTATAAGAAGGCTACTTTAAAGACACCAACAGTTTAAAAGTAGGTGGGAAAAGATATACCATGCTAACACTAATCATAATATATCTGTAGTAGCTATACTAGTATCAGAAATTGTTAGAGCAAAGAATATTACCAGGAATAAATAGGGTCATATAATGATAAATAGATAATATATCATGACCAATGGAGTTTACACCAGGAAGTCAATGTTGGTGTAACATTTGAGAACTAATTATGGTAATTCACCATGTTATCAGATTTACAATAAAAGCCCCATGATTACTTCAATAAGTGCAAAAAAAAAAAAAGAAAACAACTTTGGACAAACAGATGTATTCAATAATAAAAAGTATCAGCAAACTAGCAATAGAAAATGTACTCAGACTAATTAAGTGTATGAATGAAAAGAACTATAGCTAATATCATGTGAAATGATAACTATCTCATAGTTTTCTTATAAAATTGAAGTCACAGCAAGGGTTTCCAGTCTCACCACTTCTATTCAACATCAGATTAGAAGGTATAGTAAAATAGTACAAGAAAATGAAAGTCATCCAGATTAGAAAGGGAGAAATAAAACTGTCATTATAGAACATCACACAGAATCTCAAAAATAAATAAAAACTCGTAGAGTTAATACATGAGTTTAGAAAGGTTACAAGATCAATGTACAAAACTCTATCATATTTCTACATAGTAGTAACAAATGTCATATATTTTTTGTTAAGAGATACTTTGAAATAAACCTGATAAAAATATTTGAAAGTGCTATGCACTGAAAACAACAAATTACTGTTTAGAGAGTTAGAGAACACCTAAATAAATGTAGATGGATACTGTGTTCATGGATCAGAAAACTCCATATTAAGATATCAGTCCTTTCAAGTTGATCAAAATCCAATGAATGTTAATTGAAAAATGCCAGTTGGCTTTTTATATTTTTCTTTGAGATTTCCTCCCCAGAGATAGTGGAAAATCCAACCAGGTAGAGAATAAAATCTGGTTCTTACCCTGAATTATCACTGTTGTTTTCAAATAAAATTTTGAAGTATGGGTCACTATGTGTTTGCATAAGATTGAAAGCAAAGATATTGTGCAGAAATATATAAGAGATCAGAGCAAACAGCAGTTCAGAATTTAGTCAAACAAAATGAGTTTTGGGAAAAGCTCCAAAAACAGATGTCAATGCATATTAAATATTCAAAGTCTTGGCAGACAATAAGTCAAGGCAAAACTCTAGACATCTGAGCATTGTGATTCGATCCAGGTTTAATTTTAAGGTATATTTCAGACATAAATTTCTTAGTTAGAGAAATTATCAAATTAGAGGTGATTGACTCCAGGAATAAAATGATGTAAACTGCAGCCTTGATAACTAATTGAGCTTACCTGACATAACAGATTTCTCACCAGCTCAAATTCAATTATATTCTTATTTATAATTTGCCATTCAGTTATGGTGTTTAGAAATATCAACTATGTTAATTAACTATAGTTAATTACTTTGTGGGTTAATTAACTATAGTTAATTACTTTGTGGAGTAATTAACTATGGTTGGTATGAGAGAATATATGAAAGGCCAGTTTGAAGAGATATGTTGTGAACTCTACTTATTGGAGTTTAGTATAGTTGATTCCCATTATTATCTTAATTTTTACTATTTTGTGAATAATTAAAAATTCTAATATATACTTATTAATATTTTATAATATAAAACTTCATAACCCTAATGCTTATCCTTGGGACATAGGACTAGGTGAAGTGTTCTTAGATATGATAACTAATGCATAACCCCCCAAATTAAAAAAAAGGTAAATTGGACTTCATCAAAGTTAAGCCTTTTGCATTTTAAAAGACCTTATTAAGAAGATAAAAAGACAAACTATACACTGGGATAAATGATCTACAAACCACAGATCTAAAAATATTCCTATGTATAAAATATAGAAGTCTTAAAACCCAGTAGTAAAATAAAATCCAATTATAAATGGACAAAAGACGTGAATAGTCATTTCACCAAAGAGAAGAGAAATGATCTGTGCATCACTGGCATCCCAAAAGAAGAGAGGGAGAAAGGGACAGAGAGCTTATTTAAAGAAACAATGGCTGAGCACTGAAGTAAGTCAGACAAAGACAGATACTGTATGTTATCACTTACAGGTGGAATCTAAAAAATAAATGAGTGTAACAAAACAGAAACAGACTGGGATATAGAGAAAAAACTAGCATTTACCAGTGGGGTGAGGGATGCGGGGAGAGGAAAGATTGTAGTAGCAGACAGTTTGTATGTTTTATACACACAAACAACTATGCATAAAATAAATAAGATACAAGGATGTATTGTACAGCACAGGGAATATAGCAATATAGCCAATATTTTATTACAAGTTTAAATGAGTATTGTGTCACTGTGTTATACACCTGAAACTAATATAATATTGTAAATCAACTACACTTAACTTAAAAAAAGGAAAGAAAGAATGATTGAGAACTTCCAAAATCTGGGGCAAGATTTGGTCATTTAAGTTCACAAGGCTCACAGGTCCCCAAACAAAGTCAATTTAAAGATATATTCCCCAAGACATAACAAAACTGCCTAAAATCAAACACAAGAGAGAATTTTTAAAGCAACAAGAGAAAAAAAAATTCTCACCTACGAGGAAACTGCCATAAGGCTATCAGCAGATTACATAGCACAAAACTTGCAGGCCAAGAGAGAGTGGGATGATATAGTCAAAGTGCTGAAAGAAGAAAAGGAAGAAAACCTGCCATCCAACAATACTTTACTCAGCAAAGTTGTCTTTCACAAATGAAGGTGAGGGAAAGACTTTCCCAAACAAACAAAAGCTGAGGGAATTTATCACTATTAGACCTGCATTACAAGAAACGCTAAAGGTAGTTGTTCAGTTGAAGCAAAAGAACACTAAAAACACGAAAATATAAAAATTTCAAAACTCACTATAAAGGTAAGAATGTAGTCAAATTCAGAATACTCTAATACAGAAGTGATGGTATGTAAATCACTTTTAACTCTAGTATAAAAGTTAAAGGACAAAAGTATAAAAAATAACTCTAGCTAGAATGTTTTAATGAATATGCTATATATAGAAGATATAAATGGTAATATCAATAACATCAAATGTGCTGGGAGAAGTTAAAATGTGGAGTTTTTGTATGTGGTTGAAGTTATCAGCTTAAATTAGACTATTATATCTATAAGACATTTTATGTAGGTCTCCTGTAACTACACATATAAAACCTGTAGCAGAACACAAAAGATAAAGACAAAGGAACCAAAGATTACCACTACAAATATATCGTCTAATAACAAAAGACTGCAAAAGAGGAAGCAAGGAACTACAAAACAGTCAGAAAACAATTAATATGATGACAATAATAATTAAATGCAAATGATTAATTCTCAAATCAAAAGACATAGATTGGCTGAATAGATTAAAAAAGAAAGACCCATCTATATTCTATCTCTGTAACAGTCACTTTATTTATTTTTATCTTTTTAAAAGAAGATGTTGGGGGTAGGAGTTTATTAATTAATTATTTATTTTTGCTGTGTTGGGTCTTCATTTCTGGGCGAGGGCTTTCTCTAGTTGTGGCAAGCGGGGGCCACTCTTCATCACAGTACGTGGACCTCTCACTATCGCGACCTCTCATTGCAGAGCACAGGCTCCAGATGCGCAGGCTCAGTAGTTGTGGCTCATGGGCCTAGTTGCTCTGCGGCATGTGGGATCCTCCCAGACCAGGGCTCGAACCCGTGTCCCCTGCATTAGCAGGCATTCTCAACCACTGAGCCACCAGGGAAGCCCTGACAGTCACTTTAGATTTAAGGACACACACAGACTGAAAATAAAGGGATGGAAAAAATTATTTCATGCATATGGTAACCAAAAGTGAGCAGTAGTGGCTATACTTAAATCAGATAAAATAAACTTGGTCAAAAATTGTCAAAAGAGACCAAGAAGTTCATGATCTAATGATAAGTCAACTCACTGAGAGGATATAACAATTATAAATGTATATGCACCCAACATTGAAACACATAAATATGTAAAGCATGTATTAACACAAATGAAGGGAGAATTGGTTAACAATAGAGTAATAGTAGGGGATTGCAGTACCACACTTTCAGTGTTGAATAGATGATCTAGACAGAAAATGAATAAGGAAACAGTGGAAGTCAATGAAACTATAGATCAAATAAACTTAACAGACATATATCGAACATCCTATCCAGCGGCAGAGTACATCTTCATTTCCAACATCCATGGAACATTCTCCACGATGAATCATATATTGGGTCACAAAATAAGTGCTACCAAATTTAAGAAGATTGATATCATTTCAAGTGTATTTTCTGACCAAAATAGTGTGAAACTAGAATCAATAATAGGAGGAAAAATAGAAAATTCATAAATAGGTGGAAGTTTGGAAACACACTTCTGAACAACCAGTGGGTCAAAGAAGAAGCCAAAAAGGTAATCAAAAAAAACTTGAGACATATGAAAATGGAAATTAACCACACCAAAACTTAAGGTGTGCAGCAAAAGCAGTTCCAGTTGGGAAGTTTACAGCAATAAAATGCCTACATTAAGGAAAAATATCTCAAACAACCTGACTTCACACATCAAGAAATTAGAAAAAGAAGAACAAACTAAACCTAAAGTTAGAATAAGGAAGGCAATAATAAAGATCAGAGCAGAAATTTATGAAATTGAGACTAAAAACCAAAAGAACAGATCAATGAAACTAAGTTCTTTTTTTTAAAGATAAACAAAATTACATTTTTAGCTAGACTAACAGGACTCTAAATTATAAATGAAATAGGAGCCATTACAACTTATACCACAGAAATATAAAGGTCATATGAGACTACTATGAACACATAATGCCAACAAATTGGGCAACCTAGAAGAAATAAATTCCCAGAAAAATAAAACCTACCAACAGTGACATAAAGAAAAAGAAAATATAAACATACAAATAATGAGAAAGTATATTGAGTAAGTAGTCAAATCATCCCCCAAAATAAAAGTTCAGGACCTGATGACTTCACTATTGAATCCTAACATTTAAAGACAAGGCCAGTATTGCCCTTATACCAAAGTCAGATAAGGACACTACAAGAAAAGAAAAGGATAGACCAGTATTCCTGATGAATATACATGTAAAAAGCAAACAATACCCCAAACCCTAACAAACTGAATTCAACAGTATATTAAAAAGGATTACACACCATGATGAAATGTGATTTATTCCTGGGATGCCTAGATGGAACACAAACCAAATGTGATATACCACATTAAAGAATGAAGGACAAGAATCATATGATCATCTCAATAAATGCAGAAAAATGATCAGATATGTATTTTGAAAATAGCTTCTCCCAGTCCATGCCCTGTCTTTTCATTCTCTCAACAATGCCTTCTGTAGAGCACAAGTTTTATATTTTAATGAAGTCCAATTTATCAATTTTTTTCTTTCATGGATTATGCCTTGCTGTTTTGTTCTTTCTTTTTAATTTAATCATTCCTTAGGGAAATTTTTTTTTTCAGGAATAATATTACTAGATGAGAGCTTTAGAACACTAACTAGGACTAATTAAATTGATAAGAATTCTTCCCATAGATTTTAGATTCCAGTGGTGTCATTTGAGAACAGCAAGGGATATATGATTTTCTCTATTTTTAAAAGAGTGAAACTGAGAAAATTTAAGTAAATTATACTAGGATGAAGTCATTCAGTGGCGAAGCCAGGTTTACAAAAAGCAAAAAGCAGAAAACTTTTTGTCCTGAGATTTTTCACACTAAACCCAGAGAAAATAAGTAGATCTTTTAGTGTTTGCTCATTTTATTTTGCTTAACAGTGATTATTGATTACTTTCTAATGTTTATAGTATTTCTAAATTTGATTACACAGACTTTGAGGGAGGATGAGAGGAGAGCAAAGAAACTTTTTTCACCGTCCTTGAGGAATGATTTTTGTTTTCCCAAACTAGGTGGATAATTTGGTTGAAGCCTCAAGACCAACATTTTCTTAAATTTCTCCAATAAATCTGTGGTTCTGTGCCATGGATCTATGATTAAAAATCCATATTTTAATTGAATAAGGTGGTGTTCTACAGGCTTGAATGGTCCCAGCTTGTGTCTCAAATATATATGGGAATGGATGTTTGGTCTATTTCAGCCGTGGTTCAATATGTGACCCCACTGTGTCGGATAATAAGCAGTTATGATTTTCTTTATACAAATCTCCTTCTTTCCTTAATAATAATGGTTTAGATAATGGTTTAGTTCTGACATGCCATCTATTACAGTGCCAGTTATTCAAAGGAGAGGTTTAAAAAATAGTATTTTCTCTTCACTCTCTTCCAGATGGCTTCATAATTGGTTTATTATTTTTGCGGATGTTGTAAGGGAAATTTCAGGGTATGAGCTAACAAAACATCAAAGAAGGTAATAAAAGTGGACTTTTTCATTGAGTATTCATTATGTAAAAAAAAATGTTTTATATCAACTGCAGGTACAGTAGATTATCAGTCAAGCATATTGTGATTTTATAAATTGCATGCCAATTATTTGAGATATAAATTGATCTTTTTGCTTCATGGGGGAATGGTGGGCATTTGGAAATTAATTTAGTTATAGCCGTAAATCAAATGTTCTTTTAACTTCATTTTCAAAAAAGTCATGTAATTACAGTTTCTTGCCTTTTTATATGATTTCATGGGTTTTAAAGTGTTTGATTATAATGCTGGGTAGAAAGCCAGCCAGGTACTATTATTCTGAGAACCATGCTGAGAAAACTGAAGTTCAGAGAAGTAAAGTGATTTATTATAGTGTCAGTCAGTCTTCTAACTCCTAATCCTCTATGCATTATTCCACTACCAGAGAATATCTTGGATATAGAATCCCTGATGTAGATGCAAGTTAAAGATGTTTCACTTCTTTAGAGGACCATTTCCAACACCCAAATCTGTAGGAATACAAAAGATTGATCTTATATGAATTCTTTTTTATTTCTTTTTTTTTTCATTTGGCTCCATAATACTTTGTTTTTATGAAAGGAATCATTGGAAGTTTTTATGGGAAAATTCTTAGTTTTAGAGCTTGAGATAGGCCATAGAACTCATGAAATTCAATGACCCATCCTAGGTAAAAGTCTTTCCTACATCCTTCTTGAAGGATAAATTTCCTGCCTTCGACAGAAGGTTTCTAAAGATGGGGTGATATATTTCCATTTTTTGAAATTTCTGAGTTTAAGACATTTTCCTCTTAGAGCAAGTCATTATTTATTTCCTTCTACTTCTAATGGTCTCAGGTTTTCCATGACACGTGTATGAATAGATATGTTAGTTTTGTGACAGGATAATTCATTTAACTGATTTAATATTTCACTTTGACTTAAAAAATCTTCTTATAAATCTTCATCTATTGATACCATTATTTTATTTCTGCTAGCTCATCTTTTCCCTAAAAGTACCTTGGCCCTAGAATAAACTGCCGTAGGGAAAGGTGTCCAGATTTCTCATCAAGCTGGTCATTTTCAGTTTTTACTAAACTTAAAATTCTTCAAGATATGTCAAGCCATAACTCTTCTGAAAGTTCAGCTAATAGCCTAGAAGTGGTGTGATACTTAACGGTGGGAAGGAATGGAACTTACTTAAGGAGGCTGTTTGGGGAATGGCTGCCCAGGGATTCATATTTCATCATGCTCTTAGTTGTTCTGCTGTTTTGTACAGTAGAAGGAGATGGAAAAACTGGTACAGAGATGTGGAATGAATTTAGGGAGAGTGATTTGGAACTCTGCTGTTCCTCAAACAAATGATTAAATAGAAGTTTTCAGTCAGAAATAAAATTTATTGTACTGGCAAGGGACATATCTCATGGTTAGTTAATAACATAATTGTCTTGTATCTAGGAAAATTATATAGCTCATTAAACTTTTATGGGGAAATAGACACAATAATAAGACTGCAGAATAATTGCATTCTTAGGGTCACAAGAGCCCAGCGGGAGTCCAACCAAGTGTATCTAAGGAACCAACTCTTATTGACTTGTATGCATCCCCACTCTGCCTCTCTAAGGAATCTCCTGCACCTGATATTGATATTATAAGGATAAAAATCATAAGAAATATGACAAAACATAATTAGAAGTGCTACGACCTGAAGTCAAGCTACCTTCACTTTTGGGTAAAGTCTGGGGTAGTGAGTGCATGTTTACTTAGTAGATAAAGATAAGATCACAAGAAAGAAATTTAGATTGCACTGAGCACATAGGCTAGAGATCTTCCAGGTGTTGAAGACCTATTTAAACATCCACTGACTTCAGTACATAAATTACATGCTTTAGAAATCTCTCATCACAGTATTTCAGCGTGATGTCACTGTTGCATAGAAGGGAATCTTTGAGGGAACAGCCATTTTAATGTGAGGATCTGTGACTACAAAAAATGACCAAGATGGGTAACTTGCATGAGTGTGTGTTAGAAAACTATCTCTTGAATCTGGATACTGATATGAAGCACCTGACTATGCTGTACTTTAGTTCAGAATAGATTTAGGAAACCAATAATTATGTGCACTTCAGAAAACAGGATTTGGAATATATTTTTAATGACTTTTCTGAATATAAGTGGAATCAATAATTTATTGTAAAAATATGGAAGATAAAAAAGGAAAAAATGAAGAAAATATATGTGATATACATATGTATGTAACTGAAGAAAAATACTCAATAATCATTTTTTTCTGTAGACCCATCCATTGCTTTTGTAGTTTTTAATGCTTATGCATGTGTACTTTATCTGGAGTTAATGTTATAAGATTGATGTTCCACAGTTTCCACTCTTTTGTAAATTGGTTTCTCACTTAACACTTCATGCATATTTTATGTTATTAAATATAATTTCAGATCTCGGTTTTTTAAATGAGGTAAAATTGATATATAGCACTGTATTAGTTTCAGGTATACAACATAATGATTAAATATTTGTATACATTGCAAAATGATCACCACAGTAAGTCTAGTTGACATCCATCAACTTACATAGTTACAAATTTCTTTTTCTTATGATGAGAACTTTTAAGATCTACTCTCTTAGCAACTTTCAAATATACAATAAGGTATTATTAACTATAATAATAGTTATTATACACCATGTTATATATTACATCTCTGTGACATTTATTTTATAACTGGAAGTTTGTGTCTTCTGACTCCCTTTAACCATTTCACCCCCTACCCTCCTGCCTCTGAAAACCAACAATCTGTGCTCTGTATCTATGAGCTTGTTTTTTTTTGAATTTTGATTTTGTTTTGTTTAGATTCCACATATGAGTAAGATCATACAGTATTTGCCTTTCTCTCTGACTTATTTCATTTAGCATAATGCCCTGGAGGTCCAACCATGTTGTTGCAAAGGGCAATATTTTATTATTTTTATGGACTAATAATATTCCATTGTGGGCATGTATGTGTGCATGCGTGTGTGTGTGTGTGTTTATTTTTTCTTTATCCATTCATCTACTAGTGGATGCTGAGGTTGTTTCTACACCATGGCTATTGTAAATAATGATGCAATGAACATGGCGTCCATATATATTTTCTAGTTAGTGTTTTCATTTCCTTCAGATAAATACTCAGAAGTGGAATTGCTGGATCATATAGTAGTTCTATTTTTCATTTTTTGAGGAACCTCCATACTGTTTTCCATAGTGGCTGCACCAGTTTTTTGTACATTCACACCAACAATGCATAAGGATTCCCTTTTCTCCTCATCCTCACCAGCACTTGTTATTTCTTGCCATTTTTGATATTAGCCATTCTGATAAGTGTGTGGTGATATCTCATTGTGGATTTGATTTGCATTTCTCTAATTAGTTGAGCATCTTTTTGTGTCTACTGACCATCTGTCTATCATCTTTGGAAAACTGTTCAGATTTTCTGCCCATTTTTAATTGGATTGTTTGGTTTTTTGCTATTGAGTTGTATGAGTTCTTTATATATTTTGCATATTGACCCCTTATCTGTATATCATTTGCAAATATTTTCTTCTATTCAGTAAGTTACGTTTTCATATTTTTGATGGTTTCTTTTGCTGTGCAGAAGCTCTTTACTTTGATGTAGTCCCATTTATTTATTTCTGATTTAGTTGCTTTTGCCTTTTGATGTCAGATTCAAGAAATCATCTTTGCAGTTGAAAATATGAATATAACTTTACAGTTGGCCCTCTGTATCCACGAGTCTGCATCCATAGATTCAGCCAACCATAAATCATGTAGTACTGTAGTACATACTGAAAAATGTCTGTGTATAAGTGGACATCACAGTTCAAATCCATGTTGTTCAAGGGTCAGCTGTATATTGAAAAGTTGTAGTAATCAAAACAGTATGGTATTGGAATAAAAACAGGCACTTAGATCAATGGAACAGAATAGAGAGCCCAGAAATAAACCCATGCACAAATAGTCAATTAATTTTCAATAAATGAACTAAGAATGTAAATGGGGAAAGGATGTTCTCTTCAATAAATGGTCCTGGGAAAACTGGCCCCCTACGTTACAGCATACACAAAAATCAACTCAAAATGTATTGAAGACTTAAAAGTAGAACCTGAAATTGAAAACTTCTAGAAGGAAATGGGAAAAGTGGTGGATAATCTCCTTGACTTTGGTCTTCCCAATTATTTTTTGGATTTGACACCCAAATCAAAGACAACAATTTTAAAAAATTAAAAGTAGAATTATATCAAAGTAAATTTCCACATAGCAAAAGAAAGCATCAAAAAAATGAACATAGGTTTGTGGAACTGGAGGAAATATTTGCAAACCACACATCCAGTACAGTGTTAATATTCAAAATATACAGGGAATCATGACTCAATAGCTAAAAAGCAAACGATGCAATTAAAACAGCAAAAGGCTTGCATAAACAATTCTCAAAAGTAGATATACAAATGGACAACAGGTACAAGAAAAGGTGCTCAACATTACTAATCATCAGAGAAATGCAAATCAAAATTATAGTGAGATATCATCTCACACTCACTAGGATGGCTGTTATCAAAATGATGAGAGATAACAATGCTGGTGAGGATGTGGAGAAAATGAAACCCTAGTACACTGTCAGTGGGAATGTAAACTGCATGTGGGTAAATGGATAATGTTTAGATGATCAAGAGTTTTCAGCGTGTGAGAATTCTTGGATGGAATTTTTCACACAGATTCAAATTGAATCACTAATCCCAGATTTTAGCTTGAGCCCAGTAGGTATTGTATTCCTCAAAATGAAAGTTCCCTTGATGTCTTTTTCCATTTAACACTCTTGATGTGTTCCAAGAGGATCTTACCCTTGAGAAAAGATTTTTTTTACATTTGTCTTTAATATTTTTATATTGTTTGAATTATTTATAATAAGCAGGTATCATTTGGATACATAGTAAAGTGATATAAAACAATACTGTAATTTAGATGTGGTGTGCTTCTCCACATTTCAAAGTGTTTGGTTAAGTGCTCCATCTGGCCTTCTTCTGGCCAGGATGTCTTTTCCCTCATCCACTAGTTTTGTAATCTTTAATTTGTAATTTTGCATAGGTAAGTAGAACCACAAAGTGTTCTTTTCATTTCCTTCCTCTTTCCTTCTTCCTTCATTTAAAAAAATTTCTTGCGTCTGTGTGACATTTTCTAAAGTTGCAGCAAATGCACTATGTAGAGAATAATAGGGCTCAAAATTTGCCTCTTTTATAAATAAGCTTTATATCAACATCCTTGACTGAAAATATTTGCTGACTTAATGGCATTTATTGTATTTTTGATGTAGTAATGGTAGGAGAGTAATCATGCTCCTTAGGAAAAAAGAATTGCCTAACAAGTAAAATAAGATGTAAGTATTAATTGTCAAAACAGTTTCTGTGTATTTTTGCTGAATAACATGTCAAACTTAGAGAAACACTTTATTTTCCAATGAAAGGAATAACAAAATGTTTTTTTAATGGGCTCATAAGAATCACTGTGGGATTGGCATATATACACTAATATGTATAAAATAGATAACGAATAAGAACCTGCTGTATAGAATTTTTAAAAAACACACAGTAAAGTCTAGGAAGAAAAAAAAAGAATCATTGTGTACGTGGATAGTCCTGCTATTATTTAATGGATGGAAGAAATTGGGGGGAGGGAGTGGAATTGCTTTCCCTTCTGGTTTTATTCTTGACTCACTTGAGGAATTACTTCAACATCCTTAACATAGCTCCTCCCCCCAACCCCCATACCAAGTGTTAGATGAGACTAGCAATAACTGACCATTATTGAGTATCATTCAAATGCATTATCACTTTTTCCCCAGCTTTACTGAGATAAAATTGACATATAACATTCTGTAAGTTTAAGATATAAACCTAATGATTTGATATATGTGTATTTTGTGAAATGATTACCATAATAAAGTTAAACACATCCATCACTTCACATATTTAGAACTTTTTCTTTTTTTTTTTTGGTGAGATCTTTTAAGATCTATTTACCTTCTTAGCAACTTTCAAATATACAGTAAATATACAATACAGTATGGTTAACTATGGTCATCATGTTACTATTGCTTTTTTTCCCAATGGATGAAAATTTTACAAACAGTGAGAGGCACAGAAAAGAATTGTACAATTCAATGAGTTTTGATAAATACATTCACTTACAACCTTCACTAACTCAAGATATATAACACTTCCATCATGCTAGAAAGTTCCCTCAAACCCCTTTTCTGTTATCCTCCACACCACAAGCAAACTCTGTTCTGATTTCTATCACTTTATATTAGCTTTTCCTTATTCATATAACTCGAATCATATATTGTATATCATCTTTCACCAGAAATAATGTTTTCTGAGGTTCATCTTTATTGTAGAATTTATCACTTGTTTGTTCTTTTTTAACTGCTACATAATATTTCACAACGCACATATACCACAATTTATTTAGCAATCTCTTCTTGATATACATTTCTTTACAGGATTGGGCTACTATAAGTAAAGCTACCATGGAATTATTTCACAATTCTTTTCATGAATAAATGTTTTCACTTCTCTTAGGTAAACATTTAGGAGTTCAAATGAAAGGTCTTAGGGTAGAACTATATTTTACCTTGTAAAGAAACCACCCAACATAAAAATCTAGTTATTCCACATCCTCAGTAATATTTGGTATTTTCCATCTTTTGAATTTTAACCACTCTACTGGGTATGAAATTGTATCGTACTATCTGTAGCATTTCCCAGGTGAATAATGATCTAGGGCTTTCTATGTAACAGTCTGTACCTCATTTTCTTTGTGCGATGTGTTTAAAATGTCATGTTTTATACTGCTGTGAGGATTAGATGAGATAATGTGTATACAGACAGTGTCTGATACCTAATAAGAACCTAGTAAATTATAGATCGAAGAATACCTCTTCATACTGGAATGCAAATCTGTCACTCCTCCTTTTCTTTAATGTCCCATCGTTTATGATTTTTTTCTATGCTCAGCCTTCCCAGAAGAGAGTTGATTATTTCTGTGTCATCTGTAGTTTCAAAGCATAAGTAATACCCTGTGAAAAGAGTATGATTTATTTTACTCTGTGTGTCAGGGCTGCTTCTCTGCTTTCTTATTCATTTGATATTCACTTTGGAAAACGCAGAAGAATTGAGACAGCTTACTTGGGCAGCATTATCAACTTTTTGGTTACTTTTTTTAACCAAGAAACTTTATGCAAATATTTCTGAATATAAGCTGTACAGTATTTCTATGTTTCCATTGAATTTCAGTCTGTCCTGTTATTTTGCCTCCTGAAATGTGCTACCTCACTACCTTTGTGTTTCATGCAACTGTGTATACTATATGATCACTGCTTTAACCGTTGTAACACCATAGTTATTCAAAGTTTTGTTTCAGATTTGGGAGCATTGGGTGTTATGAATTAATCAGTAGCTCTCTGTGCTTGAGTCTAAATAAAAATTCCAGTGAATCTTTCACTAGAATAAGGCTTTCTCTTCAGACACTGCTGTAGCTAGAAATTGAAAGCTAATGAGAGGGAAATGATGAGCAAAGCCAGAGGGGTGACTTTTGTTAAAGAGGCCAAGGAGATGACAAAGAAAGTACTGGAGAATGGTAGAGAAAGATCTCTCTGATCATCTGGTGGGGATGCAAGCAAAGAGGCAGAGAATAATTGTTTAGTGACAGTATGTAGAAAAGAGTGGAAGATTTTATAGTCACATACTGGAATCTTCCTCTAGTGATACAAAACTATTTGGGGATAATTCAGGCCAGAGCAAGTCCATCTTGCACCAGAGGACAATAAAAGAGAGACAGTAATAATATTATATGGAGCACAATACAGAACTGTGATTAAAGTCCATCCTGGAGTCATTAGTTTTGCTATTTTCCTGCTGTGTAACCGGAAGGCAAGTTACCTCTGAGAGTCTTGGTTCCCTCACTGAATATGGAGAATAATTTTAGTTTCCACCCACAGGGTTGTCCTGTTTGACAGAGGAGGTAATGCATGTAAGTCACAAGCATGTGAGATGTAGAAATTGTGTGATGCATTTTAGCCACTGAAGTTAATGGATTTGAGGGTCTATTCTACCCTAAATGCTGCACCAGGACTTTTCATACATTATTGTATTTAATTCTTCATTTTTTTCTCTAGTAGTTGTTACTTCTCTCATTTTGCAGTTGAAGAAACTGAAAGAAACTAAATGACTCCTTGTCAAGTCTTGTATGTCTTGGATGTCTTTTCACCATGTTCCAGGTTGCATCAAATATAAAATAAGGCTCTATTACACATTTATAGCTACCTACCTATGTTACCGATAGCAGCATCTCATCAATTTAGGTGAGAAATTTGAAGAAAAGAGATAGAACAAGGGGAAGTGTACTGCAAGTGTTAGACATACTTAAAATATATAGATAGGTATAGATATAGATATAGATAGATATTTAGTCTCCAGAGGCCATAAAATACCATAATAATTGCAGGAAGAGGAAACCATCCAAACTAATTTACTGGTGAAGGATTCAATGTTTAGTTCTTATGCAATTGTTCTTTCTGTTAATACAAGTGAGAAATAAAAGGAATCCTCGGGGATTATCTATTTCACATTTTAGTTTAGACTTATAACTATCTGAGGCATTCAAAAAAGTTGATTTTCTCTACCTGTGAACATCTCTAGTGATGAAAATATCACTTAAATGTGTAAGTGTGGCTTCTGATCCCTTTAGGATGTATAAAGTCACAGGAAACTTAACAATGATAACTTGTCAGATAAGCTTCAAAAACATAGATTTTTAAAAACCCATCAGAGAGACAAGGATGTAAATAGAACTAAATGAAAGTAACTCCATAAAAGAATGAAACTTTTCTAGAGAGAAGAAACCTATGGTTATTTTCACATTACTGGGGACATGGCAAGAGGCAGCAAGATCCCACCATAAAAGATGCTAAGGAGAATCCATCCAAAAGTTAATGTTATATATATATATATATGTATATATAAACATTAAATATATATTGTATATGTAATATAATTACTTTTAAACTTTAAAAATAAACCTTTAACTTTAGAATAGTTTTAGATTTACTGAAAATGTAAAATGTTAGTACAGAATTGCTGTATGCTCCTCACTTTGACTGTTAGCTTCTAACTTTTTATGGTATATTTATCACAACTAAGGAAACAACTTTATTCAATTTTCACTAGTTTCCTATTATTCTTTTTCTGTTCCAGGGTCTCATCCAGAATAATATATTTTGTTTCATGTCTCCTTAAATTCCTCTTGACTGTGACAATTTCTCAGATTTTCTTTGTTTTGATGTCCCTGGCAGTTTTCAGGAGTACTTGTCAATTATTTTAGAGACTACCCCTTAATTGGGGTTTGTCTGATATTTTTCTCATAATTTAATCTGGGTCATGGGTTTCTGGGAGAAAGACGATAGAGGTGAAATACGATTCTTATCGTATATCAAGAGTACCTGTTATCAACATGACTTATCACTAATGATGCTGACCTTGATCACATGACTGAGTGAGGCAAGTGTTTGCTAGGTTTCTAAACTATAAAGTTACTCCTGCTTTTTCCATATTCTGCCCTTTGAAAGCAAATTGCCTAGTGTAGTCTTTATTAACCCTTGCATGGTTTGGGAAGTTAAGTACCACCTATTGGAGAGAAAATACCTATATAAATTACTGGAAAGTCTTCTGCATGGGAAATTTGCCTCTTTTCTCCCATCTATTTATGATTTAATAATTTATATCAATATGGATTCATGGATATTTATTTTATACTTTGGATTATGATCCATCAGTACATTATATATATGTTGACTTTCATACTTCCAGCTGTGCCCATGAATGCTCTTCCAGGTAGGCACCTGTAATCCTTTGACATGCCCCTACCCTTTTGTTTCTTGATCACTTCTTTAATTTCTGGCATTACAATACTTTTAACATTTTACTCTGAAATATTTTTAGATTTCTGGAAAAACAGCACAGATAGTATAGAGTTCCCTTACACCCTTCATCCAGCTTCCCCTATTGTTAACATTTTACATAGCATGTTACATTTACCAAAACTAAGACACTGACATTGGTATAATACTATTAACTAAGCTAAAAACTCCATTGAGATTTCCCCAGATTTCTTCTGGTGCTTTTCTTCTTTTCCAGAATCCAAATTAGGGTACCCCATTGTATTTAGTCCTTGTGTCTCCTTAGCCTACTCCATTCTGTGACACTTTTTATGTCTTTTCTTGTCTTTCATGGTCTTGACACTGTTGAAGACTAGTGGTCAGGTATTTTCGTAGGGTGTCCCTCAAATTTGGTTCACCTGATATTTGTTCATGACTAGACTGAGGTTATAGATGTGGTGGAAGAATACACAGAAGTGAAGTGCCCTACTATCATTATACATCAGGGAATACATATATATATATCAGCATGGTTTAATACTGGTGTTGTTAGCCTTTGTCATCTGGCAAAGGGTGTATCTGCAAGGTATCTCCCTGTAAAGTTACTATTTTCTCTTTACATACTCTGTTTTCTTAGAAACAAGTTACTAAGCCCTGCCCACACTCCGGGAGAAAGAAACTAGCTCCATATCCTGAAAGTAGTAGTATCAACAACCAACACAGAAATTATCAGTTTTGAGGAAGACTTCTGTTCTTCCTTTCTCCTGCCTTCTCAAAAATGAGACCTATTGTAATCTCTTGCACAAAGCTGCTGGTGACTAGTTGGGAATATTTGCAGGAAATTTGGCATGTGGAGAATAGAATGGTGAAGTTCACCTCTGAACAATGAATGGAAAATACATGCTGTTGGGTGGTGCCCTTGGCATTTGTCAGATCAGTGGAATCTTTTACCTGCATACAAAATCTCTTTGCTTTATAAGTAAGATCTATTCTTAGTCCTCATCCTAGAGAAGTTTATCCATAAGGGAAATGATAACGTAGAATGAATCCACGTACTTTGTAATCGTTCGCTCTGTTTAATCAAACCAGACAAGTTTACTCTAAAATTGTACTATAATTAACTTTTCATTACAGTATCTCTCTCTCCATTGTCCCTTCTCCTTTACAATTCCCGTTCAGACCTCTCTTTGCATTGACATTTGCTGACTCTGCCTGTGAGTGTATGTAGATAAGCAACTTTACCTCATACGGTGATTATTTTAAGAAGGGGTTTTGTCACAAATGGTTTTCTAATATTTCATCTAAGTGTGGATCTTCTAAGTCTCCACAACAGTTTTTGCACATTGAAGAATATCATAATAGAAAAATCTAATGGTTATCAGAGGCCATAATAGTGAACAGTCTTTGAGAAAAAGAACAAAACAGTTTTGAGTTAATGTTAAACATTGGCATCAGCATGCTGTGCTATCCTGTATAAAGGCAACACTTTATTTCAAGTCCCATATTAGGGGGTAGAATGTTCAAAACACAGCCCTCACAGTATAACAAAATTTCATTGCTAGTAAGTTAAAGTTAATATATTACTGACGTGTTTAATGGTTAGTTGCAAATTAATTTTTTTTCATAAGCCCTGCTATTGTCTGTTTGCTTGGTGTGGAGTCCAATCCAGTAAAAGCCTAATATTTAACATTATCTGCTTTTTCATGCAGCATGGGCCCTGGATGGACTCAACCCTGCTGATCTCTTCAGTCTCTAGAGGGTATTGATAATTCTTCCTTTGTAAACATTCTTTTCAGAGGCTTTTTTCTTTGTTCCTCCTGAGACTCTAACTCCTTTCTAGTGTGAAATGGCCTCTGAGTTTGCAAGCAAGGGTGGCATCAGATTGTACCATCACCTGTTAATGCCTGTTATGCTTGGTTAAGCTTCCAATCATGTGACTCTATTCAATTATTGTGATGAGAGACCTGAAATGACACAGTGTTAGTGGGCCTTACCTGCTTCAAGCAAGAAGTTCTCATCTTTGAATATGTAACAAAAGGAATCTTTTGATAACATTTAGGCACTGAAGTCTCTGAATTTTGAAGAAGATAGTGGACTTTTGAAAAACTCCTTCTCCAAGCCTCAATTATAGGCAATGAATCATTAAGAAGTTAACTTTCATGTGTGAAAGTGAGGGTTTTTTTTAATCTTTCAAGCTTTAGTGAAATTGAGGCCGTGAATTGGATTCTGGTTCATAAAATAAAAGTTCAGATACTCTTTCAATAAATGCAATAAAGTGGCATAATGAAATGGTTTAACAACTTTATGTTTTTTCCTTTTTCCCTTTATACTGCTTCTCTTAGCTCGACTGGCTGCTCTAGTTCACAGATGGCACACTTTTGAGAAGCAGTATGAAGTAGAGAGTAGACTCTAGAGCCAGGTGACATGGGCTCAAATTTTGTTTCTGCTGCTACATAGCTGTGTAACTTTAGATCAGCTCTTAAGCTCCCGATACGTGAGTTTCTTTATCTGTAAGGTAGGGAAAATGAGGGTTGTTGGAAGGTTAAATGAATTAATACCAGTTAGTCTTAGGACAGGACAAAATACTTTTAACATGTGAGTAATATTATATATATATTTGCCAGTGTTATTTTCCCACCACAACCGTATGTAGTAGACATCTGATGTTTTGTCTACAGAGCATTCATTTCTCTATTGCTAATGAGTATTTAAAATTTCCTTCTTAGGAACAGCTCCCTTCTACTTTATGTGTCTTGGTTACACTGTCAGTTGAGGTACCCTGCCCTCCCCTAACCACGGGACTTGTCATACTTTAAATAAAGTCACACTTAATAGTCATGTTTGAAACAAAGCAATACATCAGGTCCCCATATTTTAAGAATACAATGAACTACCATCAATTACTTGATTTAATCATTAAAATTTAAATTCTGTGCTCTGGTATCTATGTTGAAATTCAAACCATTTAAAATGTGGCAAATGAACTTCATGCAAGTTGGCAACAGTTCTGATACTAACAATCGCGGTGGTTTCTTATGTCATCATTTACCTTTAACATCTACAACCAGTGACATCAGATTTTTAAAGGGCTTCATGTGAACTGTGATGTAATTTTGCTAAACATTTTGAAAATGATAACAAAATTACATGTTCATGTACTAATTCTATGCAGAAATATAATCCAGGGAAAGTTGACAGTATTCATTAGATATTAACTGAATGGAAGTTTCTTATAATACCAGTTGTATAGTAAGGAAATAAAACACTAACTTAATGTGTATGCTTATGTATTTTTTTAATTGCTAAGAAAAATAAACTTTGGGAAAAAAATAAACATTTGGGGAAAAAAAAATCTAAGGTTTCCTGGCTCTCTCCTAGGAATTTGAATCTTAGGCAGGCTGAAACCGAAATAGCCAGAGTTGATGCATGTCAAGGGAAGTAACCTAAGGTGTCTATCTCATTGTCTCTGTTACCTGTATCCCCACAGTTGTCCTGTCTCTGTTCTGTTAATTCTTCAGACCGTTCCACCTCTCCCTGCACACACATTAATCCTGTTGAAGGTGTTTAGGAACATCTGCTGTTACTTGTGCATGCTTCCTGGAAGTCTCAAATCCTACTTAATTATCTAAATGGGCCTTCCAACAATATACAGTATCTCCTTGAAGTGCATATTTTCTTTTACCTTATTATATTCAGAAAACATTTTAGTACTGCAAGGATGTATTAGAGTTTTTTATATTGGACACAATAGGAATCTGCCTGAATTGTTTGCAGGATATGAACATAAACCCTAACATATTTTCATTTATTCTAGTCTCATTTTCCCCTTCCCTTTGAGATAAATTATTTCACCTCTCAATCTTCCAAACTTAATATTTTTTCTTTGAGTTCAATGAGCACAAGGGTACAGATATTGTTTCTCCAATAACTGTAAGCAGAACAGAATGAAGGCAGTTATGAGTAAAGATCTTTACTATATTTTATTACCCATGACAATATCACTGAAAGGAGGAATCAGAATTGATACTCTGAAAAATATATGATTATGTGTGTGATTTATTTAACACTTAGAATATTATACACTCAACTAATCTTTATCAAATACTTCATGTATGATTATCACAGTGTTAGGATTGCTTCAGTGGTAAAAATGACACAATCCTTGCCATTAAGGGGCTGTTTGTTTGTTTGTTTTTTTTTTGACTTGAAGCGAAATGATCTCTGGATTCACCCAGTCATACCCCTAATACTTTTATAATTACCCTTTTACAAATTCTTAAGAACTACTTTAAGATTTAATTCCATAGTTGTTGAAATCATGTTTTGTACTATATTAATGCTCTTAAATGCATTGAGGTTTATATTATGGCCCAGAACATGATTTATTCTGGTAAATGTTTATATGTACAGCTGTTGTTGTTGGGAAGACTGTTCTATGAATATATTAAGTTAGTTGCCAGTGTTATGTCTTCAGTATCCTTATTTTTTGTCTACTTGTTCTGTTAATTACTGAGAGAAGAGTGTTAAAATATCTAGTTATAATAGCAATTTTTTTATTCCTCCTTTTAGTTCTATCACTTTTTGTTCTTGTATTTTTTTTTTTTTTTTACTGTATTTTATTTATTTTTTATTTATTTATGGTACGCGGACCTCTCACTGTTGCGGCCTCTCCCATTGCGGAGCACAGGCTCCGGACGCGCAGGCTCAGCGGCCATGGCTCACGGGCCCAGCCACTCCGCAGCATGTGGGATCTTTCCAGACCGGGGCACGAACCCATGTCCCCTGCATCGGCAGGCGGACTCGCAACCACTGCGCCACCAGGGAAGCCCCTGTTCTTGTATTTTGAAACTGTTATTTAGTGCATATATATTCAGGATTGTTATAACTTCTTAAGGGATTGATTAATTTTTTATTATTAAATATTATTTTTTAAAACTTTTATTTATTTATTTTTGGCTTCATTGGGTCTTCATTGTTGCGCAGGGTCTTTCTTTAGTTGCCGCGAGCGGGGGCTATTCTTCATTGCGGTGTGCAGGCTTCTCATTGTGGTAGCTTCTCTTGTTGAGGAGCACGGGCTCTAGGTGCATGGGCTTCAGTAGTTGTGGTGTGCAAGCTCAGTAGTTGTGGCACATAGGCTTAGTTGCTCTGCAGCATGTGGGATCTTCCTGGACCAGGGCTCGAACCTGTGTCCCCTGCACTGGCAGTTGGATTCTTAACCACTGTGCCACCAGGGAAGCCCTATTAAATATTATTAAATGTCACTTGTCTTTTAATAATTACAATGTGATCCTTTTAATTAAGTTCACTTTTATTTTTAATTGATGTATAGTTGATTTATAGTATTAGTTTTAGGCATACAATTTAGTAATTAGATATTCTTATAGATTATACTCCATTTAAAGTTATTACAACATAATGTTTATCTTTCCCTGTGCTGTAAAATATGTTCTTCTTGCTTATTTATTTTATACAACTAGTTTTTCTCTCTTAATCCCATACCTCTATCTTGCCCCTCCCCACTTCTCTCTCCATATTGGTAACCACTAGTTCGTTCTCTTTATCTGCAAGTTTGTTTCTGTTTGATTATATACATTTGTTTGTTTGTTTTATTTTTTAGATTCCATGTATAAGCGATAATATATTTGTCTTTCTCTGTCTGACTTATTTCACTAAGCAAGCATGATACTCTGTATGTATATCCACATTGTTGCAATTGCAGAATTTCATTATTTTATTTGGCTGAGTAATATTCTATTATATATATATATGTCATATCTTCTTTATTAATTCATCTGTTGATGGACACTTAGATTACATCCATATATTGGCTATTGTAAATAATGCTGCTGTGAACATTGAGGTGCATGTATCTTTTTGAATTATTGTTCTTGTTTTCTTCAGCTATACACACAGAAGTGGAATTTCTGGATCATATGATAGTTCAATTTTTAGTTATTTAGAGAACCTCCATGCTGTTTTCCGTAGTGGCTGCACCAATTCACAATCTCACTAATGGTGCACTAGGGTTCTGTTTCTCCACATCCTCACCAAAATTTGTTAATTTGTAGAATTTTTGATGATAGTCATTTTGATAGGTGTGAGATGACATCTCATGGTAGTTTGGATTTGTATTTCTCTGGTAATTAGAAATGCTGAGGGATTTTTCATGTACCAGTTTGTCATCTATCTTCTTTGGAAAAATGTCTTTTGCCCATTTTTTAAATTGTTTTTTGATATTGATTTGCATGACCTGTTTATATATTTTGGCTATTAACCCTTTATTGGCTATATCATTTACAAATATTTTCTCTTATTCACTAGGTTGCCTTTTTGTTTTGTCAGTGGTCTCCTTTTCTGTGCAAAACCTTTTAAGTTTAATTAGGACCCATTTGTTTCTTTTAACTTTTATTTCTTTTGCCTTAGGAGACAGATCCAAAAAATATATCTCTTATGATTTATGTCAGTGAGTGTTCTGCCTGTGTTCTCTTCTAGGTGTTTTATGGTTTCTAGTCTTACATTTAGATCTTTAATCAAATTTGTGTTTATTTTTGAATATGGTGTGAGGAAATGTTCTAATCTCATTCTTTAACATGCAGCTGTCCAGTTTTCCCAGAACCACTTACTGAAGAACTGTCTCTTCTCCATTGTATATTCTTGCCTTCATTGTCATATATTAATTGATAATAGGTGTGTGGGTTTATTACTGGGATCTCTATTCTGTTCCAGGACCTATGTGTCTGTTTTTGTGCCAGTACCATACTGTTTTGATTACCATAGCTTTGTAGTATAGTCTGAAGCCAGAGAGTGTTCTACCTCCAGCTTTCTTCTTTTTCCTCAAGATTGTTTTGGTAATTTGAGGTCCTTTGCAGTTCCATATAAATTTTAATATTATCTGTTCTACTTTGTGAAAAATGTAATGGGTATTTTGATACAGATTGAAGTAAATCTCTAGATTGCTTAGGGTAGTATGGACAATATTTAACAATATTAAATCTTGTCAATGCAAAAACATGGTATAGCTTTCCATTTCTTTGTATCATTTTCAAATTCCTTCATCAGTATTTTATAGTTTTCAAAGTATAAGTCTTCTATTGCTTTGGTTATATTTATTCCTAGTTATTTTATTATTTTGATGCAATTTTAAAATGGATTGTTTTCTTTCTCTTTCTGATAGTTCATTATTAGTGTATAGAAATACAACAGATTTCTGCATATTAATCTTGTATCCTGGAACTTTACTGATATTATTTATTATTAAAACTATTAATTCTAATAGTTTTTTGGTGGAGACTTTATAGAGTTTCCTATATATAGCATCATGTCATCTGCAAATAGTGACAGTTCAAATTTGGGTGATTTTTACCTCTTTTTCTTCTCTAATTGGTGTGACTAGGACTCCAATACTATGTTAAATAGAAGTGGCAAATGTGGGCATCCTTGTCTTGTTCCTGACTGTAAAGGAACGACTTTTGGCTTTTCACCACTGAGTATAAATATTAGCCATGGGTTTATCACAAATGACCTTTATTATGTTGTGATATGTTCCCGCTATACCAACTTTGATGAGAATTTTTATTATGAATGGATGTTGAATATTTCATTTGCTTTTGCTGCATCTATTGAGATGTTCAAGTGATTTTTATCCTTCTTTTTGTTAATGTGTTGTATCACATTGATTAATTTGCTAATATTATACCATCCTTGCAGACCTGAAATAAATCCCACTTGATCATGTTGTATGATTCTCTTTAAATATTCTTGAATTTGGTTTGCTAATATTTTGTTGAGGATTTTTGCATTTATATTTGTCAAAGATATTGGCCTGTAATTTTCTGTTTTGTAATGTATTTGTCTGGTTTTGATATCAGAGTAATGGTGACCTCATAGAATAAATGTGGGAGAGTTCTATTCTCTTTAAATTTTTGGAATAGTTTGAGAAGAATAGATACTAGCTCTTCTTTATAAGTTTGGTAGAATTTCCCTGTGAAGCGGTCTGGTCCTGCAGTTTTGTTTGCTAGGAGTTTTTAAAGTTAAAAATTCAATTTCACTACTAGTGATCAGTCAGTCTGTTCAGATTCCTATATTTTCCTGATTCAGTCATGGAAGGTTGTATGTTTCCAGAAATTTATTCATTTCTTCTATGTTGCCCAATTTGCTGGCATATAACTTTTGTAGTATTCTCTTATGATTGTTTTACTCGCTGTGATAACTGTTGTTGTTTTTTCTCCTCTTTTGTGTCGTATTTTGTTTATTTGGTTCTTCTCTCTTTGTGCTGTTGAGCTTGGCTAAAGGTTTATCAATTTCGTTTATATTTTTAAAAACTCAGATCTTTATTTAATTGATCTTTACTATTATTTTTGTCTCTTTTATGTTTTTCCTCCTTGATCTTTATTATTTCTTTGCTTTTCCTGACTTTGGGCTTCATTTTGTTCTTTTTCTAATTCCTCTAGATGATAAAGTTGTATATTTGCTATTTTAAAAAATTTCTTAGGTAGTCCTGCATTGCTATAAACTTCCCTCTTGCAACTGTTTGTTCTGCATCACATACATTTTCAAAAGTTGTGTTTCGATTTTCCTTTGTCTCAAGATATTTTCTGATTTCCTCTGAATTCTTCATTGGCTTCTTAGTAGCATGTTGTTTATTCTCCACCTATTTGTCCTTGTCCCTTTTCTTTCCTATAATTGGTTTTTAGTTTCATACCATTATGATCAGGAAAGAAATGCTTGTTATAATGTCTATCCTCTTAAATTTGGTGAGACTTGTTTTGTGGCCTAGCATGTGATCTATCTTGGAGAAAGTTCCATGTGCACTAGAAAAGCATGTGTATTCTGCTGTTTCGCAATAGAGTACCAGTAGATATCTATTAAGTCTAAATATTCTATTGTGTTATTTGAGACCGTGGTTGTCTTAATGATTTTCTGTCTATATGATCTCTTCCTTTATGTAGGTGGGGTGTTAAAGTCCCCTACTATTATTACATTATTTTTGTTTTCTCCCTTTATGTTTGTGCAAATTTGTTTTATATATTCAAGTGCTCCTGTATTGGGTGCATATATGTTAACAAGTGTAATATCCTTTTCTTATATTAACCCCTTAATCATTATATAAAGTCCTTCTTTATCTTATTTATATACTTTGTTTTAGAGTCTATTTTGTATGACATAAGTATCGATACCTCTGCTTTCTGTTGTTTCCATTTGCATGAAATATCTTTTTCCATCTCCTCACTTTTATTTTGTGTGTGTCTTTAGCACTGAAGTGAGTCTCTTATAGACAGCATATAGATGGGTCTTTTTTTTATCCAAAAGCCATCCTTTATCACTTTTCTTTTTTTTACTTACTTCTCTATAGATATTAAAATAATTGTATTGTAAATAATTTTTTATTGAATGAAAGATTTTAAAAATTTTATAGTGCTTTACAATTTCTAAAAGTTTCACACACGTGACTTCACGTGACTTCGTGGCTTGGTTTGTGGCCCAAGATGTGATCTATCCTGGAGAATGTTCCATGCACACTTGAGAAGAAAGTGTAATCTGCTGTTTTTGGATGGAATGTCCCATAATTATCAGTAAAATCTATCTGGTCTATTGTGTCATTTTAAGCTTCTGTTTCCTTATTTATCTTCATTTTGGATGATCTGTCCATTGGTGTAACTGAGATGTTAAAGTCCCCCACTATTATTGTGTTACTGTCGATTTCTTCTTTTAGAGCTGTTAGCAGTTGGCTTATTTATTGGGGTGCTCCTTTACAAATGTTATATCTTTTTCTTGGATTGATCCCTTGATCATTATGTAGTGTCCTTCCTTGTCTGTTGTAACATTCTTTTTTTTAAAGTCTATTTTGTCTGATATGAGTTTTGCTACTCCAGCTTTCTTTTGATTTCCATTTGCATGGAATATCTTTTTCCGTCCCCTCACTTTCAGTCTTTATGTGTCCCTAGATCTGAAGTGGGTCTCTTGTAGACAGCACATATATGGGTCTTGTTTTTGTATCCATTCAGCAAGCCTGTGTCTTTTGGTTAGAGCATTTAATCCATTCACGTTTCAGGTAATTATTGGTATGTATGCTCCTGTTACTATATTCTTAATTGTTTGGGGTTTGTTTTTGTAGGTCCTTTTCTTCTCTTGTGTTTCACACTTAGAGAAGTTTCTTTAGCATTTGCTGTAGAGCTGGTTTGGTGGTGCTGAATTCACTTAGCTTTTGTTTGTCTGTAAAGCTTTTGATTTCTCCATCAAATCTGAATGAGATCCATACCGGATAGAGTAATCTTGATTGTAGGTACTTCCTTTTCATCACTTTAAGTATATCATGCCATGCCCTTCTGGCTTGTAGAGTTTCTGCTGAGAAGTCAGCTGTTAACCTTATGGGAGTTCCCTTGTATGTTATTTGTCATTTTTCCCTTGCTGCTTTCAATAATTTTTCTTTGTCTTTAATTTTTGCCAGTTTGATTACTATGTGTCTTGGCATGTTTCTCCTTGGATTTATCCTGTCTTGTACTCGCTGCACATCCTGGCCTGGGTGGCTATTTCCTTTCCCATATTAGGGAATTTTTTGACTAAAATCTTCAAATATTTTCTCTGGTCCTTTCTCGCTCTCTTCTCCTTCTGGGACCCCTATAATGTGAATGTTATTGTGTTTAGTGTTGTCCCAGAAGTCTCTTAGGCTGTCTTCATTTCTTTTAATTCTTTTTTCTTTATTCTGTTCCACAGTAGTGAATTCCACCATTCTGTCTTCCAGGTCACTTATCCATTCTTCTGCCTCAGTTATTCTGCTATTGATTCCTTCTAGTGTAGTTTTCATTTCAGTTATTGTATTGTTCATCTCTGTTTGTTTGTTCTTTAATTCTTCTAGGTCTTTTTAAACCATTTTTTGCATGTTCTTGATCTTTGCCTCCATTCTTTTTCCAAGATCCTGGATCATCTTCACTATCATTATTCTGAATTCTTTTTCTGGAAGGTTGCCTATCTCCACTTCATTTAGTTGTTTTTCTGGGATTTTATCTTGTTCCTTCATCTGGTACATAGCCCTGGGCCTTTTCATCTTGTCTGTCTTTCTGTGAATGTGGTTTTTGTTCCATAGGCTGCAGGATTGTCATTCTTCTTTCTTCTGCTCCATCCTATATCTCTTGATTGAGCATTTAGTCCATTGACACTTAAAGTAACTATTGGTATGTATGTAGTTAGTACCATTTTATTACTTGTTTCCTGGGTATTTTTGTAGTAATTCTCTGTTCTTTTCTTCTTTTTGTTCCTCTGTGGTTTGATGATTTTCTTTAGTGGTATCCTTGTGTTCCTCTATCTTTAGTTTTTGTGTATCTACTGTAGGTTTTTTGATTTGTGGTTACCATGGGGTTCATATATGTTGAGCTAAAACTATATATATTTGTTTAAAAGTGGTAGTCATTTAAGTTCAAACACATTCTAAAAGATCTGCATTTATTTATTCCCCTCCCCCATGATTTGTGTTTTTTATGTCATATTTCACATCTTCATGTTTATCTCTTCACTTTTTATGGTAGTTATAGTTAACTTTACAATTCTTTTGTCTTGTAATCATTGCCCAAGCTTATTTAAGTGCCCGATACAGAGCCTTTACTATATATTTGCCTTTACTAGTGGGATTTTTCCTTTCCTATAGTTCCTTCTTATTGTAGTCTTTTCCTTTGCACTCAGAGAAGACCCTTTAACATTCTTTCACAGTCACTTTAGTATGGATGAACTGTTAGTTTTTGCTTGTCTGAAGAGTTCTTTATCTTTTATTCAATTCTAAATGATAATCTTGCTGGGTGGAATATCCTGGGTTGCTGACTTTTCCTGCCACTCCTTTCTGGCCTGCAATGTTTCTGCAGAAGAAACAGCTGATAAGCTTATGGAGTTCTCCTGTATGTGATTCTTTGTTTTTCTTTTGTTGACTTTAGAATTTTCTCTCTATATTTCACTTTTGCTGTTTTAAATTATGATATGTCTTGGTCAAGTTCCATTTGAGTTCATCTTTTTTGGGACCCTCTATGCTTCCTGTACCTGGATAGCTCTTTCCTTCTTCAGGTTTGGGAAGTTTTAAACATAATTTCATCAAATATATTTTTGAACCCCTTATCTATCTCTTCTCCTTCTGAGACCCCTATAATGTGAACATTGCTACACTTGATGTTTTCCCAGAGCTCCCTTAAACTGGTCTCTTTTTAAAATTTATTTTTCCTTTTGTTGTTCAAATAGGGTGATTTCCATTATTTTGTCTTCCAGATTACTTATCATTCTTCTGTATCAGCTAGTGTGCTATTAATTCTTCTAATGTGTTTTTCATTTCAATTATATTCTTCAGTTATGACTGGTTATTTTTTATATTTTCTGATTCCTTGAAAAAATTGTCACTGTGTTCATCTATTTTTTTACATAATTCAGTTATTATTCTTATTACTAATAGTTTGATTTCTTTGGTAAATTGTTTCATTATTTGTTTTTTTTTCAGGGTTTTTCTCTTGCTCTTTCAGTTGAGACCAATTTCTCTGTCTCCTCATTTTGTTTAACTTTCTCTGTATGAAATTAGGTGGAACAGTTACCTATTGTGCTCTTGAAGAGTTGTCCTTATGTGGGAGCATTCCCTACACATTCTGCGTGTGCCCAGTGCCTTTGGTGGCAAAGCTGGATTTGACATGAACACAAGTCGTGCCTTTCCTCAGGATATGCCAGTAGCCATCACCGTGTTGGGAGGTGGGACTGTGTATGGAAGGGCTAGGGCCTGAGCCAGGGCTTTTCCTCTGCTCAGTGTTGGTCACTGCCTTATGTTGTGTGGTGTCAGTTCCTACATTGCTGGAGCAGAACCTCTGAGGTTTAGGTCCAAGCTGGCTCCATCTCTTTTGCTGTGTGCTCTCCCCGCCTCACAGCACCAGCAACATTGCCCCAGAGGTGAGCAGTGCTGAAACAAGAGGGGTCCATGTGGGCACTCAGCATGGGTTGTGCTGCAGGCTGTGGTAATCCAGTTGGGTCAAAGACCAAGACTCCTTCTGATGCACTACATGTGTAAATGTCAGAAATGGCTTCCTCTGCCCTGCTTAGATGCTGCTTCAAGTCTAAGTTACTTCTGTGTCTCACAGCCAAGCCCTTGCACTAGTGTGGAGCTGCATCATGAAGTGGGGCTGAAGCATTCACTAGTTCAAGCTGGGGCGTGTGCCTGGGTGATTGTGGGAAACTGATCAGCATCTTGTTCAGTTTCAAGCCACCCTCTTCACCCTGCTTTGGGAGCAAGCAAACATACACATGCTCCTCATGAGCAGAGTTCAGGCTTTCCACAGCCCTCCTATTATTCCCACTGGCCCTCCAACCAGACAAGGAGGCTTGACTTCCCAGTGTCAAACCCCAGGGTTGCGGTGTCCAATATTTGGCTCAAACTGCTCACTCCCCAGGAAACATCTCTACCCACTCTACACATGTAATGTTCCTCTTTCTCTGAGTCCCCTTCCAGGGGCAGAGGTCCAACCTGACTTCTTCTCTTACCTTCCTATCTGATTTCATATAGATCTTTCTTACAGCCGTGGTTGTACAGGAGTCTTTCTGCCAGTTTCCAGTTAGTTTTCAGTGAAAACTGTTCCACATGTAGATGTATTTTTTATGTGTTTCTAGGAAGAAGTGAGTTCTGTGGCCTCCTACTCTGCTATCTTGATCTCCACCAAAGGGCTTTTAATCTTTTGGGAAAGATATGTAATCTGGTATGTTGCCAAATACCATAGCCCTCAGGGTAAAAAAAAAAAATTAACCAACAAAAATCAAAACTTTTGATGGTGGATTCACAATATCTGCCAGACTTCACTACTTTTCATTCTAGAAATCAACACTTCCTTGTTTTTCTTTAAAATCTCCTTAGTTTATTTTTGTAGAAGTATTCAATCTGGTCCATCACTTATGTCATCTATGAATTTCCAATCATTCTTTCCTCTGTAATAATGATTCATACAGGATTTGATTTATCCAAATTGCTTATACACAGAGTATTAGAGCATAGCTATTTAAAATAGGAAGTCCTGCTCATGGAAGAGATCATCTAAAATACAAGGGGAGGAGGACTCAATGCTTTCTGATGGTTCTGCCCAGATAGTCTCCTCATCTCTTTGTACCTTGGTTCTCCCTGTTTCTGCTGCAATGCTTTGGTGAGTGAGGAATCTGTCACCAAGTACAGATGGTAGTATTTACTTGAGTTATGAGAAAATGGTAGTGTGAAATCAGGAGGCATCCATGGAACCTAGAGGTCCTTCTCAGGAGATGGGAGAAGCAGCTAACAAATGGCATATAAAATAGCAATCACAAAAAACGCCTTTAGTCCAAGTTACCATTTTGGAGAAATACTGGAAGACATTGTATTAAGCCTTGGTATTTTACTGATTATTTTCTGAGCTTTGATTTTCTTATATATAATTATTAGTGAATAAAGCTGAACATTGTTGGTAAGATTTATAAGAGTGAAATCTAGAACTAGATAATATTTCACTTTGAAGCCATGGTTTAAAACATGACAAATATCAGTCCAATCTTCTCTCAAGGAGAAGTCGTTTTCTCCACATTTTCCAAACCTAGTACAGCAGAGTGGTGCAGGAGTCTGTAATTCCACGGTACCTTCAGCACCACCTAAAAAGCCCAAACAACATACTTTCTAGTTTTCTTAATCTCCACTTTCTTTTCTTTATTCCTTTGAAATAATGCTTGTGTCAGGGAGCAGGGGCCCCAGAAATAATTTCACAACTTCAACTATCCACTTACTGTCACCTAGAAACTGTGAGCCAATTCTGCTCTTCGCTCAAAGTACCCAAAAGTCTCTTTTATTTCCATCTTTAAAGGTAGATGAATGTGTTGGCAGACTAATCATTACTGCCATTAGGACAAAGGTATTCAAGTTAAAAATAATGGGGAAGGTGAAATCTGCACATATTTCAAATGAGTCTGGACAAAGCCCTGAAGACAGTGTTGAAGGGAACAATACGGTATGGTAGCTAGGGCTATATCTGCTGACCTCTCTGTAATGGGCCGTTTTTATACCTGCACTCCATTCTAGGAGCCTATTATGATGGAAATAGCCTTGGCAAATGATTTCCAAATACACCCACACTTTAAAAGTCATTTCATAACTGCTTCTAATCTGGCCATTTAAAAGTATAACCTTCAGAAAAGTTTTGCCATCTATCTCCATTATAGAGCTTGCAATTATGATAAAGAGTATTTTCTGCAGATTCCCCTTATTGTATGATATCAGGAAGTCATGCCCATATTAGGAGCTTAAGTTGTAGTCTGCATGTCTCCCTAATTAAGAATGCATTCCTGCTTTTTTTTTCTCATGATGAGAAAAATGAATCTTATCAAAAAACAGTTGTTTATGGTTTGAGGTCAAATGTGCAAATAAATTTTTAGGAAACATTGGAATAGTTAAATAGGAGAGCAATAAATTTCCTTTTTATTATATGTGTGAGAAATATCAATAGCAGTCAGTTATATATACATTTTATATATATATATATATATATATATATATGTATGTATATACCTGTAAATTTTATGGAAAGGTTGGAAATGAAGAGAGCTATGTAGCAGAGGCACTGGACATCACTTTCAGGGAGACATTGGTGACTATTCAGAGTCCCATCAAGAACATTTTCTTTTTTTTTGTCTTGACAACATCTCATGCTACTTTTCTCTGAATTATTCAACATAAGTTATTTTTATAACAGAGATATTAAAAAATTACCAGCCAAGCCTGCTGAATTAGCAGTTATTTAAAAAAATTTTTATTGAGATACACTCCTTTAATGTAGAGTTCATCATTTTTTAAAAATTAATTTAGGGGCTTCCCTGGTGGCGCAGTGGTTGGGAGTCTGCCTGCCGATGCAGGGGACGCGGGTTCGTGCCCCGGTCTGGGAGGATCCCACATGCCGCAGAGCGGCTGAGCCTGCGTGTCCGGAGCCTGTGCTCCGCAACTCAACGGTGAGAGGCCCGCGTACCGCAAAAAAAAAAATTAATTTAGTTTTGGCTGCATTGGGTCTTCATTGCTGCATGTGGGCTTTCTCTAGTTGCAGCGAGTGGGGGCTCCTCTTTGTTGTGGTGCACGGGCTTCTCACTGCGATGGCTTCTCTTGTTGCAGAACATGGGTTCTAGGCATGCAGGCTTCAGTAGTTGTGGCACACGAGATCAGTAGTTGTGGCTCATGGGCTTAGTTGCTCTGCAGCATGTGGGATCTTCCCAGACCAGGGCTCAAACCCGTGTCCCTTGTATTGGTAGGTGGATTCTTAATCACTGTGCCACCAAGGAAGTCCCAGAGTTCACCATTTTTAAGTGCACATTCAGTTGTTTTTATTATATTCATGGAGTTGTGCAACCATCACCACTATCTAATCTTAAAACATTTTCCTCATTCCAGAAAAGAAACCTCACAGCATTAAAGAAACTTCCCATTTCTCTATTCCCCCAACCTTTAGCAGACCTAATTTGCTTTCTGTCTCTATGCATCTGTGTTTTTTGTGCATTTCATATTATGGAGTCATAAAATATGTGGTCTCTTTTGACAGGTTATTTTCACATGTGTTCAAGTTACATCTGTCATGTAACATGTATCCATACTTCATTTATTTTTATTGCCAAATAATATTCCATTCTGTAGATGCATCACATTTTGTTTATCCATTCATCAGTCAGTGGAAATTTGGGTTGTTGACCGTTTTTTTTTTGTTATTATTATGACTAATTCTCATAAATATTTGTGTACAAGTGACTGTATGGATATGTGTTTTTATTTCTGTTGGGAATATACCTAGGAATAGAATTGTTGAGTTACATGGAAACTCTCTATATAACATTTTGAGGTACTATCAAAATGGTTGTACTATTTTACAATCCCCCAGCAATATGTAAGTTTTAATTTGTCCATATCCTTGTCAACACTTGTTACTGCTGGTATTTTTTAATTTTAGACATCCTGGTGTGTGTGTGACATGGTATCTTAGTTTGGTTTTGATTTATATTTCCTTAATGAATAATGATTAGAGCATCTTTTCATATGCTTGGTGACTATTTGTATATCTTCTCTGGAGAAATGACTATCCATCTACTTTGCCCATTTTTAATTTGATTATTTGTCTTTTTAATTTGAATTGTAAGACTTTTTATATGTTCTAAATATAGGTTCTTTATTAAATATATGATTATAAATATTTTCTCCCATTCCATGGGTTGATTTTCCACTTTCCTTTGAAACACAAAGCTTTTTAAGTATGGTGAAGTCCAACTTATCTATGTTTTTCTTTTGTCACATACTTTCAAGATTCTCCCTTTGTCTTTGTCTTTTGACAGTTTGTTTATAATGTGCCTAGATGTAGATCTCCTTGAATTTATCTTACCTGCAGCTTGCTAAACTTCTTACAGATGTAGACTAATTTTTTATCAAATTTGGGGAAATTGGGGCCATTATTACTTCAGATATTATTTTTCTAGACATTGTTTCTTCTTTCCTTCTAGGACTCCCATTGAGTATGTTGGTACATTTGATGCATTGCACAGGTATTTGAGGCTATTTTCATTTTCCTTCTCTTTTTTTTTTCTCTCTCTCTCTGTTCTGAAGACTAGCTAATCTCAATCGACTTGTCTTCAACTATGCTCTTTCTTCTGCCAAATCAAATCTGCTTTTTTTTTTTTTTTTTAAACATCTTTATTGGGGTATAATTGCTTTACAATGGTGTGTTAGTTTCTGCTTTACAACAAAGTGAATCAGCTATACATATACATATGTTCCCATATGTCTTCCCTCTTGCGTCTCCCTCCCTCCCACTCTCCCCATCCCACCCTTCCAGGCTGTCAAAAAGCACCGAGCTAATATCCCTGTGCCTTGCGGCTGCTTCCCCCCAGCTATCTACCTTACTACGTTTGTTAGTGTGTATATGTCCATGACTCTCTCTCGCCCTGTCAAAACTCACCCCTCCCCCTCCCCATATCCTTAAGTCCGTTCTCCAGTAGGTCTGCGTCTTTATTCCTATCTTACCCCTAGGTTCTTCATGACATTTTTTTCCCTTAAATTCCATATATATGTGTTAGCATACGGAATTTGTCTTTTTCTTTCTGACTTACTTCACTCTGTATGACAGACTCTAGGTCTATCCATCTCATTACAAATAGCTCAATTTCATTTCTTTTTAAGGCTGAGTAATATTCCATTGTGTGTATGTGCCACATCTTCTTTATCCATTCATCCGATGATGGGCGCTTAGGTTGTTTCCATGTCCTGGCTATTGTAAATAGAGCTGCAATGAACATTTTGGTACATGACTCTTTTTGAATTTTGGTTTTCTCAGGGTATATGCCAAGTAGTGGGATTGCTGGGTCATATGGTAATTCTATTTGTAGTTTTTTAAGGAACCTCCATACTGTTCTCCACAGTGGCTGAACCAATTCACATTCCCACCAGCAGTGCAAGAGTGTCCCCTTTTCTCCACACCCTCTCCAGCATTTATTGTTTCTAGATTTTTTGATGATGGCCATTCTGACTGGTGTGAGATGATATCTCATTGTAGTTTTGATTTGCATTTCTCTAATGATTAATGATGTTGAGCATTCTTTCATGTGTTTGTTGGCATTCTGTATATCTTCTTTGGAGAAATGTCTATTTAGGTCTTCTGCCCATTTTTGGATGGGGTTGTTGTTTTTTTTGTTATTGAGCTGCATGAGCTGCTTGTAAATTTTGGAGATTAATCCTTTGTCAGTTGCTTCATTTGCAAATGTTTTCCTCCCATTCTGAGGGTTGTCTTTTGGTCTTGGTTATGGTTTCCTTTGCTGTGCAAAAGCTTTGAAGTTTCATTAGGTCCCATTTGTTTATTTTTGTTTTTATTTCCATACTCTAGGAGGTGGGTCAGAAAGGATCTTGCTGTGATTTATGTCATAGAGTGTTCTTCCTATGTTTTCTTCTAAGAGTTTGATAGTTTCTGGCCTTACATTTAGGTCTTTAATCCATTTTGAGCTTATTTTTGTGTATGGTGTTAGGGAGTGATCTAATCTCATACTTTTACATGTACCTGTCCAGTTTTCCCAGCACCATTTATTGAAGAGGCTGTCCTTTCTCCACTGTACATTCCTGCCTCCTTTATCAAAGATAAGGTGTCCATATGTGCGTGGGTTTATCTCTGGGCTTTCTATCCTGTTCCACTGATCTATCTTTCTGTTTTTGTGCCAGTACCATACTGTCTTGATTACTGTTGCTTTGTAATATAGTCTGAAGTCAGGGAGCCTTATTCCTCCAGCTCCTTTTTTCGTTCTCAAGATTGCTTTGGCTATTCGGGGTCTTTTGTGTTTCCATACAAATTGCGAAATTTTTTGTTCTAGTTCTGTGAAAAATGCCAGTGGTAGTTTGATAGGGATTGCATTGAATCTGTAGATTGCTTTGGGTAGTAGAGTCATTTTCACAATGTTGATTCTTCCCATCCAAGAACATGGTATATCTCTCCATCTATTTGTATCATCTTTAATTTCTTTCATCAGTGTCTTATAATTTTCTGCATACAGGTCTTTCGTATCCTTAGGTAGGTTTATTCCTAGATATTTTATTCTTTTTGTTGCAATGGTAAATGGGAGTGTTTTCTTGATTTCACTTTCAGATTTTTCATCATTAGTATATAGGAATGCCAGAGATTTCTGTGCATTAATTTTGTATCCTGCTACTTTACCAAATTCATTGATTAGCTCTAGTAGTTTTCTGGTAGCATCTTTAGGATTCTCTATGTATAGTATCATGTCATCTGCAAACAGTGACAGCGTTACTTCTTCTTTTCCGATTTGGATTCCTTTTATTTCCTTTTCTTCTCTGATTGCTGTGGCTAAAACTTCCAAAACTATGTTGAATAAGAGTGGTGAGAGTGGGCAACCTTGTCTTGTTCCTGATCTTAGTGGAAATGCTTTCAGTTTTTCACCATTGAGGATGATGTTTGCTGTGGGCTTGTCATATATGGCTTTTATTATGTATAGGAAAGTTCCCTCTATGCCTACTTTCTGGCCTATTTTTATCATAAATGGGTGTTGAATTTTGTCGAAAGCTTTCTCTGCATCTATTGAGATGATCATATGGTTTTTCTCCTTCAATTTGTTAATATGGTTTATCACATTGATAGATTTGCGTATATTGAAGAATCCTTGCATTCCTGGAATAAACCCCACTTGATCATGGTGTATGATCCTTTTAATGTGCTGTTGGATTCTGTTTGCTAGTATTTTGTTGAGGATTTTTGCATCTATGTTCATCAGTGATATTGGCCTGTAGTTTTCTTTCTTTGTGACATCCTTGTCTGGTTTTGGTATCAAGGTGATGGTGGCTTCGTAGAAGGAATTTGGGAGTGTTCCTCCCTCTGCTATATTTTGGAAGAGTTTGAGAAGGATAGGTGTTAGCTCTTCTCTAAACGTTTGATAGAATTCACCTGTGAAGCCATCTGGTCCTGGCTTTTGTTTGTTGGAAGGTTTTTAATCACAGTTTCAATTTCAGTGCTTGTGATTGGTCTGTTCATATTTCTATTTCTTCCTGATTCAGTCTTGGCAGGTTGTGCATTTCTAAGAATTTGTCCATTTCTTCCAGATTGTCCATTTTATTGGCATAGAGTTGCTTGTAGTAATCTCTCATGATTTTTTTTATTTCTGCAGTGTCAGTTGTTACTTCTCCTTTTTCATTTCTAATTCTATTGATTTGAGTCTTCTCCCTTTTTTTCTTGATGAGTCTGGCTAGTGGTTTATCTATTTTGTTATCTTCTCAAAGAACCAGCTTTTAGTTTATTGATCTTTGCTATTGTTTCCTTCATTTCTTTTTCATTTATTTCTGATCTGATTTTTATGATTTCTTTCCTTCTGCTAGCTTTGGGGTTTTTTTGTTCTTCTTTCTCTAATTGCTTGAGGTGCAAGGTTAGGTTGTTTATTCGAGATGTTTCCTGCTTCTTAAGGTGGGCTTGTATTGCTATAAACTTCCCCCTTAGAACTGCTTTTGCTGCATCCCATAGGTTTTGGGTCGTTGTGTCTCCATTGTCATTTGTTTCTAGGTATTTTTTTATTTCCTCTTTGATTTCTTCAGTGATCACTTCATTATTAAGTAGTGTATTGTTTAGCCTCCATGTGTTTGTAGTTTTTACAGATCTTTTCTGTAATTGATATCTAGTCTCATGGCGTTGTGGTCGGAAAAGATACTTGAAACAATTTCAGTTTTCTTAAATTTACCAAGGCCTTGATTTGTGACCCAAGATATGATCTATCCTGGAGAATGTTCCATGAGCACTTGAGAAAAATGTGTATTCTGTTGTTTTTGGATGGAGTGTCCTATAAATATCAATTAAGTCCATCTTGTTTAATGTATCATTTAAAGCTTGTGTTTCCTTATTTATTTTCATTTTGGATGATCTGTCCATGGGTGAAAGTGGGGTGTTAAAGTCCCCTACTATGAATGTGTTACTGTTGATCTCCCCTTTTATGGTTGTTAGTATTTGCCTTATGTATTGAGGTGCTCCTATGTTGGGTGCATAAATATTTACAATTGTTATATCTTCTTCTTGGATCGATCCCTTGATCATTATGTAGTGTCCTTCTTTGTCCCTTTTAATAGTCCTTATTTTAAAGTCTATTTTGTCTGATATGAGAATTGCTACTCCAGCTTTCTTTTGGTTTCCATTTGCATGGAATATCTTTTTCCATCCCCTTACTTTCAGTCTGTATGTGTCTCTAGGTCTGAAGTGGGTCTCTTGTAGACAGCATATATAAGGGTCTTGTTTTTGTATCCATTCAGCCAATCTGTGTCTTTTGGTGGGAGCATTTAGTCCATATACATTTAAGGTAATTATCGATATGTATGTTCCTATTTCCATTTATATATTGTTTTGGGTTCGCTACTATAGGTCATTTCCTTCTCTTGGTGTTTCGTGTCTAGAGAAGTTCCTTAGCATTTGTTGTAAAGCTGGTTTGGTGGTGCTGAACTCTCTCAGCTTTTGCTTGTCTGTAAAGGTTTTAATTTCTCCATCAAATGTGAATGAGATCCTTGCTGGGTAGAGTAGTCTTGGTTGCAGGCTATTCTCCTTCATCACTTTCAGTATGTCCTGCCACTCCCTTCTGGCTTGTAGGGTTTCTGCTGAGAGATCAGCTGTTAACCTTATGGGGATTCCCTTGTGTGTTATTTGTTGTTTTTCCCTTGCTGCTTTTAATATGCTTTCTTTGTATTTAATTTTTGACAGTTTGATTAATATGTGTCCTTGGCGTGTTTCTCCTTGTATTTATCCTGTATGGGACCCTCTGTGCTTCCTGGACTTGATTAACTATTTCCTTTCCCATATTAGGGAAGTTTTCAACTATAATCTCTTCAAATATTTTCTCAGTCCCTTTCTTTCTTTCTTCTTCTTCTGGAACCCCTATAATTCGAATGTTGGTGTGTTTCATGTTGTCCCAGAGGTCTCTGAGACTGTCCTCAGTTCTTTTCATTCTTTTTTCTTTATTCTGCTCTGCAGTAGTTATTTCCACTACTTTATCTTCCAGGTCACTTATCCGTTCTTCTGCCTCAGTTATTCTGCTATTGATCCTATCTAGAGTGATTTTAATTTCATTTATTGCATTGTTCATCGTTGCTTGTTTCATCTTTAGTTCTTGTAGGTCCTTGTTAACTGTTTCTTGCATTTTGTCCATTCTACTTCCAAGATTTCGGATCATCCTTACTATCATTATTCTGAATTCTTTTTCAGGTAGATTGCCTATTTCCTCTTCATTTGTTAGGTCTGGTGGGTTTTATCTTGCTCCTTCATCTGCTGTGTGTTTTTTCTGTCTTCTCATTTTGCTTATCTTACTGTGTTTGGGGTCTCCTTTTTGCAGGCTGCACTTTCGTAGTTCCTGTTGTTTTTGATGTCTGTCTCCAGTGGCTAAGGTTGTTTCAGTGGGTTGTGTAGGCTTCCTGGTGGAGGGGACTAGTGCCTGTGTTGTGCTGGATGAGGCTGGATCTTGTCTCTCTAGTGGGCAGGTTCACGTCTGGTGGTGTGTTTTGGGGTGTCTGTGGCCTTATTATGATTTTAGGCAGCCTCTCTGCTAATGGGTGGGGTTGTGTTCCTGTTTCGCTAGTTGTTTGGCATAGGTTGTCCAGCACTGTGGCTTGCTGGTCGTTGAGTGAAGCTGGGTGCTGGTGTTAAGATGGAGGTCTCTGGGATATTTCCACCGTTTAATATTATGTGGAGCTGGGAGGTCTCTTGTTGACCAGTGTCCTGAAGTTGGCTCTCCTACCTCAGAGGCAGAGCCCTGACTCCTGGCTGGAGCACCAAGAGCCTTTCATCCACACAGCTCAGAATAAAAGGGAGAAAAAGTAGGGAGAATTAGTAGAAGTATGAGTAAAGAAAGAAGGAAAGGAGGAAAGGAAGGAAGGAAGAAAGAAGCAAAGAAGGAAAGAAAGGAGGGAGGGAGGGAGGGAGGGAGGAAGGAAGGAAGGAGGGAAAGAAGGAAAAAAAGACAGAAAGAAAGATGATACAGTAAAAATAAAATAAAGTATAATATAGTTATTGAATTAAAAAATATTTAGAAAAAAAAAAGGGACGGATAGAACCTTAGGACAAATGTTGGAAGCAAAGCTATACAGAGAAAATCTTACACAGAAGCATACACATACACCTTCACAAAAAGAGGTAAAGGGGGAAAAATCATAAATCCTGCTCCCTGAGACCACCTCCTCAATTTGGGGTGATTCGTTGTCTAAAGGAGGGAAGGAAGGAAGGAAAGAAAGAAAGAACGAAGGTAAAGTATAATAAAGTTATTACAATTAAACTTAATTATTAAGAAAAAGAATTTTAAAAAAAAGTCATGGACGGATAGAGCCCTAGGACAAATGGTGGAAGCTAGAGTATACAGACAAGATCTCACACAGAAGCATACACGTACACATTCACAAAAAGAGGAAAAGGGAAAAAAATCATAGATCTCGCTCCTAAATTCCACCTCTTCAATTTGGGATCATTCCTTGTCTATTCAGGTATTCCACAGATGCAGGGTATATCAAGTTGATTGTGGAGCTTTAATCCGCTACTTCTGTGGCTGCTGGGAGAGATTTCCCTTTCTCTTCTTTGTTCTCACAGCTCACAGGAGCTCAGCTTTGGATTTGGCCCTGCCTCTGCGTGTAGGTCGCTGGAGGGCGTCTGTTTTTTCGCTCAGACAGGACGGGGTTATAGGAGCCGCTGATTCGGGGCCTCCGGCTCACTCTGGCCGGGGGTTGGGGGATGGGGGAAGGAGGGGCACTGCGTGCGGGGCGGGCCTGCGGCGGCAGAGGCAGCGTGACGTTGCGGCAGAGGCCGGCGTGACGTTGCACCAGCCTGAGGCCCGCCGTGCGCTGTCCCGGGGAAGTTGTCCCTGGATCCCGGGAACCTGGCAGTGGCGGGCTGCACAGGCTCCGCGGAAGAGGGGTGTGGAGAGTGACCTGTGCTCGCACACAGGCCCCTTGGTGGCGGCAGCAGCAGCCTTAGCGTCTCCCGCCCGTCTCTGGGGTCCGCGCTTTTAGCCGCGGCTCGCGCCCGTCTCTGGGGTTTGCGCTTTCAGCCGCGGCTTGCGCCCATCTCGGGGGCTCGCGCCCTCAGCCGCGGCTCGCGCCCGTCTCTGGGGTTCGCGCTTTTAGCCGCGGCTCGCGCCCGTCTCTGGAGTTTCTTTAAGCAGCGCTCTTAAACCCCTCTCCTCGCGCACCAGGAAACAAAGAGGGAAGAAAAAGTCTCTTGCCTCTTCCGCCGGTGCAGGCTTTTCCCCGAACTCCCTCCCAGCTAGTCTGGTGCACTAACCCCTTCAGGCTATGTTCAAGCCACCAACCCCAGTCCTCTCCCTGAGCTCCGTCCAAAACCAGAACCCGAGCCTCAGCTAGCAGCCCCGCCCGCCCCGGTGGGTGAGCAGCAAGCGTCTCGGGTTGGTGAGTGCTGGTCGGCACCGATCGTCTGTGCAGGAATCTCCCCGCTTTGCCCTCCGCACCCGTCGCTGTGCACTACTCCGCGGTCCCGAAACTTCCCCCTCTGCCTCCCGCAGTCTCCGCCCGCGGAGGGGCTTCCTAGTGTGTGGAAACTTTTCCTCCTTCACAGCTCCCTCCCACTGGTGCAGGTGCCGTCCTTATTCTTTTGTCTCTGTTTTTTCTTTTGCCCTACCCAGTTACGTGGGGAGTTTCTTGCCTTTTGGGAGGTCTGAGGTCTTCTGCCAGCCTTCAGTAGGAGTTCTGTAGGAGTTGTTCCACGTGTGGATGTATTTCTGGTGTATCCGTGGGGAGGAAGGCGATCTCCGCGTCTTACTCTTCCGCCATCTTCAAGGTCCCCTTCTCAAATCTGCTGTTGATTCCTTATGGTGAATTTTTCATTTCAGTTAATATAGTTCTAAAATCCAAAATTTCTATTTGCTTCTTTTAAAAATAATTTATCTTTATTGACTTCATCTATTTTGTGAGATTTGGTTCTCATATATTCTTTAATTATGTAGACAAGGTTTTCTTTAGTTCTTTAAACATATTTGTAATAATCAATTTAAAGTCTTTTAGGTCCAAAATCTGGGCTTCCTCTGTTTTTTTTAATTGACTTCTTTTCTTCTCTGTATTGTGACAAAAATTTCCTGTTTCTTTACATGTCATAATTTTCTTTTGAAACTGGATATTTTAAATACAATGTGGCAATATTGGAAATCAGTCCTCCCCCACTCCAGAGTTGATTGTTGTTGCTATTTGCCATTTCTATTTTTGCTAATCTTTTGTTTAGTGAGGTCACTGGCCTAATTATGTATACAATTTGTATTTCCTCTTGTGTGTGTTTACTTAAGCCTCTCATCAGTATCTTTAGTAGTCACCTAATAATTGGACAGAAAATTACCTAAGTGACTAAGCAGAAAGTCTTGTAGCACTTTTCAAGTGGCTGTGGGCTGTGTGCTATGCTGGGACATGCCTTCAAGTCTCTAGCAGTTCACAACTCTGTCTAGGCCTTGACCTCCTATTTGTGCAGAACCTCAAATCAGATATAAATGATAGATTAAGGCTTTCTCAGTAAGAATGTGCATATCCAAATACATGTATGTGGCCTTCAAGATTTCAAAGAATATGTTGAAGCTTTTCAAATTTCCTATTGACATTTGATTTCCCAGACCTTTCTCTTAAGTCTTTTGGCAAACCTATTATTTGCCCCAACTCATATCACCACTTCAGGCAGCTATGATGTTAAAAATTTCTACTCCTGTTTTAGAAATATTCTGGATATAGGCCTTTTCCTATTGAGTGATCACTGAGTAATGTCAAATAATGACAAGCCCTTTGAATGGGACTTTTTCAGGTATCTGTCAGATATGACAGATATGACAGATATGACAATACTTTGGGGAGGGGGCTTTTGAAAAGCTTCAGTCCAGATATGCTCTTTTTAGTCCCTTAGTGACTAATTTTCACATTTTCATGTTTTCAAGCCCGCCTGTGTTTTGCTGCTGCTGTTGTTGCTTTAAGGCAACTGTACAGCTAGAGAGAAAGTGGTTGGGGTAGGGCAAGTTAGAACACAAAATTTTGCAGTTTTTAGTTTAATTCAGCCTTTTCCTTGAACAAATGCTACTCTGATTCCTGCAAGTATTTATTAATTTTTACAATCCTGCAACATTTGATATTGATTATATTCACCAGTACTTTTGAGGAGCAGCAGATTTTCAACAGGTTCTTAACTATCTTGGAAGTATCAATACTTCCCGGACAGAGGGACCTTAGAGTTCCGATATCATTTTGACTACCTGGTATACCAAGTCAAAACCAAGGGGCCCCGAGTTCTGTCAGCCTACCAGATGAGTTTTCTGAGATTCTCACAGCAACAGACCCATCTCTAGTACTTTTTTACTAAACATAAAAGCCCCTGTGAGAAGAGAGCATATTACTACTAGGAAAAATATTGGTTAAGAATACTATAACTACTTTAAATGAAGTATAATCTATACAAATATTGATTCACTATGTTGTACATCTGAAACTAATATAGTATTATAAATCAACTATATTTCAATTAAGAAAAAAGAATACTATAGCAACTTATGGGAAAATTACAAACCCTGCCATTTCTACTCTGGGAATGATAGTCTAACTAGCCCTACCATGTTTCTTCCTTGGATAAATTTTCTTCCACTAGAAAATGTGATTGCTAATGAGCTTTTGAGATGAATAATTTTAAATCATAAAAGCATCCTACTCTTCATTAAAAAATCATCAAGGTCCGGGCTCCTGCTTTGGTAATTATACCCTAATACATACTATTCATTATGGCAACAGTCCCTTCATTACCTTTGGTTGTCAGTACATGAATATTTGTTGATACCCAGGGCTTGACTCCCAGTTAATTAGCAGAAGCTTACATTAACATAACACATTATATTCTAATTCTATATTCTATGGTGAAATTTTTTTCAAGAGTCTCTTTACCTGTAAGTGAGATGCAACCTGGGATGAAGAATGCTGGGACTTTATTTTAACAAGAGCTTGATTTTAATGACCACATGCTGCACAAATAAAGTAAGAGAAGCAATGAAATTATTATTATTGAAAAAAGATACATGTGTCTCTCTGATGCAGGTTATATTTTGCAACCCTCCTTGAATATCTTTAAAACTTTGAAAAAAGAAAATACAATAAAACATAGTTTTAATGAGGACATTGCAAAATTAAGTGGCTTCCTTATGTGTTCAGTTTGCAGTGACTTCTTTAGAACTTACCAACAGTTACTTTTAAAGTGTCCTTTTGTTGTTTAACATACGTGTCTAAGTTTCACAAGCATACTGAAAATTTATTAAAGGATCTCTCTAGGTTCTTTAGTGTTTAAATTTCTTTAACAGTAATCAGAACATCATACAGCCTCAAAACTAGTTTCTTCACTAACTAGAACTTCAAGAAAATCAAATAAAGATAAAAATAGTTTGGACTAGTTAGATAATTAGACATATATCTCCTCTGCAACCTATATTTTGAATTAACTTTACATTGTGCTAAAATGTACCAGTTGGCAAACCTTCATGGTTTAATCAATATTAGAGCACATATTATTATTATACCTAGAGTTCACAATAAATTTAAATAATATAGTTTCTACACTCTTAGGAGAGTTACCAAACATAAAACAGATATGCCTCATCTTAACCATCAGAACTATTGTCTTACCAAATTTTCTTATAGTAATAGCATTCATTGCCCTAAAACAGCCCATAGTGGGCATGGTCACTCTCATGCAATGAGTAATAAGTTAAAATTAAAATTTTGGCACTTACTTTGGCTTGATGAAATTTAACCCCATAGACTTGCTCCTTTGTTTAAAATATTAATAGTTAATACAGCACAATATGAACTAAAACAGGGCCTTAAAAAATCGAAATCCGTTATATCAGACCTATTTAGAGAAGGAGTGATTATGCCTTCTCTTTTGACCATTATAAGCCCAATTTGGTCTGGAAAGAATTTGATCTAGAAATAATGAATATCTTAATGTTGTGCTCCCACCTATTAGGGCCCCCATATTCAATATTATTAAAATAACAGGTTAGTCCACTCCCTTAGGAGAGGAATCTCTAATAATACCTGTAAAAGGTTAAAACCCTTTGGTGAGCAATCTTTCCACTTGAAAGTCTTCACTATTGTTGTCTACATGGAGAGCCCTGTCTACCACATGAAGGTAGGTGCTGCCATTTTTTCAGCACGCCCATTGGGCCAGACTATGGGTGGAGTTCTAGGTTCATCAAATTATGTCTCCTTCCCCATAGTCTTGTGCAGCAAAAGGCAAAAAAAGTGATTTTAAGAGGCTGAAAATATTATGGTCTAGGTAAGTTCTTAAATGAATCAGGATAAATTGAAACAATGAGTAAGTGTAAAGAGGGAGAGGGAGATGAAAAGAGTTGAATATGGAACTGTTCAGCCTCAGGGTTAAGGCTGTGATTTAGAATTAAGGTAGGAAATCTTTTAAACCTACCTGAATTCTTGGATCCTGGTTTTGTCGTTTATACATTGTGTTAGAGTAGAAAAGTTAATATTTATAAACTTGGGGTTTCTTCATCAGTATATTGAAGAATAATAACGATACATCTGCACAGGATTATGGTGAGTCTTTGATATAAAATATACAAAACAGCTATCTCAGTGTTTAGCACACAAGAGATGAACAAAATTGATCACTTAACGTAACTTGGTTTGCTGGCTGTTTTCTTCTTCTAATAATAGGGATCTTTAAAAATATTTCTTCCAAGAAGGACATTAAAACACACACATCAAACCTCAAAATGCTTGTGGTTGATGCTTCCTTAGTTTCAGCCTCAACTGATGGCCCCAGTGAGCGTAGACTGAGGAGCATCTCCCTCTTTTGGAGAGGCTCTGGCCATTTCACCTAGTTTATGGTTGCTTTCTTTCCTGCCCTTCTGTCATGAAGCTTAGAATGTAAACTGATCCCATTAATATAGGCTATTTGGTTTTAAATCTATTTTGTCCATTTGTATTCTCATCACCTTTTTCACTCTTACAGTAAATTAAATAAATATTAACAAAAAGATAAAAATTATGGGAGCCTGTATAATGGGAGGGTAAGTTCCCCATGCTTTATGCTCCCATTATTTATGTGGTCAGGGGAAACAGTGAGAGTGTACATTAGAAGGCAGGCACATTTCTCTTAGGGTAATATAAAGGTTAGGATAACAGCGCTGTGCGTTTTCACAAACAATTTTGTTCCCGCTTAGAAAAGATAACCAAAGTCAACGTGAATTCCACTAAGAAATGCTATTTCCTGAAAGAAACTTTGTTATTAAAGCATTAAACACTATCATAGTTTATGAAGTAACTGCTAATTATATTTTTGTATTAGTCTAACAACAGTCTTATTTTCCCAGCATATTAGTGAATTTTGCAGATTGCTAAATCAAGATTTATTAAAGCAAACTTTATTTTTCCTTGGTTTTTCCAGTATTGTTGTGTAAGTTGCATGAGTTTACAAAACACTTGAATCAAAGCCCATAAACTTGACTTACTTAGTAAATAAAGATGGTGTATTGAAAATTAGAGCAGCTTCTTATCCACACAAACATACATTAACATATATGTATATATACTAGAAGTGAATCTCTCATTTGAGAAGAAAAGTTTATATTAACATGAGTGAGAAAGTAGAAGATTGGGAGAAATCATTAGCTGTTCAATTGGTATATTTAAGTGTTGATCCTGATTTTATAGACTGTGATCCATAAGGGGTAGATAGTGTCAGCATCATCTGTCATGGTGAAAGTTTTTTCTGTGTGTGTGTGTCTTTGTGTCTCTGTGTGTGTGTTTAATTGATTATCCTTTAGATAACTCTTAATCATCACTGATGAAAATTGATCTGTATAATCTGATTTAGTGAATTAATTTGGATTATATTAGTTGGACTATGAAAATGTCCCTTTCCTTATTTGGAACACTGACTACTTGGAATTTCTTATCAAAATTATACACATAATTTAGGACAGGGGAGAATTCCCATTACAGGAGAATCACTTCTACCCAACTGAACATTCGATTCTATGCTATCTCAAAAACATTGCTTATACATACATGGGTGAAATTCGTCTTCTGAATTGAACACAGAATTTGCTAAAAGACAGACAGTGATATCACTGTTAAGTTGAGTTCACTGAACTTCTGTTAAAAGATTGGCACCCTTGGAAGTATCTCTTTTCTGCTCTCCCTTTGATTAATGGGGTGGTTCAATTAAGGATGTGGTTAAATATAACATAATCGTTTCATGCATGTCCCACGTAAATTAACTAAGCTAAGTACCTTCAAATTTAAGTTTTGGGATAAAATAATAGCAAGGGAGATATTTTAGCTATTTTATCATGTAGTGGGGTAGTGGAATATGATGAAGGGGAGGAATACAGATTCATCCTCTTCCCTTTTTCCCCTCACTTCTTCCTTTCTTACTTTTGAAAAAAGAAATGCCTTCAATATCTACTAAACACAGTGTGCAGTTATGTGTAAGAAACTGAATACATAATAATTACAAATTATCTGTGCCACAGGATAAGTTGGGGGAAAATAGAGAGTCACTTACAAGTAGTGAAACAAAGTAATAGCCTTAAAAGGTTTATAAAAGTGTGGAATTCAAGAAGTAAAGGACCATCTTTGGAAGCTGGAGGAAGTTTACATATAGAAGTTGATATTTTATTTTAATCCTGAGTGGTGAGTAATTATCTACTAGGCAGAGTAGGGGGAAAGAAAGTATTCTGGGATCAGGATACAGTAAGTTCAGCTGAGTAAATTAATTGGATACCAGCTGAGAGGCTACTGCCATACTCAAGATAAGAGACAATTAAAGCCAGAAATATAGGCATGGAAATGGAAAAAAGAGGCAAATTTAATCAAGAGATTATCAAGGGTAGTACTGGCAAGACTTGATGACCACTTAGGGAAGTTGATAGGGGAAAGGGGGCCTAGAAGATACCCCTAAGTTATCTCATATAGGTGACCAACTAATAGTATTATTAACTGAGATTTAGAACACAAAGACTTGTAAATGAAGGTGGTTTGAGACAGATTTGATATTTAGCCAGCGGGTGGTGGTTTGCTTGCTCTAATTCTTTATGCATAGTTGCCATTCTGAGTCATCTGGCATTCTAAGTTAAAACCTGTAATGCTTTGGTCATAAAGTATTTTAAGTACCAACGTTGGCCCAATGTTATAAATTAGATTTGGACATGGTAAAGTTTGGGATGTCTATTAAATACGGAGGTGAAGAAACCTAGAGAGAAGTTTGAAGATATTATGTTGGAGTTTGGGATGTAACTTGGGACTATTTTTCTGTATAAGATTAGGTGTCTTAGTCATCAGTTTATCAGTCATGGTTGGTGTCCAAGTTGTGGATGAACCATACAGAGGAAATGTGTTTCATTCTGTTGAGAAGATCTCCTTGCCTTTTACCATCTCTACTCCCTGATCTCCATTGGATCTGTTCTTTGAGCCGCTTTGACTTCCAGCCCCTTTGGGTCCCCTAGATGCTTATGAATTCATTGCTCACAATCTAAACACTATAGGCTGACATTTCAATTATGTGCCTACTTTTACCATAAAATTATTTATCCTGACCTTAACTCTCTAGTATGATTCTTAATTAAAGACACTATTCTCTGCTCAGAGAATGACCCTAGGCATCTCCTCTAACTCCCTGACCCAAAGAATGCTAAAATTCCTATCTCCTTGATAGCTCTATAATCCTTCACGTTCCTTATTTTGTCCATACTGTAAATGTCATAGGTTGGCTCTTTATCAAGCCTCACATGGATTACTAAAATTCTCTCTATATAATTTCCCTCTCTCTAAATAATTTCCCTATCAGTCTACTTCTTTAATTCATTCTGCACATTGCTGGCAATAGAGTGTTCTTTCTAAAATGCCAATGGAATCATGTGGTTCACTTGTTTAAAATCTTTCTGAAGATACCCATCTCCTTCATCAGGTCTTACTTACATGTCTGTCAACATGTCCTGCATTTCCATCCAGCCTCATCTCTTACAACATGCCCACAGACACACTATGCTCCAGCCATGTCAAGCTATATGAGCATCCCTTAACTCATAAGGCTTAGGCACCCATGGCTGTGTATCTGTGCCCATGCCATTCCATTTGCATGAAATACCTACCCTAAATCTCTGTGAATATTGCTACTTTATCATTTAGTCTATGTACTATAATTATAAATTTATTTTTCTATGTCTTCTACATTTGTAAGTGTTCATTTTCTTAAATTTTTGATGCACAGGTTTTTTTGTTTTGTTTTGATGAAATATATATTTTTAATATTATTGCTTTCTGTGGCCTTTTTAAGAACTCTTTGTCAACCCCCAAGTCCTAAAGATGGTCTTCTGTGTCTGTTTATTCCTAAAAGCTTTATGGTTTTAGGCTTTACATTTAGGTCTGTAATCCATCTCAAATTAATTTTTGTGTATAATGCAAGGTAGTGGTCAAGTTTCATTTTTCTCCCATATGTCTATCCAGTTATTTCAACACCATTTGTGAAAAGAATTTTTTTTCCAAATTGATTACTTTGATTGATATTATGATGTCAGAGTATCCTTAAAATTTGGTTTAATTTTTGCAATTCGCTTTTGAAGAATGGTCATGTGGTTGTTTCACCATTTCCATAAGCATTTTAGACTCAGTTTGCCAATCTCTGCAAAAATCCCTGATGAGGAGGGGACCCTCAATATGGTAGAGCAGTAAGACGTGGAGATTACCTTCCTCCCTACAAATACATCAAAAATACATCTACAGGGCTTCCCTGGTGGTGCAGTGGTTGAGAGTCAGCCTGCCAATGCAGGGGACATGGGTTCATGCCCCAGTCCAGGAAGATCCCACATGTCACGGAGTGGCTGGGTCTGTGAGCCATGGCTGCTGAGCCTGCGCGTCCAGAGCCTGTGCTCCGCAACGGGAGAGGCCACAACAGTGAGAGGCCCGCATACTGCAAAAAAAAAAATACATCTACATGTGGAACAACTCCTACAGAACACCTACTGAAGGCTAGCAGAAGACATCAGACTTCCCCAAAACCAAGAAAATCCCCACGTACCTGGGCAGGGCAAAAGAAAACAGAAAAAAGAGACAAAAGAATAGAGATGGGACCTGCACCTCAGGGAGGGAGCTGTCAAGGAGGAAAAGCTTACACACACTAGGAAGCTCCTTCACTGGTGGAGATGGGGGGTGGGGAGGGGAAGCTTCGAGCCACAGAGGAGAGCGCAGTGACGGGGTGCAGAGGGCAAAGCGGAGAGATTCCCACACAGAGGATGGGTGCCAACCAGCACTCACCAGCAATAGAGGCTTGTCTGCTCACCCGCTGGGGTGGGTGGGGGCTGGGATCTGAGGCACAGGCTTCAGAGGTCAGACCCCAGATAGAGGACTGGGGTTGGCTGTGAGAACACAGCTACCAAAGGAGGCAAAAAGGCCTCTATGCAGAAAACTATAAGACACTGATGAAAGAAATTAAGGATGATACAAACAGATGGAAAGATATACCATGTTCTTGGATTGGAAGAATCAACACTGTGAAAATGACTATACTACCCAAAGTAATCTACAGATTCAATGCAATCCCTATCAAATTACCAATGGCATTTTTCACAGAAATAGAATGAAAAGTTTCACAATTTGTATGGAAACACAAAAGACCCCGAACAGCCAAAGCAATCTTGAGAAAGAAAAACGGAGCTGGAGGAATCAGCCTCCCTGACATCAGACTATACTACAAAGCTACAGTAATCAAGACAGTATGGTATGACACAAAAACAGAAATATAGATCAATGGAACAGGATAGAAAGCCCAGAGATAATCCCACGCACATATTGTCAACTTATCTTTGATACAGGAGGCAAGAATATACAATGGAGAAAACAGAGCCTCTTCAATAAGTGGTGCTGTGAAAACTGGACAGCTACATGTAAAAGAATGAAATTAGAACACTCCCTAACACCATACATAAAAATCAACTCAAAATGGATTAAAGACCTAAATGTAAGGCCAGACACTATCAAGCTCTTAGAGGAACACATAGGAAGAACACTCTTTGACATAAATCACAGCAAGATCCTTTTTGACCCACCTCCTACAGAAATGGAAATAAAAACAAAAATAAACAAATGGGACCTAATGAAACTTAAATGCTTTTGCACAGCAAAGGAAACCATAAACAAGACAAAAAGACAACCCTCAGAATGGAAGAAAATATTTGCAAATGAAGCAACTGACAAAGGATTAATCTCCAAAATATACAAGCAGCTCATGCAGCTCAATATCAAAAGAACAAATAACCCAATCCAAAAATGGGCAGAAGATCTAAGTAGACATTACTACAAAGAAGATATACATATTGCCAACAAACACATGAAAGGGTGCTCAACCTCATTAATCATTAGAGAAATGCAAATCAAAACCACAATGAGGTATCACCTCACACCAGTCAGAATGGCCATCATCAAAAAATCTATAAACAATAAATGCTGGAGAGGGTGTGGAGAAAAAGGAACCCTCTTGCACTGTTGGTGGGAATGTAAATTGATACAGCCACTATGGAGAACAGTATGGAGGTTCCTTAAAAAACTAAAAATAGAATTACCATATGACCCAGCAATCCCACTATTGGGCATATACCTTGAGAAAACCATAATTCAGAACGAGTCATGTACCACAATATTAATTGCAGCAATATTTACAGTAGCCCGGACATGGAAGCAACCTAAGTGTTCATCAACAGATGAATGGATAAAGAAGATGTGGCACATATATACAATGGAATATTACTCAGCCATAAAAAGAAACAAAACTGAGTTATTTGTAGTAAGGTGGATGGACTTAGAGACTGTCATTCAGAGTGAAATAAGTCAGAAATAGAAAAACAAAAACTGAAAGCTAACACATATATATGGAATCTTAAAAAAAAAGGAAAAAAAAGTAGTTCTGATGAACCTTTGGGCAGGACAGGAATAAAGATGCAGACGTAGAGAATTGACTGGAGGACACCTGGAGGGGGAAGGGTAAGCTGGGATGAAGTGAGAGTCGCACTGACATATATACACTACCAAATGTAGAATAGATAGCTTGTGGGAAGCAGCTGCATCACATGGGGAGATCCGCTCTGTGCTTTGTGACCACATAGAGGGGTGGGATAGGGAGGGTGGGAGGGAGACCCAAGAGGGAGGGGATATGGAGATATGTGTATACGTATAGCTGATTCACTTTGTTATACAGCAGAAACTAACACAACATTATAAAGCAATTATACTCGAATAAAGACGCTAGAAAAAAATTCCTGTTCAGACTGTCATTGGATTTATGTTGAATCAATATAATATTTCTTTGAAATATTCATTGCTCACCTAAACACAGACTTTTGTTACTTTGTGTTTTGCTTGACTTCACTTCTCTGGTCTCTCGTGAATCTTGCTTCACGATATTATCTTGTACTCCTATTCTTCTGACTGCTCTTTCTGATTAATTCCCTTCATCCCTTGCCTAATTTTTAATGTCAACTTACCCTTTCTCATTTCTCACTTGGAACATTTCTCAAGTTTTATTTAAACTTTCTATTAATTATATCTATTCTTGTGTTCCATCTAAGATAGCAAAGTGAATAACTACAATGTAAATATCTAAGCACTCATCTCTCTTATAATCTCATTTCCAACTGAATATGAGGACCTACATCGAGAATGCCCTGCTAAACTTTCAAATTTTAAAGTTTGGAACCCTCCATACTTCATTAATTGTGAATTTCTATAGATTTACCTTCACCATTTTCTTTCACGTTTACATCTACACTTCCAATCCCACTTCACCCTCCCTAGATGCATGATCTTTGCCTCTTTCAACTCGCCTCCTCTTAATTTTAACTTGGCCTAAACATTTCATCAATTTCCCCAAATCCTACCTCTCACCATATGATTCTCTTGAGTAACACCGTTTGATGGCTCCCATTACTTGACTAAAGTAGACACAAATACCTGAGTTTTACATTGCAAACAAATTAAGCATGTATAATCTCATTTAATCATCATGAAAACTGTATAATTATTCTAAATTTGCAGATGTGAAAATTAAAATTTAGAAATGCTAGATTCCTAAAGTTCCAGAGCTACTAAGTGATAGCTATTCCCACCCACTCTAATAATGACATCACTGTACTCTTTTAAGGTAAGAGTCATAAAAAGGCTGATGTTCACATTAGGAAAAATATATAAACATATGAGTTGGGATTTCTGTTCATGGTTACACTGTGAAATGTAACTGCAATTAGTAGCTAAGGAAAGACTTTTTTCCTGATCTTTTGGGGGGGTTTCCCTATCTTTCCGATTTTTTTTTTGAGTCATGAAAATCAAATCCACTGTCTTTCTCTAGTCTCTCTCATTTCAACAAAGACAAAAGGGGCTGGTGCACATGAACAGTGCAATAGTAAGGAGAACTAGCAACATAAATGTATATATAGCTCATGAATAATCAATAAACTCATTGTTCTCTCTACTGCTCTTCCTATTAGCTCTTTTTCCAATTCATTGTACTTAGGGCGATTTATAAATTGTCAAGCAGTGTCCTCAGGATATATATTTTGTAGTCAATATGAAAAGATTTATGCTTTCCTCCTATGATCCTTAGTTCATTCTAACTGGGATGAGCCAGACCTGAGAGAAGAAACAGCGAGTCTTTAAAAGATCTTAGGCTGATATATTTAGATAAACCTATGCTGTGTAATATGACATTAATGGAGTTGAGCTCCAAAGAAGCAAAATGAATCATTCCCTCAGAGTATGACACCTCCAGGAAGAGTCAGAGTTTTCTTTTGTTGTAAATAATAGGAGAAATGAAAATGAATAAAGTTAGTTGAAAAGCAACAAATTTGAAATAAAGCAACATCATAGTTTTTGAAAATGGATCTATCCTTTGTAATCAGAGAAAATAAAATATTCAAATAGAATAGAATGAAACCCTGCTTATTAGAGAGGATCAAGGAGACCTGTGCTCTCTCAGACTATGGTGTTTTTCTTCCGTTCTACCAAAGAGAAAGGTCAGTGTTTAGACTTGGAAATGTAGAGATAGATTATTGTGCAATACAGATACCTTTGTCAGAATTCATAAGTGATGAAAACTGGAAAATAACTAGATACTAATAAAACAGAATAGGCTATGGGGCTTAATTCTGGGCAGTGGTCTTTGCATGGGTGGATTTGAAGGGGCTTACAAATGAGAAGCTGCAGAAAAAGACAATGAGTTTCCCACATCATGCACAAATGGCTTTGAGTGATCAATAGATAAGGCATTAGTAAATGTGTAAATATTGTTGTATTAGATTCACTACAACCATTGTGGAGTTTGAAATAATTAAAAGAGGGAAAAGATTATCCCAAAGAGTAGTTTGTAATACATAAAACAATATTGTCCTGACATTTTCTCCCAGGAGGTAGGTCATGGGTTTCCTCCGACCAGTAATTTGTAGATTTCTGAAAAGAGAATTGTTTCTTCCCTCCTATAGTCATGCATCTGAAGGGATTGCTGATATTATCATGAATGACTGGCTACAAGTTTTCATATAGCATTTATAGGAAAAGAGCAAGGCTGGTTGTGGGAACTGAGAGTTGAAGGTAAAAGTGGCAGTAGAGTTTTCTTTTCCCAGAAAAGTCACATTCAATATTGTTACATTCTCCAGTAGACAGCCTCTAAAATGATAGTATTAGTAGCATTTAGTCCAACCTTAAATCTAAAACATCCCTGATAAGTCAATGCTGAACACATGCTTGGATGCTTCTAAACACAGAAAACTCATTATCTACTGGAGCAATAGATCTTTGATTTAGACAATTTGGATTACTGAAGAAAAGGCTTATATCAGATGAAAATCCATCTCCCTTTGACTCCTGATCATTTGTTTAGCTCTAGCCAGACAGGTCTGCTATGTCCCTTTTCTACTTTTTTTTTTACTAATATTCTAATCCATAGTCTAAAAATACCCAATTTCTTCAACTACATCTTTAATGATATGTTATTAAAATTCTTCACCATGCTTGTCTTAATGATATGAATCCTCTCTACTATGTCTATTCTTCTAATATGGAAGCATAACTAATACTTTATGCCATTTTAAGTTTCTTGCCTTTTATAAAGTTTCTTACGACCATTCTAATTTTCATTGGAAATTCTCCTTCATTGAACCCCAAAAAGTCTGGTGTAAGACCTATATAAGACTTGTGATTTCTAGATATTGACAGTGTTTAATACTAGTTCTCATAAAATACAACAACAAATTTCAGTAGCTTTGTGTAAAGGAGTCTGAAAAAAGGAGTTTTTTGTTTTGTATTGATTTGTTTGTTTTTTTTACATCTTTATTGGAGTATAATTGCCTCACAAAGGTGTGTCAGCTTCTGCTCTATAACAAAGTGAATCAGCTATACATATACATAGGTTCCCATATCTCTTCCCTCTTGCGTCTCCCTCCCTACCACCCTCCCTATCGAACCCCTCTATGGGGTCACAAAGCACCGAGCTGATCTCCCTGTGCTATGCGGCTGCTTCCCACTAGCTATCTATTTTAAGTTTGGTAGTGTATATATGTCCATGCCACTCTCTCAACTTTGTCACAGCTTACCCTTCCCCCTCCCCATATCCTCAAGTCCATTCTCTAGTAGTTCTGTGTCTTTATTCCCATCTTACCCCTTGGTTCTACATGACATTTTTTTTTCTTAAATTCCCTATATATGTGTTAGCATACAGTATTTGTTTTTCTCTTTCTGACTTCCTTCACTCTGTATGACAGACTCTACGTCTATCCACTTCATTACAAATAGCTCAATTTCGTTTCTTTTTATGGCTGAGTAATATTCCATTGTATATATGTGCCACATCTTCTTTATCCATTCATCCGATGATGGACACTTAGGTTGTTTCCATCTCCTGGCTATTGTAAATAGAGCTGCAATGAATATTTTGGTACATGACTCTTTTTGAATTATGGTTTTCCCAGGGTATATACGCAGTAGTGGGATTGCTGGGTCATATGGTAGTTCTATTTGTAGTTTTTTAAGGAACCTCTATACTGTCCTCCATAGTGGCTGTACCAATTCACATTCCCACCAGCAGTGCAAGAGTGTTCCCTTTTCTCCACACCTTCTCCCGCATTTATTATTTCTAGATTTTTGATGATGGCCATTCTGACTGGTGTGAGATGATATCTCATTGTAGTTTTGATTTGCATTTCTCTAATGATTAATGATGTTGAACATTCTTTCATGTGTTTATTGGCATTCTGTATATCTTCTTGGAGAAATGTCTATTTAGGTCTTCTGCCCATTTTTGGATTGGGTTGTTTGTTTTTTTGTTATTGAGCTGCATGAGCTGCTTGTAAATTTTGGAGATTAATCCTTTGTCAGTTGCTTCATTTGCAAATATTTTCTCCCATTGTGAAGGTTGTCTTTTCATCTTGTTTATGGTTTCCTTTGCTGTGCAAGAGCTTTGCAGTTTCATTAGGTCCCATTTGTTTATTTTTGTTTTTATTTCCATTTCTCTAGGAGGTGGGTCAAAAAGGATCTTGCTGTAATTTATGTCATAGAGTGTTCTGCCTATGTTTTCCTCTAAGAGTTTGATAGTTTCTGGCCTTACATTTAGGTCTTTAAACCATTTTGAGCTTATTTTTGTGTATGGTGTTAGGGAGTGATCTAATCTCATACTTTTACATGTATCTGTCCAGTTTTCCCAGCACCATTTATTGAAGAGGCTGTCCTTTCTCCACTGTACATTCCTGTCTCCTTTATCAAAGATAAGGTGACCATATGTGCATGGGATTATCTCTGGGCTTTCTATCCTGTTCCATTGATCTATATTTCTGTTTTTGTGCCAGTACCATATTGTCTTGATTACTGTAGCTTTGTAGTATAGTCGGAAGTCAGGGAGCCTGATTCCTCCAGCTCCATTTTTTGTTCTCATGATTGCTTTGGCTATTCGGGGTCTTTTGTATTTCCATACAAATTGTGAAATTTTTTGTTCTAGTTCTGTGAAAAATGCCAATGGTAGTTTGATAGGGATTGCATTGAATCTGTAGATTGCTTTGGGTAGGAGAGTCATTTTCATAATGTTGATTCTTCTAATCCAAGAACATGGTATATCTCTGCATCTATTTGTATCTTTAATTTCTTTCATCAGTGTCTTATAATTTTCTGCATACAGTTCTTTTGTCTCCTTAGGTAGGTTTATTCCTAGATATTTTATTCTTTTTGTAGCAATGGAAAATGGAAGTGTTTTCTTAAATTTACTTTCAGAATTTTTATCATTAGTGTGTAGGAAAGCCAGAGATTTCTGTGCATTAATATTGTATTCTGCTATTTTACCAAATTCATTGATTAGCTCTAGCAGTTTTCTGTTACGATCTTTAGGATCCTCTATGTATAGTATCATGTCATCTGCAAACAGTGACAGCTTTACTTCTTCTTTCTCATTTGGATTCCTTTTATTTCCTTTTCTTCTCTCATTGCTGTGGCTAAAACTTCCAGAACTATGTTGAATAAGAGTGGTGAGAGTGGGCAACCTTGTCTTGTTCCTGATCTTAGTGGAAATGCTTTCAGTTTTTCACCATTGAGGACGATGTTGGCTCTGGGTTTGTCATATATGGCCTTTATTATGTTGAGGAAATTTCCCTCTATGCCTACTTTCTGGCCTATTTTTATCATAAATGGGAGTTGAATTTTGTTGAAAGCTTTCTCTGCATCTATTGAGATGACCATATGGTTTTTCTCCTTCATTTGTTAATATGGTGTATCACATTGATTGCTTTGTGCATATTGAAGAATCCTTGCATTCCTGGAATAAATGCCACTTGATCATGGTGTATGATCCTTTTAATGTGCTGTTGGATTCTGTTTGCTAGTATTTTGTTGAGGATATTTTGCATCTATGTTCATGAGTGATACTGGCCTGTAGTTTTCTTTCTTTGTGACATCCTTGTCTGGTTTTGGTATCAGGGTGATGGTGGCCTCGTAGAATGAGTTTGGAAGCGTTCCTCCCTCTGCTATATTTTGCAAGAGTTTGAGGATAGGTGTTAGCTCTTCTCTAAATGTTTGATAGAATTCACTGGTGAAGCCATCTGGTCCTGGGCTTTTGTTTGTTGGAAGGTTTTTAATCACAGTTTCAATTTCAGTGCTTGTGATTGGTCTGTTCATATTTTCTATTCCTTCCTGATTTAGTCTTGGCAGGTTGTGCATTTCTAAGAATTTGTCCATTTCATCCAGGTTGTCCATTTTATTGGCATAGACTTGCTTGTAGTAATCTCTCATGATCTTTTGTATTTCTGCAGTGTCAGTTGTTACTTCTCCTTTTTCATTTCTAATTCTATTGATTTGAGACTTCTCCCTTTTTTTCTTGATGAGTCTGGCTAATGGTTTATCAATGTTGTTTATCTTCTGAAAGAACCCGCTTTTAGTTTTATTGATCTTTGCTATCGTTTCCTTCATATCTTTTCCATTTATTTCTGATCTGATCTTTATGATTTCTGTCCTTCTGCTAACATTGGGGTTCTTTTGTTCCTCTTTCTCTAATTGCTTTAGGTGCAAGGTTAGGTTGTTTATTCGAGATGTTTCCTGTTTCTTAAGGTGAGCTTGTATTGCTATAAACTTCCCCCTTAGAACTGCTTTTCCTGCATCTCATAGGTTTTGGGTGCTCGTGTTTCCATTGTCATTTGTTTCTAGGTGTTTTTTGATTTCCTCTTTGATTTCCTCAGTGATCACTTCGTTATTAAATAGTGTATTGTTTAGCCTCCATGTGTTTGTATTTATTACAGATCTTTTCCTGTAATTGATATCTAGTCTCATAGCGTTGCAATCGGAAAAGATACTTGATACAATTTCAGTTTTCTTAAATTTACCAAGGCTTGATTTGTGACCCAAGATATGATCTGTTCTGGAGAATGTTCCATGAGCACTTGAGAAAAATGTGTATTCTGTTGTTTTTGGATGGAATGTCCTATAAATATCAATTAAGTCCATCTTGTTTAATGTATCATTTAAAGCTTGTGTTTCCTTATTTTTTTCATTTTGGATCTATCCATTGGTGAAATTGGGGTGTTAAAGTCCCCTACTATGAATGTGTTACTGTTGATTTCCCCTTTTATGGATGTTAGTATTTGCCTTATGTATTGAGGTGCTCCTATGTTGGGTCCATAATATTTACAATTGTTATATCTTCTTGGATTGATCCCTTGATCATTATGTAGTGTCCTCCCTCTTTGTCTCTTCTAATAGTCTTTATTTTAAAGTCTATTTTGTCTGATATGAGAATTGCCACTCCAGCTTTCTTTTGGTTTCCATTTGCATGGAATGTCTTTTCCCATCCCCTCACTTTCAGTCTGTATGTGTCTCTAGGTCTGAAGTGGGTCTCTTGTAGACAGCATATATATGGGCCTTGTTTTTGTATCCATTCAGCCAGTCTGTGTCTTTTGGTGGGAGCATTTAATCCATTTACACTTAAGGTAATTATCGATATGTATGTTCCTATTCCCATTTTCTTAATTGTTTTGGTTTTGTTATTGTAAGTCTTTTCCTTCTGTTGCATTTCTTGCCTAGAGAAGATCCTTTAGCATTTGTTGTAAAGCTGGTTTGGTGGTGCTGAATTATCTTAGCTTTTGCTTGTCAGTAAAGGTTTTAATTTCTCCATCAAATCTGAATGAGATCCTTGCTGGCTAGAGTACTCTTGGTTGTAGGTTTTTCTCCTTCATCACTTTAAAGATGTCCTGCCAGTCCCTTCTGGCTTACAGAGTTTCTGCTGAACGATCAGCTGTTAACCTTATGGGGATTCCCTTGTGTGTTATTTGTTGTTTTCCCCTTGCTGCTTTTAATATATTTTCTTTGTATTTAATTTTTGACAGTTTGATTAATATGTGTCTTGGCGTGTTTCTCCTTGGATTTATTCTGTATGGGACTTTCTGTGCTTCCTGAACTTGATTAACTATTCCTTTCCCATATTAGGGAAGTTTTCAACTATAATCTCTTCAAATATTTCCTCAGTCCCTTTCTTTTTCTCTTCTTCTGGAGCCCCTATAATTCGAATGTTGGTGTGTTTAATGTTGTCCCAGAGGTCTCTGTGACTGTCCTCAGTTCTTTTCATTCTTTTTTCTTTATTCTGCTCTGCAGTGATTTCCGCTATTTTATCTTCCACGTCACTTATCCATTCTTCTGCCTCAGTTATTCTGCTATTGATCCCTTCTAGAGGATTTTTAATTTCATTTATTGTATTGCTCATCGTTGCTTGTTTCTTCTTTAGTTCTTCTAGGTCCTTGTTAAATGTTTCTTGCATTTTCTCTATTCTGTTTCCAAGATTTTGGATCATCCTTACTATCATTATTCTGAATTCTTTTTCAGGTAGACTGCCTATTTTCTCTTCATTTGTTAGGTCTGGTGGGTTTTTATCTTGCTCCTTCATCTGCTGTGTGTTTTTCTGTCTTCTCATTTTGCTTATCTTACTGTGTTTGCTGTCTCCTTTTCACAGGCTGCACATTCATAGTTCCTCTTGTTTTTGGTGTCTGTCCCCAGTGGCTAAAGCTGGTTCAGTGGGTTGTGTAGGGTGTCTGGTGTAGGGGGCTAGTGCCTGTGTTCTGGTGGATGAGGCTGGATCTTGTCTTTCTGGTGGGCAGGTCCACGTCTGGTGGTATGTTTTGGGGTGTCTGTGGACTTATTATGATTTTAGGCAGCTTCTCTGCTAATGGGTGGGGTTGTGTTCCTGTCTTGCTTGTTGTTTGGCATAGGGTGTCCAGCCCTCTAGCTTGCTGGTCGTTGAGTGAAGCTGGGTGTTGGTTTTGAGATGGAGATCTTTGGGAGATTTTTGCTGTTTGATATTACGTGGAGCTGGGAGGTCTCTTGTGGACCAGTGTCCTGAAGTTGGCTCTCCCACCTCAGAGACACAGCACTGACTCCTGGCTGCAGCACCAAGAGCCTGTATCCACACGGCTCAGAATAAAAGGGAGAAAAAGTAGAAGGAAAGAAAGAGGATAAAAGAAAATAAAATAAAGTAAAATACAATAAAGTTCTTAAAATAAAGAAATAATTATTAAGAAAAAATATTTTTTTAAGTAAAAAAAAAAAAAACAGACGGATAGAACCCTAGGAAAAATGGTGAAAGCAAAGCTATATAGACAAAATCTCACACAGAAGCATACACATACACACTCACAAAAAGAGGAAAAGGGGAAAAAATAATAAATCTTGCTCTCAAAGTCCACCTCCTCAATTTGGAATGATTAGTTGTCTATTCAGGTATTCCACAGATGCAGGGTACATCAAGTTGATCGTGGAAATTTAATCTATTGCTCCTGAGGCTGCTGGGAGAGATTTCTCTTTCTCTTCTTTGTTCGCACAGCTCCTGGGGTTCAGCTTTGGATTTGGCCCCACCTCTGCGTATAGGTCACCGGAGGGCGTCTGTTCTCTTTCAGACAGGACGGGGTTAAAGGAGCCGCTGATTCGGGGGCTCTGGCTCACTCAGGCTGGGGGGAGGGGAGGGGCAAGGAGTGTGGGGCGAGCCTGCGGCACCAGAGGCTGGCGTGACGTTGCACCAGCCTGAGCCACGCCATGTGTTCTTCTGGGGGTAGTTGTCCCTGGATCTCGGGACCCTGGCAGTGGCAGGCTGCACAGGCTCCCTGGAAGGGAGGTGTGGAGAGTGACCTGTGCTCGCACACAGGCTTCTTGGTGGCGGCAGCAGCAGTCTTAGCGTCCCATGCCCGTCTCTAGGGTCCGCACTGTTCGCCGCAGCTGGCGCCAGTCGCTGGAGCTCCTTTAAGCAGCGCTCTTAATCTTCTCTCATCACGCACCAGGAAACAAAGAGGGAAGAAAAAGTCTCTTGCCTCTTTGGTAGCTCCAGACTTTTCCCCGGACTCCCTCCTGGCTAGCCGTGGTGCACTAAATCCTTCAGGCTGTGTTCACGGTGCAACCCCAGTCCTCTCCCTGCGATCTGACCTCCGAAGCCGGAGCCTCAGCTCCCAGCCCCACCCGCCCGGCGGGTGAGCGGACAAGCCTCTCGGGCTGGTGAGTGCTGGTTGGCACCGATCCTCTGTGCGGGAATCTCCCCGTTTTGCCCTCCGCACCCCTGTTGCTGTGCTCTCCTCTGCAGCTCCAAAGCTCCCCCGCTCCGCCACCTGCAGTCTCTGCCCTTGAAGCGGCTTCCTAGCATGTGGAAACCTTTCCTCTCTCACGGCTCCCTCCCACTGGTGCAGGTCCCGTCCCTATTCTTTTGTCTTTGTTTATTCTTTTTTCTTTTGCCCTACCCAGGTATGTGGGGAGCTTCTTGCCTTTTGGGAGGTCTGAGGTCTTCTGCCAGCGCTCTGTAGGAGTTGTTCCACGTGTAGATGTATTTCTGATGCATCTGTGGGGAGGAAGGTGATCTCTGTGTCTTACTCTTCCGCCATCTTCCCCCTCTCTCCAGGAGTTTATATTTTACTCATTCAGAATCCAATGCGGAAGTTGCTGGTTGGGTGTTTCTTCTGGGAATCACTTCTCTACTCAGTAATTAAGGAATCTAGGCTCCTCCTACCTGGGTCACCACCTTCCTAACCACAGAGCTTCCATAGCTATGATAGAAGGAAAATCAACCGAACAATAGGATATGGGAGTATTTTTTCAAGGCAAGTTTGAAAGTAGTATATATAATTTTCATGCACATCACACTGATCAAAGTTAGTCATATTGCCACACTGACTCACAAAGTGCTTGAATGTAGTCTTCATATGTGTTCAGGGGGTAAATTAGATGATTTGGTGAATACTTCGCATTGTCTCTGCCACACATTGCCCCCTTCTCTCCAAACACACATGATTCAGTTTGGGGATGCAAGATGACTACAGGAAATGTGAATGAACGATGAAGAATATTAATATTTTAGAAAGTTTTATGGAAGAAGTAGAATTTGATTTAGCCATTGAATGATGAGAAAGATTTTGATAAGTGGTGGGAAATGATGACAGCATTTCTAGTGAATTGTCTCACGTAGCTAAAAGTGCAGAGCAATGGAAGTGTACGATGCTCTCTTGTTGGATAGTTGAATTCCTGGGGATCCTTAAACTTAGCACAAATTGATCTAGAATCAAGCACAGCACATGTTTATCCTCATTAGATAGCAATTAACTTCTTTCCAGAAACCCCTTCAGAATTAGAAGTAAGGCATACTGTTGGCTGACACTTGGTATTACATTTGGTGTAACTATTTGCCATTTGAAATTTTCATGTACCTTTCATGAAAATGCAGTATTTTTACTCACATACACTTTAGGTAGGATGACTTTCCTTACCTGGCCTAATATAATTTTGGCAGGCAACCCCCTCCAAATACCTTTATATATTTCAGCCTTCAATGTCATTGCACCCTCTTCTGAATCCTGACTTTTTTCCACTTTAATCTATCTTCTCCTGTAGATTTTATACTCTTTGAAAACAAAATTTTGGATATCTTAATGTCCTCTGTGCAGTGAAGGAATTTAATCATTGTTAAAATTATTGAGAATTTTTCACTCTTGATTCTTTGGATCTTTAAGCCCTATGATATTACAGTTCTTTTCCTTTTCTTTACTTGGGATTTTATACCAGAAGAGCAAAAAAACCCCTAAATTTTGTCTATAAATCTTCAAATTCTTTTCACATTTACTATTAGACAGCGAAGGAGCAAAGAGCTAAATTGAAGTGATAAGTACCATAGTTCAGCTCTGGTCCCTGTAATAAATCTTCTGAGGAGCGCTGCAGAACTGAACATGAGTAAATGGCTTCTCCATACCACCAGATACACACAAGCTAAATATTTTAAATTCTGATAGTTTATTCACACGTTGCCCTGCCACATTGGCTAGCCTTGATTGACTTCAATTTCTATTACCATCCCCCTTTGCCCAAGCTTTAGGGGAAGTATGATTGCTACTCAGAACCTTGTTTGCTTAGCAGGGAACTTCAATAGCAAAAAGAAAGCAAAGAAATGTCACCTCAAGGACAGTTCATGGCCAATCAGTGTGCTCCTTAGAAGCATATTCTAATAGGGAATTTTAAATCTATGTTAAATCACATGTTAAAATTGAATGATGATGGAGAGAGATGGGTCAATCTAACTTACAAAATAATGGGGTCAAACTGATTCTTATTCCCTAAACCTGAAAGGTACCCTCTCTGATATTCAGAATAGTCCAGCTTGCTTCCCTTCATCCTCACAGGGTTGTATTACTAAGTATCTTGAGAAATTTGAAAAAGTGCCGATGAGTTCCTATCTTAGGTTGAGTCACTGAGGCATCCCATGGGAAGACCTTGCCTTGATTTTGGGGTCAGATGCTGAGAAGTTTTTCTGTGGAGTTGGGGCTCTATTTTTCCCTGCCCTGTTGAAGAGCAAGGATGGGAGAGTCATGAGGATGAGATAAATAAAGTCGTCAAAATGGCCACCTTGCCAATACAAAGAATTACTATTGTTCCAGGAAGGTGGAGGCAATGAAATACCTGAGAAGATAGGGGTCCTGGTGCAGGTGAAGAGTCTTTTAAAAAACTATACTTTTTCCCCAGAAAACAAAGTTTTGAGACTGCTAGAAGAGATTAGGGATGGACTTCACTTGAAATACTCCTAAGGGTTCATCTGCTAATCTTACCCTACCTCACAGAGAATAGAAACAAATTCACCCAGCCAAGACATATGATATCACATCTTGAAATTGCAATGGGTTCCTAGACCCATTTCTTCTCTTGCCTCAACTCAGCAGCTCTGTTCTTCAGTCAGTCAACTAAAGCTTTTTAAAAAGTTCTGGACATCACAGCAATGTTGCAGCCAGGAGTCTTTGCCATTACTGCTTCTTGGCAGGCATTTCTGGGAAGTGACAACATACTCATTAATTTAAGAATGTAGATAATGGATAGAATCAATTATTTTAACAGTTGAAATCTGTTCTGGGCATGTTGGGAATAATGAATTGACTTTCTCCAAAGTCGGAGTCAGGAAAAACACAGCCATAATAAATAGAGATATATAAATAGAAAATAAACAGTGAATAAACAGAAGAAGAGGGAGCAAAGATATTTAGTGAACTTGGTGAGGAAATAGAGCACTCTAAGACCTTGAGAAACTGTAACAGCCTGAAATATAAGGGTAAAGCAAACTCAATAATTAAGAGCTTGTCAGGATGTCTAATTCAAAAAAAGATTCTACCCAAGGCAATGATCAAGACAATAATACAAATGGTCAATATTGGTAGAATTGTTAATCTAGGGAGGCACAGTTTTACATGTGTTTGCATACATTACCTAATTTAATCCTCACAATATATTTGTAAGTATGTTGGTATTGGCTTATCCGTTTTACGTATGAGGCAATCAAGTCTCAAGGAGGTACAGCAACTTGCTCGAGGTAACCCAAGTAATAAGTTAGTGCAGAGCTGAGATTTGAGCTCACAGTAGGTTAACTAAATACCTTATATATGGTGGCCAAAGAGTCACCCAGTACAATTCTGTGAGGTAAAATGGGGAATCAGAGGAGCAAAAAAGATACTGTAGCTATTAAGAAAGAAAGAAAAGAAATGTGGTGTGATCAGCTTATCACATGGCCTGGTGTCATTCCCCTGTTCCAATTTCATTTTCTGTCCTTATCCAAGAAATAGAAGTTAAAATATAATTCAGAGAAGATAAACCGTAGATTTTAAACCTAGGTCTTTTATTCTAGTAACAGCTCAGATCTTATTTTCTATAGATTTTGCTTTCACACAGTTATTTCCCTTATCTACTTTATTTATCTAACTTTTATTTCTTCCATATATGAAAACCTGTGTGGTCCACAGATTGTTCTATCTCTAAATCAATATCTGTCATTCACTGAGTCTCATATTCTTTCTGTTCATATCTATAGAACATATTTTAGCTGTTTAATTCTTTCTTAGTAAAAATTTTCATTTTTTCTTCTATTCTCTCACTAACACTCTGATGTCAGATTGTATTACTTTTAGCTAAAGCATATTATGATGCATATAGAACAGAAAAGATTAAGTTTCAAAGAGCTTTTGAATATTTTAAATGGTAAATATGCAAATATTCACCAAAAATTTCAAAGCAGGAATTAAAAAAACAAAACATCACATGTTGATTTAAATTCAGTACGTAAAATAAATTTAACACATATTAAGTCATCAATTCAAAGAAAGGAGATACAAATTTATATTCACTTCTCTGTGTAAGATAACATATATTCACTTCTCTGTGTAAAATAACACATAACTTACCTTTCTAAAAACTGATCTTACATAGATATCATTTTTAAATACTACACAAAATATCTCACATAAAATCAGGCACATAGGACAGGAAAAATATTGTATGATGAAGAGGTCAGTTCAGAAAGTCTACAACTCAAATTAACTGGTATCTCACAATGAGAAGGAATGTTTTATTTAGTTAACAGCAGAGACAGCCTGGTGAATTATGAGTCAGAGGTTAAGTCACAGGAGGCAGAGCCTGTCATGGTTTTCTAAAGGGTCATCTGTAGCACACTTATATGAAAGTTACCCGTATACTTTAAAAAATCAGAATCCAGATCTCCTTATCAGACCACCTCTTTCATACTCTTTGAGATGTTTGGGCACAGCTGGATACACAGGGGATCCACAGATGTTTTCTGGGTCTGTTTTTTTTCTCTCTCCACTTTCCAGCATTAACTCAGTTAACATCTTTTCCAGGTTAACTCTATCTGGAATACTCCCCTTCTTGGTCACAAGTTGGCTGTCAGGCATACCTAAGGCTATATTCTCTTGGATGCATATCCAGCAGAAAAAGTGAATCTGCTCCCTCCATAGCTCAAATAAAAGTCTCAGCCTTTAAAAAAAAAAATCACTGCAATGGACAATGGATCTCCTTTAGATATATCAACAACTTGATCATATTTTGTGATATAGAAGGATAATTGAGAAGAGCGTGGAGGATGGGGTTGGGAGAGGGAGAAAAAACTGGAAGCTTGAGACTATTGAAATAAGTAGGTGAGAACTGAAGGGAGTCTGAACTAAGTGGAATTGAGAAGAGAGAGCAGACAATAGAGTCAAGAGACGTTTCAGAGGTACAATTGACACAATTGTGTGGCTGATTGATTGGATTTAGGTCTAGAAATAGAAGGCACGTTTCTAGATTTGGCAAGAGGTGGATTTAACTTCAGGCCTACCTAGGTCCAGTAGTTCAGATAATGTCATCAGACTTTGTCTCTTGCACGTCTTAGCTATGCTTTCCAATAATTTTCTTTCTGGGGAAGTTTCTTTATCCAACAGAAACCATAAATCAGGAATCTGGAGATCAGATTCCTTAAACTTGGAAAGACCAAGTCAGGGCAATTTCCTGAGACATCTCCTCCTACAGAAAATTCAATCCTAGGTAGATCAGAAACCAAGGTGAGTGATCAGTGATGTTCATGACAGAGGACATTAACATGTACATTTCACTTTCTATTAGTCAAAGTTCTGTTATAAGCTCACATTACCAGCTGTACATGTTTTGCCTTATTTCTTATTCACAACAGCCCCATAAAGTAAGTGCTACTATTATCTCCAATTTATAGACGAGGTACTTGAGACACCGAGAGAATTAAAAAATAGCCCAAGTATACACAACTAAGACAGTATTAAAGGTAACAAAGTTATGCTGAGGTAAAACGTCTGGCTCTAAAGTTGCCGTAACTGAAGATTTCAGAGAGTTGAAGAGCAGCCACATGACTTGCAAATCATAAGGTAGTTTTCCCCCAGAAAAGCTTATATCGTCCCAGGTGATAATTTTAAGATGCCCAACTGTCACCAGTCCAAAAGGGATCACAACCTGTATGGCAGTGGTACTCCAGGAATCCCAGGGCCCACAGCCAGCACTCTTTTGCTGTAGTTCAGTGACATTCACAAGTAACTCAAAGATGAAACATTTCAAACTTGAATGGAGTTCTTATTAAACTCATTTAAATGATGGTGTTGATTGGAATTCGTACTAATTGATTATATTGCCACCTATTTTCCAATTTTGCTGAGAAAATCTTAGAACCTTTCCCCACCTTATATGCTACATTTTAAAATCACATTTGGTAACACTGTAGTATTCAAGGTGCTCATACAGTCATGCAAGGAAGTTAAAGTTTTGTAGCTTCTACATGAACTTCCATTCCTCTGAAACCACAAGATGCAAGCTTCTGAGAAGCAGCATCCTTTACCTGACGTGTAGCTGAAAATTATACTCCCAAATATTTTTATTTCTGTAGGAAAGGCTTTTAATCGAATATACACATAACACCCTGTGTGCTTAAGTGAACTCAGGATTTTTAGTTGATATTTTTATAGTTTTGCCTTTCCTGTACCTTATCCCATGCTTTTCTTTTACATTTAAGTTTAAATGTACTATTTTATTTGTTAATCTTTTTATTTTGAGGCAAAGATCCATATGCATTTGTAAGAAATAATACAGAGAAACCCCAAGCGTACTTTACCCAATTTTGCCAAAGGTTGCAAAACCATACCACAATGTCACAACAGGGATATTGACTTTGATACAAAGTACAGGACATCACACTCTCCTTAAAATCTAGCAACCACTGATCTGTTCTCCATTTCTTTTATTTCATCATTTCAAGAATGCTATACAAATGGAATCCTACAGAAGATGACATTTTGGTTACATTAGCATTTTTCACTCAGCATAATTCACTGGAGATTCATCCAGGCTGTTGCATTTATCAATAATCTATTCCTTTTTATTGCTGAATAGTAGTCCATAGTGTAGATGTACATTTGTTTAACCATTCACCCATTGAAGGTCCCCTGGCCTTTTTCCAGATTTTGGCTATTGCAAATGAAATTGAGTTGTTTTTTTAAACTCACTCTGGCTGTTGAGTGGAGAATTAATTACAGTGATCAAGAAGGAGGCCATGGCAGTTAACTCTACGATAACTCTAAGCCACAACAGTAGGGAGATTCTTTAGTCTGGACCTGCTGGGCACAGGTGACCAGCCAGGCTATGTGGAATGTCTGGTCTCTACAGTAATTAACCACTCATTTTCATACTTTGGGCAGTTATCTCCCTTGAAGGGTAAAACATGGGAAGAGCAGCCTCTAGGTTTCTTGCTTTAAGGCAGACCGGGAACTGAAAATCAAAATGTCCTATATTTAGTTGCCAAAATTAATGTGAAAAACAACAACAATAAAATGTTTAGCAATAAAAATAATTCCCCCAAATCAAAAACATGGAAATGTCAACTAGCTCTCATAAATATGTTTTGGATCACATATATCATGCTAAAGAATGAAACTAAACTCGGGATTTTTCCCAAGGAAGGCTGGAGTAATTACCAGTCACAGAAAGTTATTTTTTCTCTGGAGGTCTAGCAACCATCACTGCCAACTGTACTCTGGTCTCTCCTATATCACATGAGAGAAGTGTTAAGTCAATGTCTTTGTGAAATAAACTGTAGGAGAGGCCATCTCTCCTATCATATACTTTTCTTTTGTTAGCAGTATTATGCTGGAGTAGTTTAATAGCAGTTATGGAAATAATTCTGTACCTCTTTTCTGGTTGCTAGAAAATTGGTGCCTACTGTCTTTGGAAAATTAATTTCTGATAAAATTTTGTTCTCTGTCTCTGCTATGGGGCTTTTAAACTATTTTAAAATGTGTATATGCAGCTACAATCATTAAGGAATATGAAAGGTCTACATTTTAGAGTTATTTTCACCTCCCCCTCCCCCCATGGAATTTCTCATCATTCTTTATTGTAATCCTTTGGGTTTAATCTTATATGTGAAATAAAGTTTGGAGCAACTTAAACAGCTTCTAAGATTCCATTTGGTGTTTCAATGGAGAAAAAAGTCTTTGCCATATTTTCTTTTTATATGTCCCCAAGGCCAAGATAAGTGAAGCGTGAACATTAATTAAATATTGAAAATCTACTATATGCCAGGCACAGTTCTATATTTCAGATGGACAGTGGTGAACAAAACTGACTTTTTACAAAATCTCTATGCATTTTATATCCTTATACTGCTTTCAGTCTCAGAGGAGGTACTCAATATTTTACCATTAGATATGATGCTTCTTGTAGATTCTTTGTAGTTTCCTTCATAATATAGAGGAAGTTTCCTCTAAGTACATCAAGCATTTTCATAAAGTGAGTATTGAATTTCATCACATAATTTTTTGTAATTATTATACACTTTATCCTTAATTTTGTTAATGTAGTTAATTAAATGGATTGATTTTTCTAATTGGAAAATGATCTTAAATATCTAGAATAAAAATGATCATAATACAGTATGACTATTATTGATTGGTATTATTCAATTTAGCATTTTTGCATGTGTATTTATGGGAGATACTTGCCTTAAATTTCTATTCTCATAACATTGCCAGATTTTGAAATCAGTAGTATCTGGCCTCATAAGAAGTGGGAAGTGTTCTTACTCTATTCTAGAAAGAGTAAGTGTAAAATTGGTATTATTTCTTCTTTTAAAAATAGTGGTTAATGTTTTCCTGTGGATCCAGCTTGGCTAGGAATTTTTTTGTATTGTTGTTGCTGTTGCTGATTTGCTTTTAAGTTTTTTAAATTATGAAATTAATTTCAACAGGCATAGAGTTATTCCATTAAAATTATTAATTTGGCAATTTTCTCAAATTTTGTTTCTTAAGAAATTTGACCACTTCATATAGAATGTCAACTTTATTGGCACCAAACTATTAATAGTATCCTTTGAATATCTTTTTAATGTCAGTAGACTCTACATTGATGTGTCTTTTCATTCATCTTACACTTTTTTCATTTTTTCATTATTTTTCCTTTTGTGTTTCAACTTATGGTTTTTATGTTACCCAGCTTATATTTGTTGCTCAATGAACATTGAATGACTTCAGTGACCTAGAAGCAAATTTCTCTACCTGGACCTTAAGGACTGATACTTCTCAGGGTTTACACCAAGGCCCTCTTTTTATCCAGAGTACAGTTGGCAGTGATGGTTGCTAGTTTTTCTATGTTATTTTCTTGGGACTCTTAAATTTATACTTCCAACCTAGATCCCTTTTTTCTAAAGTTATAGATTGTTGTAGAAAACCTTTTTTCTTTTTGACTTGCATGTTACAAAAGCACTTCAAATTTTCTAAGTCTAGAACAGACCTTATGAGTATTATCCCTTAAATATGTCCTCTGCAATAGTCTGGTGAATGATACCAACATTAAATTGTGTGAATTAAAATCATAGAGGTTTCCTTGCTATCTTTCTTTACAGTTCTCTCTATCTAGTGCACTGCCAATTACTGATGATTTTATCATCTTAGTATCTTGACCCTATTCACTTTACTATATCTGTATTTCTGTCACTATTATCACTCACCTGGAGTGTTGCAGAAGCCTCTTCATTCTTGCCTTCCTTCAATCTCTTAAGAGATTGATTGTTCTTTCACAAAACAAAACCTAATTTTGTCACTTCCTTGCTTAAAAATTTTCATGATTTTCCATTTATTATAAGAGTATGCCCCAAATCCTCAAGAAGGTTATATATCCAGCTTCTTCTTGCAAGTCCCTCTCTTTTATACTCTGTTTCCCATCTATGGTGGAACTAAGCTTCTTAGTTCCAAAAGAGACTTATTTAATTAACTCGAATATACCCATCACCCAGCATCAACAATTGTCCACTTGTCAATCTTAATTCACTTAGACTCACGTTTAACCCTGAACCCCAGACTATTCTGAAACAAATTCAAGATATATTATTTCATTGACATACACAGCAGTATGTATCTCTAATTTATGCCTCTTTAAAAAATTAGTCATTTTCAAATCTAAAATTATTAACAGTATTCAGTATTTCCTTAGTAGAATCACAAATGTAGTTTGTCTCTCTCTTGTTTTCATTAGGATCACGGTCCATAGATGCTATCTTTTAACATACTGATTCCCTATAATATTTTTATTAATTTTTTAAAGAAATCTAGCTTATTTGTTCTGTAAAGTCTCCTGCAGTCTGAATCTTACTGAATGCATGCCTATGGTGTTGTTTAACATGTTCTTCTTTTCTCCTTTGTTATATTTAGTTTTAGAGGCTTTTCAGATTCACATTCAATTTTTGGCAAAAAATATGGAGGGTCTTATGTATTTCCGGGTATCTCTATTTTTGGAAGCACAATATTTGTTAATTATATGTGCCACTATTGCTCTAGTGCTAGTTTCACCCACTAGATTAAAATTTGACATGTGCATACAATAGTTCTGTATCATTTACCACTGTAACCCATTTGACTGGCATTGTGTCAAGCCCAAATAATATTTTCAATACATAATTATGTATCTTATAGCTTGCACTGTTATGTATTTAGGATTCCAAACTAATCTTGGCATGCTGCCTTAAGAGGCCTGTGCATGTTACTTCCTTAGCTAGGTGTGAAGTGCAGAACCCTTGCCATATAATGTCTCTCTCCAAACCTCTGCACCAAGAGGTGACCAAGCTCTAGCATGGCTTCTGGCAGCATAAGGCTATGTCCCTAGAATGACCACAGGCATGCCTGCCTGAGAAAGCTCAATGCAGCCAGGAGAATTTACTGTTTGCTCTAGCCAAGCCTGACAGTAGGTCCTTGATCTCCCTTTCTTAGGACATTTACTAAGAGAATTTACAATTATGAACACTACTTCCACTTCTCTGAGATATATCAATACATGTATCTCCTACACCTCAGGAGTGTCTTCCTCAAGTACCTGAAAGTCCTCCCTTTGAAATATAATCATCAGGAAGGATAGAGCCCCTATGTCCGGTCACTGTGGGAGGACCGGATCCTAACTTCAATAATTGCCGGCTAGCAGAATCACATTTACACGAAACAACTCTTTGTAATTCCTCAATTAACTGACTCTACCTGAGCCCCTGGTTACTCCCACCCCCTTCCTTCATTCTCCCTTTAAAAGGCTCAGTCACCCGTGCACAAAGCTAATGGAGCCCAGCTTTTTTCCCTATGGTCAGTTACTGAATAAAATCTGTTTCACCACTTTAAGTCATGTTTGAGTGTGTTTATCTTTGACGTAAGCTAAAATTATGTCACAATCTATGTTGATGAAGTTCTGATATGGTTATGAGTCATTATAATTCACCCCATCATTTCGTGTGCCACAGAGACATATGAGCCAATAAGGCATCTTAAAGCTTATAAACCCCTGCACTTGCGTCTTCCTGATGGTGATTGTGGAAATATGCTTAGTATGCTTCTTAGCTCTAGCTTTTTCTACCCGTTCAAACTATACCAAAGGTCTTTCTATTTTTTAACTCTGCTTAATACTAAGCTGACAAAGAGAAGCAGACTGTGTCCCCTTAGAAAAAAGTTTCTGATATGAGAGACACATTTAGTTAGTAAGCTCAGTTAAATCTAATGGTGTTTTTCCCCTTTATTCAGCGTGCATGGATCATTTCCATAAAATCAGATTTAAATAAACTTTCTGTGTCTTTACTCCTTTTACTTTATTTTCTGTTGTTTGAGCCACACACTGTCAACTTACACAAATCTAATTCTTTCCTAACCTCCAACTGGAAATAGCTTATACTTTTGCCTCATTTCCCCAGCTTACAATAAAAGGTTCAGATACAAACCAAACCTAATACTATACAATTGTAGGGCAATTCCACATTAAGTTGATAAATCATTCAGGCAGAGCTCATTTATCAAAAATACATTCACTTAAATCACAGTCGTTTCGTGTGCAGAGATACTAGATTGGTTATCCAGGGCTCACTAAATAATTTATTGAACCAAGATTTGTTTGAATGTAGCAAAAAAACAGCCCATAGTAAAATCAAAGAAAAGTCCCTACTTCTGGGAATAGTACATTGGAGGAAATGTGATTGTAGCTCATTATCATAGCATAAATGTTTAGTTCAACAGTTAAATATTTCCTGGTATATTTCAAAATAGATATTATAAACAGAATTTAAAACATATTTTGTTATAACTCATGATTTAAAAGTTGTTGGTATTGTCTACTCCTGCCCACACCCCCTGCCTTGGTTGTACATCTCCTGATAAACAGAAAATAGCAATCTCATATGATGGAGCTAGAACCTTTGTTTTTGCCTTGAGTTCCTAACTGAATTCCAGTACCTAAGACAGCAGTACTTTTCCCCGCACTCCAAAATGCTCTAATATTAAAAGGAAAAACAATTTCTGCCATTCATGAATCACACACAGTCTTTACTAATACTTAAGAGATAAAATATGTCCTGATTTGAAATAATGGATAGTAATAGGGTTAATTCTGAATTTGAATCTGTGGGCTGGTTCTTTGCTCTATCCCCTGAAGATGGTGTCCCAACAAGTAGAGGTGGGCATTTTTTAGGTACAGTGGTTAGAGAAACAGGTTCCAGATCTGAGCTGCCCTGCCCAACCTGCTCACTTCCTAGCTGGGTGAAATTGAATTTGCAACCTTTTTAGGCCTCTGTTTCACCATCTTAAAATAGAGATTATATATAATCTCTCTGTACAGCCCAATAATGAATCCAACTTGCTAGATGAGTATTAGGCAAGCTTGGCTGATGTTGTTCCCTTAGCTTAAAACATCTGATCGAAAGAAATGTTTCACCCTATATCAGTCATAAGAATGCTCCCTGAAGACTTCTCGCTACAGGGAACATAGTTGACAGAACGCAGCAGATATACTAGAGCAGACTCACTCCTGTGATGCACAGGACTCTTCTGACTGCTGACCATTGGCTCAAGGATTCACAGATGGCCTTGGGCATTCCTGGGACTCTCCAGGCCACTTCCACCCAAACTTCTCTCTCCTTCACTTGGGGCAGAATTACAGCCCCAGGCTTCCAGGGCTCCCTCCCCTTTTCCCCATTTTTTTCCCCTTTAATACCCTTGCATGCTTATTCTGGGCTTGGTGTTTGCTGTATGGAGGAGTAACAAGCAGCCTCTACTCTACTATCCTCTCTGAACTGGAATTATTGGACTGCCTGCCTTCAGGTCATGCCCTGCCTACATTCTGAGACATTCCTCCCCAGGGCAGAATATCTTCCAGCACTTTCCAAGCACACCAAGTCATGGGTTTTGGGATGAATCTTGGTGCCATAAATCTGGTATCAGTCTTTTTTGTTGTGTGGCAGGCACATGCATTAGAGCTAAACCCACATGTAGTGATTAAGATAACACAGAATTTTGAAATATCTTCTTATCAACAGGGATTTGGGGATAAAAGCAGAGGGAGAAACTGAGGAAGCTGTAAAATAGCTTTTGAGATTAAAACTAACAATACAAATTTACCTGTATCTTTTACTTTTTCTCTTTTTTGTGTGTTCTCCAGACTCTCCCTAGCAATGAGATCAAATTATCATGGTTTAATTTTGCTTTTTATAAAAGCTTTCAGCATTCAAACAAAACCATAGCAGTTTTGTGCTTTTTCTTCTCCTGATTTTCCTCTTATTTGTAAATAAAGTGTGTATACGTTGATAGCAATTTTTTGTCATAGGAAGCTGTTACGTTTTATTATATTATCACAACATTAAAAACAACCCCTTCTATTGTCTAAGTAATTCTAGGTAAGAGGCCATGGGATTCATTTGCTGGAATACTGTTTCTCTCTCTCTCACACTCTCCTGGTTAATTTTTTGGAGGCATCATCTCAGATCAGCAATCCATGGTGACAGTTAAAGGGATCACATGAGTCCTACAGGAAGCCTGAGGCAAAGGAGGGTTTGATGTGCTGACCTCAGAGTCAATGAGGCTTTTAAGTGGAGTTATACTGTACCTTCCCAGAGAAGCCACTGGGATCTCGCTCTAAACAACTATCATAAAATCAAGAATCACAAACCACCTGGAAATTAAAGGAGAGGGAAGATAAATGCTTTAAAAATAATAATAGTGTTTGGCCTGAAGGATGTGCTAACCAACTCTCCTATGAATACACTTATTATATTTATTACAGGGATGTCAATGAACATATTATTTTTATGAGAACCATTGAAGAGTTTTCTCAGCTTCTGTTATGAGAACTCCTGCTATTTCTCCTTATCAGTTGTTGTTTTATTATGTTGTAAACTCTATAAATTTGTAACTAATCATATTTTACTCTCTGCTTTGTCTTTTTAGCAATTCTGAGACCAATTTTCAGCCTACCACAAACACACAAATTTTGAATACCAACCAATCTTATCTTGGACTTTGGTTTATTATTGTTTAAATGTTTATATCTTTTATTGATTAATTCCCTAATTTCTTATGATTATTAGAAATGTGTGCTCTAAGGTCTCATCTTAGTTAATGGATGCAATCAATATCCTATTTTAATGGTATTGATTTTATTTATTCTAATGTCTGACAATCTGTTCTCTGTAGTCTTTTGGAGAGAATCATTTTGTTTTCAGTTTATTAAGTTCCGCTCTTTCATGGTATTCACTGTCCTCAGTGCTTTGTGATTCTTGGTCCTTTGATCACTTCCAGGGAAATCTTCCTTTGCACGATTTCCTCAGTTCCCTTTCTGATTTCTTTTGTTATTATCTTTCACAATTCTTATTTTCTGGTCTAGAAATGGAAGTTATTTTTCAGCATTTTTAGTGGCTTTTTTCTGAAATACGATGTGAGTTTTGGAGCGATGAGTGAGACCCTTAGATTCAGTTTCTCATCTTGATTCAGTCTCCTTTACTCTTTGATTTCATGACTCATTCAATAAGAGGGAGTCTATTATTTGGAAGCCTCTGATCCCATCTAAGAGTTATGAAAAACGATAAAGAAGCCCAGTAAGATCATCAAAACCACTGGATTGATCTCTGAGGTGCAAAACTATAAGAAAGAAAACTTGGGAACAACAGTAGGGGCAGCAGGTGCAACTGGCACTCAGCATGTGGACACTTCCTAGAAATAGATTTGGTTAACTCCATGTGACCCTTAGGGGTCAGTATAGTATTTTGCTTGAATGGCTTGGCAGCTGTTCTTAAGGATGATACAAGTCAATAGCTAGTGAGATCTGCTTGTCACTCTGAGAACTTGGGGAAAATATCCCAATGTATCACCTTTTCTTCTCCCCCCAGATGCTGTAGTAGTTGCTTTCATCAGGTATGCTTTATATGCTTGTTTGAAGTGTGGACTCTCCCAGAGGGCAGGCAGGCACTTACAGACTGGATCCCAGATGGAGCATAGTGATGATTGTTGTCTTTTCCACACTAGAGAGGGAATGAAGGGCTTCTGTCATTGCTGGAAATTAACTGAGGTTTGACAACTTAGAGGATTTATTTTAGTATGTCTACTTAAGACAGTTTAATGTGGCCAAGGATTTTCAGGGTGTTCAGGCTGTAAAAACAAAGTTTTTCTTAGGGATAAAATAATGTTTCAAAAATGGAATATTTCATAAAATTATCTATGTGAAACCCAAAGCTCAGTTTATGGTGAGTTCTCAACCATTTTACCTATTTTTATTTTAAAAGTGATTTTCTTAAGCTGCTTTGAACATTCAAGCGCCTCACTTTTTCCTCTTCCTAATAATTGGCATTTTGTGAGACAAGTATTTAAACTCAAACACATCTCTACAGTGAGGCAGTTGCAATTTTGTATGAGATAAAGTAACAGCATTCCCACTTCCCTTTAAGAATGTTTAGGTGAAGATAAGATTTTTCCTTTCAAATGACTCTCTTGCTTTGATCCAAGTCAGGAGTAGTTAAAGTAAAGTAAATTTGCAACTATGTTCTTCATCACTGAAATAATTAATTTAATCTTGATGTAGTCCTTTGTAACTTTTAAAACTTCAATACATGTGAAAAATCAATTATTTCATGGGAAATGGAAATTAAAGAGTTTAAGGAAATCTCCCAGCAGAAGTGAAATTAGGAGATTACCCTTTAAGTCTTCTGAGATCTGAATTATGTCAATTTTCTGGCACAAATAAGATAGACAAGTGTATTATTTGTTTCTTTTTTAGACCTGACAGAATACCATTTCTTTTCACTTTTGGTTTTTTTTTTAATCTTCACACAAGTCTATTTCTGTTCACTTGTATTGACAAAGATTAAAGCATTAAAGAAAAAGTATCTTAAAAAATCTATTAGTGAGAAGACACTGATGTAAATGGAATAAAAGAGAGCCGAGTTGTTCCTTAAAAGCATAATTTAAATGAATTTTCACACTGCTTTTATCTTCATTATTTCTTATTTGACATGAGGTATGATTAAAAGGGGGTGTGGCTATAGAGTAACTTTCTGTTGTCTTCCAGTTATAGGAGAGAAGTTCCCCACTGTGAGCTCACTAAGGGCATTACTACCTATTGTCTTCTCTCCACAATTTTCTTCCTTTCTGTCTAGACTGGCTGAAAAATCCCACAAGAATTCCCTGACCTTGCAATTCAGTATCTCTTGAGACTTCTTGCTAGGATCCACTGAGACAGGCATAGTCCTAAAATGGTAATAAAAGGAAACAATGATTCATATTAAATTTAATGTTTGAAATTATATTTAATTAAATGCAGTTATGTCTACGTTTGAAAAGATAATTCATTTCTGTGTTCAAGATTTGATAGATACGAATGTTATAAAGCAAAATTCTGCCTCTCACTATTTACCTCCAGTCCAGCTATCCAGTTTTCTTCCCTAGAGGAAACTATTCTTATTAGTTCCTTTTATATCCTTCAGCAGGCATTCTTTTCCTCCCAGTTTCAGAGACATGCATATTGATTGTATTTTTTCAGTTAATGGGACAAAGTAAGAGAGTAACATTGACATATATACACTACCAAATGTAAAATACATAGCTAGTGGGAAGCAGCTGCATAGCACAGGGATATCAGCTTGGTTTGTGACCACCTAGAGGGGTGGGATAAGGAGGGTGGGAGGGAGACACAAGAGAGAGGGAATATGGGGATATACGTATGCATATAGCTGATTCACTTTGTTATACAGCAGAAACTAATGCAACATCATAAAGCAATTATACTGCAATAAAGATATTAAAAATATATGTATCTTAGAGATAACTACACAATATACATAAAAATTGTTATCAAAAAGAAAGGTATAGAGTTCTATTGTATACATGCATAATAGTTTATCTAGCTTTATAAATGGGCATTTATCTCCTTTCTAAGTTTTGTTATGAATGACAGGAAGGAAATTGAGAATTTATTTTCTGGTGTGGTTGAGTAAGCTCCTACTCAACTGATGTTCCTGAAGATAACAACTGTAAACTCTGTTTACAAGAAAAAAATCTAGACACACAAGGAAATGAACCCACAAGGCACATTAAAAAGGAGGGTAACATTTGAATGAAAATGTCAGCATGTGTTGAGTTTCTAATTTTTTTGTCTGTTAACCTAAGGGTGGGTCACAACTGGTGCAATGGAGAACAGCTAAAACTCTAATTGAAAACAAGCAACAAAAACAAATAGTAAGGTTTTTCTGACCTGAAAAAGCAGGGAAAAGGCTTGGAGTAACTTTAGCTCATAGGCAATGGAAAGTGCGGGGGGAATCCCAGAGATAAGAGAGTCAAAGATATGACAGAAAGAACAAAAACTATGGTCTAAATTTCTGATCCAGAAACACGTAAATATGTAGCAAACAGCCCAGCTAAGGCTAAAAGAATTAATTTGAGACTTGAGCTGCACAGGAGACAATTTGAGGATCAGTCTGACCAGTTTATTGCCTATTATACACTCTCACACGCTGTTAAAAGGCATATAAAAGAATAAACACATGCAAAAATTCAAAATGTTTATAATACAAAAATACTCTACATATAAAGAGAAAACTGTACTACCCCCATTTTCAAAAGAAAAGACAGTCAGCAGATTGTGACTCTGAGATGACTGAGATGTTGGAATTAGCCAAGAAAGATTTTATAAAAGGTCATTATAAAAATGCTTAGTGAAATTAAAAACAAAATTTTTGTGATAGATGAAAAGGAAGGAAAATCAGCAGTCAAATAGAAAGTATATAAAAAGATAAAATAAAATGAAAACAGTTTTAAATATAAAATTAAAAACATACAGGATGAAGTTAATTTCAGAAAGGACATAACAAAAAGAAAGAGTCAAAATTTGGGAACACAGATCAACAGAAGTTATACATTCAGAAGAACATAAAAGGAAATAAAAATATCAAAAATTTCAGACTCATGGTCCCTGGAGAAAATATCTAATTGTATAACATGTATGTGACTTGAATCCCAGAGAGAGAGAAATGAGAGAAAGAATATATTTGAAAAAATAATGGGTGAAAATCTCACAAATTGGAGAAACATAAAGTTAAATTTTTTAAATGCTTAGTGGAACTCAAACATAATAGTTAATCTGCTAAAAAGCAAACACAAACAAAAAGTCTTGAAATCAGCCAGATAAAAATGACCCACTACATACACAACCTCCTGACCTTTCACTAGAAACAATGGAAGTCAGGCAGCAATGGAACAGCCACTTTTTAACGTGTGTTGCAGGGAGCATATACAGTAAGTCCCCTACATAAGAACCTTCAAGTTGTAAACTTCCAAAGATGTGAACATGTGTTCACATGTCCAGTCACATAAGTCAGTTCACGTGTCTGGTGTACATTGTCACATGCATGCATCCTCTACAAGTGGTGTTGTTTTTGTGTACCTTACTATACAGTACTGTATACAGTAGTACATTGTCTTCATTTCAAGCCCAGGATGTCTGGAAGCAAGTGAAAAAGCAGCAGGGATGTAGGTGGTACTGCTAAGAAGTGCAAGAAATTGGAGGCCCAGAGAAAGGATGAAGAAAAAGGAAGAATAAGTAACTGAAGGACTGAAGAGATTCACAATGCAGGAAATGGCAAGGGGGTTTTATTTATTTGAGGAGGCACTGTTAGTTTTTGAGGCACAGGACCCGAACATAGAACAGAACACGAAGGATGCAAGCAGCCGTTCAGAATGCAATCCAGTGCTACCGTGTCATTTATGATGAGAAAAAAAGAGCTACTACCCAGACATCCCTGGATCATTTTTTCAAGAGGGTAGATAGAACTGAATCCAGCAAGGAACCAGACCTGTGCCATCAATGTCAGTCGTGAGTGAAATTACAGCTTGCCTTCCATCTCCTATTGCTGATGATCCTTCAGCTCTACCATCTCCCACCTCGTCTCCATCCTCCAGTCAGTAACTCTTCTTGCCTGTTCGCTCGATGCCAGCCCCTGTATGCCAGCTTTTGTACTGTACTGCTGTACTTTTCAAGGTACTATACTGTAAGATTAAAAATGTTTTATTTTTTGTGTTTTTTTTAATGTATTATTTGTGAGAAAAGTATTTTAAACCTATTACAGTACAGTACTATATAGCCATTTATGTTAGTTGGGTACCTAGGCTAACTTTGTTGGACTTATGAACAAATTGGACTTACAAACACGCTCTAGAAATGGAACTTGTTTGTATGTAGGAGACTTCCTGTATTGTCATCTCAGATTTGTATATCTGGCAAAAGTGAAATAAAGATATTCTTATGGCAATTTTTTATTCAGAATATCTGAAGTACAGAAGTTTTAAAGAAATTTCCCCTCATCAGGATGAAGTCACAATACTAGAATATAACTCAGTTCTTCAGAAAATAAAGAATACTAGATGTGGTAAATATATCATAATTCTAGTAATATATAGTAATGGTCTTGAACTAAAGAGCAAGCTAGTAAGAGCTGACAAACCTATATATAAAATTTTAAATATACATAAATAAAAGGAAAAAAACCTATGACATGGGTAAGATTTACTTTTCCCTTTTTATTTTTGGTATAATATATAATGGAATTTACTTAACCATGGATGGGGCATTATTTTCTGGTTAAGGGCAAAGAAATCAGAAAATTTTAATTTAACCAAAATAAACCATCACCAAAAAAACACAATAGAGGATAATTGAGGAAAATCCCTTTTTGAATTGACTATGTTATTATGCTCAAAGTTCTATTGTCTGAGGACTGTGTTCCTGATTTAGCTTCTGGAAATTCACAGAATAGGTCAGACTGTACGTTTACAGCAAAAGAAGAGAGATAACATTTAAACATATTATGGGTCAACTTTATAGTAATTTTTTGATTAAAAAAAGTCTGAATTCCATAAAATCCAGAGACTATGGGACCAGTTTGGGGTACCTAACTCAAGTGAAGACATACAGAAACCTGATTCATTCTTGACCATAATTGGAACCTTTGTGAATAAATTAAATGCTCAACAACTGTCAGAATACATGAATGATTGAAGAGAAAGGATGAGAAAAATAGAATGACTCGTATCAAGAGAAAGAGCTAATGTTCATAATCTGGAGCTCTAGGAAAATCATTTAATATCACAACTTTGATGCATAAAATTGATACAATTTTGGCCCATAATATCACTAACTAGAAGAATTTAGCTCAAAAAGGGACTTGCGGGGTCATGCATTCTAACACCCATGTTTTACACAGAGCATGTGTTTGTATAGAAGAGCAGTGAAAACGTCAACTCTGTTAGTAAGTGGCCTTGAATTCCAGACCTGAGTCTGTAGGGGACATTTGAAATAGTCTGAGTGGGGAATTAGTGAAGTTCTGGGTAGACCTTTTTCTAAGAATTAAGTTATCTCCCTTTCTAAGGAAAGAACCATAAACATTTTTTCCTGTAAACAATGGAGAATATTTATGATAGGTAGTAGGTTCTGTCCAGATGACCTCTTGTGGATGCCTTGATTCTTCTTCCACTTCTAAAAATATGCAGATGCATCTATTCTTTACTCAGCAAATCTACATATAGTATTTTTCCTACCTAAATGACATATGTGCAAGATTATTAACTGCAGTGTTGCTTGTAAGCCCAAAAGACTGAAAATAGTCCATGTTTTCATCAATAGGATCTTGTTGAATAAATTATGGTTCATCAAAATATTATAATGAACATTTTAAAAAATACATTGTTAAAAACAACTCTCCATGTACTGAAAAAAAATTTCTAATTTATATAGTCAAATAAAAGAATAAAGTATAGAATGTTATGTAGCATGTTACCTTTTATGGAAAAGGAAAAGAAAGCTATTTATTCATATATGTTTGCATTTGCATAAAGAAACTTCAGAAGTATACAGAGAAAGTAATGGTGGTATTTAAACTGTGGAAGAAAAACATAAACTGAGTAAATAAAAGATATAGAAGCAAGTCCTTTTGCTGTATTTTTTCTCTAGCTATCAGAATGTACTAACTAGGCAAATATTACATATAAAAATGCCAGTAAGCAAAACATTTCAAACAGGGGCATTAGTGCATCATGAGACCAGGCTCTAAGCCACAGATCAATACAAAATCTCAGTTAAAAGAGACTGAGGAGAATGTGCATTTGTGCACACTGTGGACTGTTTAAAGATGCTAATCCTCTCGAATCCCTTCATGATAATCTGTCTAATTTCTGCTCCTCACTGTCAAGGAAAGCCAGTTGTTTTTCCCACAAGTAAACTCATACCTCCAGTGAGTATTTGACAGTGGTGAAATGCTATGTGCTTACTTGACCAAGATGTCATTACATGATGGGCTCTTCATCATGCCCGGCCCTCCTAGATCAAGGGAGCAGATAGGCCAATGTCAGACAGTACCCAGAGCTCAGCAGGCACCTGCATTCATCATTAAAGAATTTCCTCTTCTTTGTGTTCTAGTGGCAATAAGAAGAGAAAGACTTCCACATTTAGCACTGCCAAAGATTCAGAAGTCACCTCCTATCAAGATTGCACTTGATAGCTGTTTGCTTTCTTTCCCTTTCAACTGCTTCATGTTGGAGGTATGTATGTGTGCTTATGTTTATTAAGTAAATTATATCATGATAGTTAGAAAACTATATGTTCAAATTTCAATTTGATACCTACTAGCAAAATGACTGGGGAATTTTCCTATCTAAACCTCATTTTCTCACCTGTAAAAATGGATAATGATGTCTACCCAACAGAGGTTTTTGATACAAATTAAATGAGTTAATGTCAAGGAAGTATCTTCTTTTGTCTTGGATTAGTCTGCCTTAATACAGGGGTTGATGTAAATTGCATGCTTTGTATATGTAAGCCTTGGGTCATGCATTTAGTGCCTAATCACATTAAGGGAATTTGTCATATCAGTGACTATACTTTATTGGATATATTTTTGAAAAGAAAAGAAATACTTATTCAGATTAGGATATTCTGTAATTGTATAAGGGTGCCATCACTGCTTTGTTGAAACCTTTGGTTTGAGACACTATCCTATAAAAAAGAGATGCACCTCATGAAGGTTTCATGAGAGATGAAATTCATAGAGGTGTCACTATCTTCCTTCATTGCAACTAAACGTATTAATAAGGGTTGTCCACCACTTACTTTTCCTATTAAACTAATCTAAATTACATTACAGTTTATAAAGACTCTATCGAACATTTGCTGTTATTTTCTCTGTTTTATAGAGGAGCAAACTCAGGCTCATTGGCCTGTAGTCACCCAGCTAATACTTGGCCAAGCTGAGAATCAGTTCTAACAAGTCTGATTCTAAAGTCCTTGTTCTTAACCACTGTATTTCCCAAATTCTTCTCTAGAAGGTCTGATATTCTAGAGATGGCAGTAATATTGAATCCAAACCAATTATTTTATTCTCACCTCCTGGGTCAGTCCTGGTTCTTCAGACAAAAGTAATGGGGAAGCTTTAACCAGGCCATGAACTGGAGGTCCCTGCTTAACTTGATTCCTGCTCCTGGTATATATGGAAGCATCACCTTTCCTGTGCCTACCCTGAGTTAAGCCTAAGAAAGTACATTGGGGAAAGTATTGGAAATTTTATCAGATGCATTCAGATGATTTTTTGCCTCTGTGATGCTGGTTGCAGCAGAAAATTGGAGGAGGGTGCATTTTATTTGTTAGAAATTTTGATATGAGAATAAGAAGGAGAATTGATCTTACCTGAGGCTATATTTTTAAAATTTTATTCACTTATTTTTTTAAGATTCATTTTGGGCATTCTCAAATGAAGAGATAGCTCTGTACTTAATGAGAACCATAGGAGAGAGAGAACCCATAAAAACTCCAGATTAGTTTCCCATTCTCTACCACATCTAGCTATCCAAAGTGTGTGGAAGATAAATAAACGTCAACTACCACCAGCATCTCTGTAATTTCTTGTGATAAACCTGCATTCCAGCACAAGAGCAGCACCTCCTAACCCTAATATGACAGATCTCAGAGGCTTTTGTTTGTTTTTTAACCATTTTTTAAATTGAAATATAGTTAATTTGTAATGTGTTAGTTTCATGTGTACAGCAAAGTGATTCAGTTATATATATATATATATATATATATATATATATATTCTTTTTCAGATTCTTTTCCATTTTAGGTTATTACAAGATATTTTTGAATATGTTTCCTTGTGCTATATCGTAGGTCCTTGTTGTTTACCTATTTTATACATAGTAGCATATATATGTTAATCCCAAACACCTAATTTATCTCCGCCTCACCCCCTGCTATCCCCTTTGGTAACCATAAGCTTGTTTTCTATGTCTGTGAGTCTATTTCTGTTTTGTAAACAAGTTCATTTGTATCATATATTTAAATTCCACATATAAGTGATACTATATGACATTTCTTCTTCATCCATTCATCTGTCAGTGGACACTTAGTTTGCTTCCATGTCTTGGCTATCGTAAATAGTGCTGCTATGAACGTTGGGGGTACATGTATCTTGTCGAATTGGAGTTTCCTCTGGATATATGCCCAGGAGTGGGATTGCTGGGTCATATGGTAGCTTTACTTTTTGTAAAGTAAATGTTCCCCATAGTGGCTGTACTAATTTACATTCCCATCAACAGTGTGGGAGGGTTCCCATTTCTCCACACCCTCTCCAGCATTTATTATTTGTAGACATTTTAATGATGGCCATCTGAGTGGTGTGAAGTGATACCTTGTTGTAGTTTTCATTTTCATTTCTTTAATAATTAGAGAGGTTGAGCATCTTTTCTTGTGCCTGTTGGTCATCTGTATGTCTTCTTTGGAGAAATGTCTATTTAGGTCTTCTTCCCTTAATCCCTCGTTGGTAGCATTATTTGCAAATATTTTCTCCCAGTCGTAGATTGTCTAGGTTGCCTTTTCATTTCATTTGTGGTTTCCTTTGCTGTGCAAAAGGTTTTAAGTTTAATTAGGTCCCATTTGATGATTTTTGTTTTTATTTCCATTACTCTAGGAGACAGATCCAAAAAAATATTGCAGCAATTTATGTCAAAGAGTGTTCTACCTCTGTTTTCCTCTAGGAGTTTTATAATATCCGGTCTTACATTTAGACCTTTAATCCATTTTGAGTTTATTTTTGTATATGGTGTTAGAGAATGTTCTAATTGATATCAAAGTTTTTACAAGGGCCCAGATTAAATGGAAAATACCTTGTTTATAGCTTAGAATTTCAATATATATATATAGTAGGAGATATCATATTCTTTCTTACAATGTGGTTTGGAGACTAAATAATCACTCGGGGAATAAGTTGAAAAATAAGTTTTCTATGAACTTTTCACCATGAAATTCTGATTCTAATTAAGTTAGTCTGAGGTGGGGCCCAGTAATCAGATTTTTAAAAATAAATTCAGTAGGTGTTTCTTACTCTGGTATTTTGTGCTTGATGCAGGCTTTTGTGAGCCTCTTATTGTTCTTTCTGGAGTTAAAGGCTCTTCTAAAGAAAATTGGAATTATTCCCCTGGTGTAATTATTACATCTGCTCATCTTACAATGGGCCCAGTTTTGACCCCTCTCTCGGGTCACATTGCCCCTTTGGGCCACAGGGTAAGGACCTCATTGAAGAGATCCCAGAAATTATCTAGTCCAAATGACTCATTGACTCACATAATAGAAGAACCCAGCACTAAAGAATGTATAGCTCAAGGTCACGCTGATGGCCAGTTAGAGACAGAGCCAAGGCCAAGATGCAAATCTCTTGTGTACCAGGGTGGGGTGGAGAGAGCCCAGAAATGAAAATCAAGCAGACATGACTTTGAATTCTGCATCTCCAATGTACCATCTTTGTGACCTTAGCAAGTAATTTTACCCTCTGGGCCTCAGTTTCTTTGACAGCTGATTGGATTCAAGATAATATTTGTGAAAAGTAGGTGCTCTATGGATGCTGTTTATCTTTCCCTTTTTCATACCATTTTTGAATTGAGTCTTTTCTCCTCTCATCCAGTCTAACAGCAGTGATCCTCTTGTTTACCAAATGATATACTGTCTTTTTAAAGATACTGTGATATTTTAAAAAACAATGTCCCATTGACTGTAAATTTAGCTCTGAGTATCTAAAATAATTGAGATGTAATGCCCAACTGACTGCCTCAGCTGGTTGCAGACATGGTCCAGGCAGTGGCACTCTGAGAGTGAGGGCCTGGGTGGAAATTGTACTTCAATTCCTGGTAATAGAGCTTAGCCGGCACAAAATGTATCCTGGGCCATAAGTCCTACATCTTTCTCCAAGGAATCACCCATTATATTCTGGAGGTCATTTGTGCCCCATCAAAGAAATCCAAGAGTAAGATAAAGATACTGATAATGAGGAAGATAATTATGATACCAATAGATCCACTTTGGCTGGTACTTTTATCTAAACAATGAGAAGAGTCTTTCTTACAAAAATCAAAATGGGCCCCAGACATTCTTCTTAGTTTATTTCAAAACAATTCTCATCTATGTGTTAAGTGCCCATCAAATGAAATTAATACTTCTTGAAATATCAGATATTACTCTCTCTCTCTCTTAAATCTCTGGAAATGAGCTGTTTGTCTATCTTTTAAAGATCATCATACATTCATGTTTGCTTATTTTTATTTATTTGTTTTTCTGAGTAGTGTATTAGAAGAGCAGTTGACTATAAATAGTTTACTCACCATCTTTCTAAACCTTAGGGCTGGAGGAGGTAACAAAATCATATCAATTTTACCAGAACTTAGACGTGAAAACAGTTCAGGGACTGGTGAGACCAGTGTGAAATTTTGTAGTAAAAAGAAAATGGAAGGGGACTGCTACTGTCTGCTCTCCAGCTCTGAATTCATTTCCTGAGTTGGATGTTCAGTTCAGGAAGGGAAAATTCACAGCCTTACACACAACACTGATGCCCAACACAGGGCAGAAATCCCAAGCAAGGAGCTTGTGCTGCTGCATATTCATGAATGCAAATCAGGCCCCACTGCTATAGCACTTGGCTCTGAGATTTCAAATCTGGGTATTAACAGGAATTCCTACAAGTTTCTATGAATATAAACCAGGAGGGAAATGTCAAATAGGCAGTGAGTGCATGTAGAAACTTATTCCAGCTTATTTAAAAAACATAAGCTTCTGATAAGAAGATACCTCATTTTTCCATTTAGCTTCTTTGTTATCTGGAGCAGTGCAGGACTCCATCAGTGAAAGAAAACTGGGAAGCGCTGGGCCATGGACTCCTGCAGTCACTAACAGTCCTGGACTGTAAGTGCCATGAGGGTAGGGACCACGGCAATTACTACTGTATCCCCAGTTGTTAGCACAGTACCTGGCTCCCTGTACTAGTTTTCTAATTCTGAATAACAAATTGCTACAAAAATTAGGGGCCTAAACCAACATTTATCATCTCACATTTTCTGTGGGTCAGGATCTAGGTTTGGCTTAGACGAGTCCTTTATCTCTGGTTCTTTAATGAACCTACAGTCAGTTCAAGGCTTGACTAGGAAGGCTTCATGTCCTAGTTCACTCAGATGGCTGCTGGAAGGATTCAGTTTCTCAGGAGGTATTGGCCATTGTCTTTGTGGACCTCTGCACACAGCATTTCACAATATGGCAATGTGCTTCATCAGAGTGAGCAAGCAAGAGGAAAGGATGAGTGTGTCAGCAAGAAAGACAGTGTTAGTAAGATGAAAACCATAGTCATTTGGATGGTATACAATTATATATTTAGTCTACAAGTTGTCCATACTCATCATACTGAAAAGATCAATATTTTAAAAGGTTTATATGAGAAGTTTCTGAACTATCTTTACAAATATTCTGTAAATATAAAACTATTCTAAACTAAACAGTTTATTAAAACAAATACTCTGTTTTGGTTACACTATATTCAAAAAAATTTAAATTGTAACAGAAATAACCTCAAATATGAGAGGGAAGAGAAGTAGAAGTGTAGAGTTTATAAATTCTATTGAAGTTAAGTTGATGTCAGTTTAAAATAGGGGGTTATAAGTTTAAATAATTTTACCTAAATCTCAAGATAACTGAAAGAGAAAATCCTATAGTAATTACACAAAGGAATACAATAAAGAAGTCAAAGCATATTGATACCAAAAAACAACAAAATGAGAAAAAAATGACAGCAGGATAAGAAATAAGGAACAAAATATCTACAAAACAACCAGAAAACAATTAACAAAATGGCAATAGTTAGTCCTTTCCCATCAATAGTTACTTTAAATGTAAATAGATTAAATTCTCCAATTAAGAGACATAGAATGACTGAAACGTTTAAAAAAAAAAAAAACAGGATCCAACAAGATGCTACCTACAAGAGACTGACTTTACCCTTAAAGACACACATAGACTAAGAGTGAAGTCAAACAAATGATAACCAAAAAATAAATAAAAGCATGACTAGCTATAATCATTACAGACAAAATAAACTTCAAACTAAAATTGATGAAAAGAGAAAAAAGTTATTATATAATGATAAAGGAGTCAACATCAATAAGATATAATAATGTAAATATTTATGTGCCCAACATTGGAGCACTTAAATGTATAAAGCAAAAACTAAAAGAGCTAAAAAGAGAAATAAATAGTAATGCAATGATATTTGGGGACTTTAATACCCCATTTTCAATGATGGATAGATCCTCTAGAAAGAGAATCAATAAAGGGGGACAGTGGATCTGAACAAGATTTTAAACCAAAGAGACATAACAGACATATACAGAACATTCTATCCAACAGCAGCTGAATACACATTTTTCTCAAGCATACATGGGACATTTTCTAGGATAAGCCATATGTTGGACAACAAAATAAGTCTTAGAAAATTCAAGAAGATTGAAATCATACTAAGTATCTTCTCCAACCACAATGGCATGAATCTAAAAACAAACAATAAGAGAAAAACTGGAAAATTCAAAAACATATAGAAAGTAATGACATTCTCCTGAACAACCAATGGATCAAAGAAGAAATTAAGAAGGAAATGTAAAAGTTTGAGACAAAAACTGAAATACAACATACCAGAACTTGTGGGATACAGCAAAAGCAGTTTTAAGAGAGATGTTTCTAGCAATAAACACCTACATTAAAACAAGAAAGATCCCCCAAAAGAAACTAACTCTACACCTTAAGGAATTAGAAAAATAAAAAAGAAATTTTGAGCCGCAAATACTGCAGAAGAAAGGGAACAATAAAGATTAGAACAAAAAATAAATGAAATAGAGAGCAGAAAACAATAGAAAGATTAACCAAACTAAGAGTTGGTTCTTTAAAAAGATAAACAGAATTGACAAACCCTTAGCTAGACTAACCAAGGAAAAAAGGGAAAGGACCCAAATCAACAAAATTATTAATGAAAAAGGAGACATTACAATGGATACCACAGAAATTCAAAGGATCATGAGGCTACTATGAACAACAATATGTGAGCAAATTGAACAACCTAGAAGTAGTGGAAAAATTCTCAGAGAGTTACAACTTACCAAGACTGAATCAGGAAGAGATAGAAAATCTGAATAGACGAATTATGAGTAAGGAGATTGAATCAGTAACTTAAAATTTCCCAAAGAAGAAAAGCCCAGATGATTTCACTGATTAACTTTACCAAACTTTGAAAAAATTAACACCAATCCTTCTCAACTCTTCTGAAAAACTGAAGAGAAGGAAACATTCCCAAATCATTTTATGAGGCCAGCATTACCCTGATACCAAAACTGGAAAAAGACACTACTAGAAAAAAAACCTACAGGCCAATATCCTGGATGAATATAGATGCAAAAATTCTCCATAAAATACTAGCCAACTGGATTAAGAAGCACATTAAAAGGATCATTTACCATGACCAACTGGGATTTATCCCTGGGATGCAAAGATGGTTCAACATACATAAATCAATTAATGTGATGCATTAGTCAAGAAAAAGAAATAAAAGGCATCAGAATTGAAAAGGAGGAAGTAATATAGTTTTTATTTGCAGATGACATCTTTTTATATGTAGAAAATCCTTAAGACTCAACTGAAAAACTGTTAGGTTTAACCAATGAATTCAGTAAATTTGCAGGATACAAAATTGACGTATAAAAAACAGTAACATTTCTATACATTATCAACAAATTTCCTGAAAAAGAAAATAAAAAATTGATCCCATTTACAGTAGCATCAAAAGACACTAAAATATTTAGGGGTGCATGTAACTAAGATGGTGAAAGATCTATACTCTGAAAACTACAAGATACCATTGAAAGAAGTAGAAGAGACAAATAAATCGAAATATATCCTGTGTTCATGGGTTGGAAGAGATAATATTATTAAAAAGTCAATACTACCACTATACTACTATCACTTTGTAGTGTATACAGATGTTAAATTGTAATTCTGTGCACCTGAAATGTATATATATAATTATTAACCATTATAAAAACAAGGAAATCTTACCATGTGCAACAACATGGATGGACCTTGAAGGCATTATGCTATGTGAAATAAGTCAGATAGAGAAAGACAGATACTATATGATCCTACTTATATGTGGAATCTAAACAAACAAACAAGTAAACTCATAGCAAAAGAGATCAGACTTGTGGTTACCAGGGACAGAAGGTTGGGGGAGGAAGAATTGGAGGAAGGTGGTCAAAAAGTACAAACTTCTAGTTATAAGATAAATAAGTACTAGGGATGTAATGTACAAAATGATGACTGTAGCTAACACTGCTGTATGATATATAGAAAAGTTGTTAAGAGAATAAATCCTAAAAGTTCTCATTCATGAGGAGAAAGTCTTTTCTTCTTTCTTTTCTTGTTATTGTGTATGCACCATCCTATTAAGATTCTCATGTCAGTCCTACAAGGTGGGCAGTATTATTTGTCCTTCTTAAAGGGAAAGAAGCTGGAACTTAGGCTGAATGCCTTCCCAGTTCACAGTGCTAATCAGAGTCCAATCTGGTATTCAAGCTCAGGCAATTTGACTTCAAGACATGTGAGTCTAATCTCTATTTCACTTTTGTGTTTCTAAAATCTCTTGAGTCTCATAATCTGGAGAAATATGTGTAGCTTTTTGGAAACAGAAACATGCATGGACTATTTACAAAGTCTCAGTATACTTACATTACCTTGATGCTCAAAGCTAAAGAGAATTTCCCTCAGGACTGGATGCTTATTTTTCTCTTCCCATTTCTTTTTTCTTTCTCTGTTATTTACCAACAAGAATGATGACCAAACCTTTTCTGTCCAGTTGGAAATTTTGAGCTTTCATATCTCATGATGTGGTTCCTGGTATTCTAATAGCATTACAGTAGACTTTGCAGTATTTTTATTTCACCACACATTTGTGAGAATAGAAGACCATATGGCAAATGGCTAGCTTTTGTTATTCTTAAAGAATACTACATTCTGGGTGACTTGTGAAGTTCTGCAAAATTTAGAAAAGTTTGGACTTCAAAATCCCTGCATCTTTTTATGTACCAAGTCTTCTGCTCTCTCATAAGTGGGTTCCCCAGATTCCCCAGAAACCCCCTTGAATGTAGAAAAGAGACCAAGGATAGTGATTCACCCAGAGATGTTAGTAATTTAATGTTTTTGCCATTTAATACATACTTACTAAGTGCCAGGCACTACAGTAATATCTTCCTATATCATCTCATTATTCCTGACCTCAGCCTTACATAGTAGATATTTTCAATCCATTTAATAGTAATAATAATAACAACTATGGGTCAGAAAAAAGTATCTCATCCCATGGGGTTCAAAATATGATCTCTTTATTTCTAGATAATCACTATTTTAGCCTGGTGCAGGTCATTCATAGTCATTGGCTGGAGGCACCACTCATTGCCTGCACACGTGGCTGGTCCTGATAGAAAGTTAGCTGGGATCCCACCTCACTACCCAGGTTGCCCTCCCTTGGGGGTTGGATATTTATAAGTATTGAAAGTGAACAAAGGATGATAGGAACTCCTGAACATTCACTCTTAGTGAGGTAAGAGGTTTCTATCAGAGACTTAGATAATCCTCAGGCCCAATTCTCCTCTGGGCAGAATTGGCCTTTTTCCTTCTACCACACTCAGGAAGAACCCCTCAAAGAGAGGACCAAAATGCCCTATGGGAGGAAGAAGGGAGCACCATTTTGCAAAGAACTTAGTGTGTTAGGTAATTTGCTAGACTTTTTCAGACTTATCTCAGAGGAATTTTATTCCTATTTTCCTTTAATGTGCCTAAAATTTTTTTAAAGATTGAGGTAAAGAATGTAGATAGATAGAAAATATAAAACTAAGGTAGAATGTTGGCACCTAGTCCACAGTGAGGGAAACAAGGAGTTAGTTTCCTTAGGACTAAGGAGGCGCCCTCGCACCTTCAGGACAACTTGTTGCCCCATCCATAGGGAAGGATAAGCTTCCTGTTACAGCTGCTACCGCTAAGAAGCCACCCTTGTTGAGGTTTCCCCCAGATGTTTCTCTAGATAGCATGTGGGTGACAGGGTCTTGAAGCTCCGGCTGGGTGTCAGGCCTGAGCCTCTGAGGTGGGAGAACTGAGTTTAGGACATTGGACCACCAGAGACCTCCAGGCCCCACGTAATATCAATTGGCGAGAACTCTCCCAGATCTCCGTCTCAATGCTAAGACACAGCTCAACTCAACGACCAGCAAGCTCCAGTGCTGGACATCCTATGCCAAACAACTAGCAAGACAGGAACACAACCCCACCCATTAGCAGACAGTCTGCCTAAAATCATAATAAGTTCACAGACACCCCAAAATACACCACTGGATGTGGTCCTGCCCAGCAGAAAGACAAGATCCAGCCTCATCCGCCAGAACACGGGCATCAGTTCCCTCCACCAGGAAGCCTACACAACTCACTGAAACAACCTTACCCACTGGGGGCAGACAGCAAAAGTAACGGAAACTATGAACCTGCAGCCTGCAAAAAGGAGACCCCAAACACAGTAAGTAAAGCAAAATGAGAAGACAGAGAAATACACAGCAGATGAAGGAGCAAGGTAAAAACCTACCAGACCAAACAAGTGAAGAGGAAATAGGCAGTCTACCTGAAAAAGAATTCAGAGTAATGATAGTAAAGATGATCAAAATCTTGGAAATAGAATCGAGAAAATAAAAGAACTGTCTAACAAGCACCTAGAAAAACTAAAGAGCAAACAAACAATGATGAACAACACAATAAATGAAATTAAAAATTCTCTAGAAGGGATCAATAGCAGAATAACAGGCAGAAGAACGGATAAGTGACCTGGAAGATAAAATAGTAGAAATAACCACTGCAGAGCAGAATAAAGAAAAAAGAATGCAAAGAATTGAGGACAGTCTCACAGACCTCTGGGACAACATTACATGAACCAACATTCAGATTATAGGGATGGGCTTCCCTGGTGGCACAGTGGTTGAGAGTCTCCCTGGCAATGCAGGGGACACGGGTTTGTGCCCCGGTCTGGGAAGATCCCACATGCCATGGAGCGGCTGGGTCCGTGAACCATGGCCGCTGAGCCTGCATGTCTGGAGCCTGTGCTCCGCAACGGGTGAGGCCACAACAGTGAGAGGCCCGTGTACTGCAAAAAAAAAAAAAAAGAAAAAAAAAAGAAAAAAAATTATAGGGGTCCCAGAAGAAGAGAAAAGGAAAGGATCTGAGAAATGTTTGAGGAGATTACAGTTGAAAACTTTCCTAACATGGGAAAGGAAATAGTCAATCAAGTCCAGGAAGTGCAGAGAGTCCTATACAGGATAAATCCAAGGAGAAACATGCCAAGACACATATTAATCAAATTATCAAAAATTAAATACAAAGAAAAAATATTAAAAGCAGCAAGGGAAAAGCAACAAATAATATACAAGGGAATCCCCATAAGGTTAACAGCCGGTGTTTCAGCAGAAACTCTGCAAGCCAGAAGGGAGTGGCAGGACATAATTAAAGTGATGAAAGGGAAAAACCAATATTACTGTACCCAGCAAGGATCTCATTCAGATTCAACCAAGAAATTAAAACCTTTACAGACAAGCAAAAGCTAAGAGAATTCAGCACCACCAAACCAGCTTTACAACAAATGCTAAAGGAACTTCTCTAGACAATAAACACAAGAGAAGGAAAAGACCTACAGTAACAAACCCAAAACAGTTAAGAAAATGGTAATAGGAACATGCATATCGATAATTAGCTTAAATGTAAATGGATTAAATGCTCCCACCAAAAGACAACTGGCTGAATGGATAAAAAAACAAAACCCGTATATATGCTGTTTACAAGAGATCCACTTCAGAACTAGGGACACATACAGACAGAAAGTGAGGGGATGGAAAATGATATTCTATGCAAATGGAAATCAAAAGAAAGCCAGAGTAGCAATTCTCATATCAGACAAAATAGACTTTAAAATAAAGACTATTACAAGAAACAAAGAAGGACACTACATAATGATCAAGGGATCAATCCTAGAAGAAGATATAACAATTGTAAATATTTATGCACCCAACATAGGAGCACCTCAATACATAAAGCAAATGCTAACAGCCATAAAAGGGGAAATCAACAGTAACAGAACAATAGAAGAGGACTTTAACACCTCACTTTCACCGATGGACAGATCAACCAAAATGAAAATAAATAAGAAAACAGAAGCTTTAAATGACACATTAAACAAGATGCACTTAATTGATATTTATAGGTCATCCCATCCAAAAACAATAGAATACACTTTCTTTTCAAGTGCTCATGGAACATTCTCCAGGATAGATCATACCTTGGGTCACAAATCAAGACTTGGAAAATTTAAGAAAGTTGAAATCATATCACATATCTTTTCCAACCACAACACTCTGAGACTAGCTATCAATTACAGGAAAAAATCTGTAGAAAACACAAACACATGGAGACAAATAATACACTACTGAGTAACCAAGAGATCATTGAAGAAATCAAAGGGAAATCAAAAAGCACCTAGACAAATGACAATGAAAACACGACAATGCAAAACCTATGGTGTGCAGCAAAAACATTTCTAAGAGGGAAGTTTATAGCAATACAATCCTACCTCAAGAAACAAGAAAAATCTCAAATAAAAATCTACCCTTATAACTAAAGCAATTAGAGAAAGAAGAACAAAAAATCCTCAAAGTTAGCAGAAGGAAAGAAATCATAAAAATCAGATCAGAAATAAATGAAGGAAACAACAGCAAGATCAATAAAATTAAACGTTGGTTCTTTGAGAAGATAAAAAAAAAATTGATAAACCCCTAGCCAGACTCATCAAGAAAAAAAGGGACAATTCTCAAATAAACAGAATTAGAAATGAAAAAGAAGAAACAACTGACACTGCACAAATACAAGGGATCTTTAGAGATTACTACAAGCAACTCTATGCCAAGAAAATGGACAACCTAGAAGACATGGACAAATTCGTAGAAAAGCACAGCCTTCTGAGACTGAACCAGAATTAAATAGAAAATATTAACAGACCAATCACAAGCACTGAAATTGAAACTGTGATTAAAAAACTTCCAATAAACAAAAGCCCAGGGCCAGATGGCTTCACAGGTGAATTCTATCAAACATTTAGAGAAGAGCTAACACCTGTCCTTCTCAAACTCTTCCAAAATATAGCAGAGGGAGCAACACTCCCAAACAAATTCTATGAGGCCACCATCTCCCTGATACCAAAACCAGACAAAGATGTCACAAATAAAGAAAACTATGGGCTAATATCACTGATGAACATAGATGCAAAAATCCTCAACAAAATACTAGGAAATAGAATCCAACAGCACACTAAATGGATCATACACCATGATCAAGTGGGGTTTATCCCAGGAATGCAAGGATTCTTCAATATACACAAATCGTTCATTGTGATACACCATGTTAACAAAGGATAAAAACCATATTATAATCTGAATAGATGCAGAAAAAGCTTTTGACAGAATTCAACACTGATTTATGATAAAAACCCTGCAGAAAGTAGGCATAGAGGAAACTCACCTCAATATAATGAAGGCCATACATGACAAACCCACAGGCAACATCATTCTCAATGGTGAAAAAGTGAAACCATTTCCTCTAAAGTCAGGAACAAGAAAAGGATGCCCACTTTCACCACTATTATTCAACATAGCTTTGGAAGTTTTTAGCCAAGGCAATCAGAGAAGAATAAGAAATAAAAGGAATCCAAATTGGAAAAGAAGAAGTAAAACTGTCAGTATTTGCACATGACATGATACTATACATAGTGTATCCTAAAGATGCTACCAGAAAACTACTAGAGTTAATCAATGAATCTGGTAAAGTGGCAGGATACAAAATTAATGCACAGAAATCTCTTGCATTCCTATACACTAATAATGAAAAATATGAAAAAGAAATTAAGGAAACACTCCCATTTGCCATTGCAACAAAAAGAATAAAATACCTAGGAATAAACCTACCTAAGGTGACAAAAGACCTGTATGCAGAAAACTATAAGACACTGATGAAAGACATTAAAGACGATACCAACAGATGGAGAGATATACCATGTTCTTGGACTGGAACAATCAACATTGTGAAAATGACTATGCTATCCAAAGCAATCTACAGATTCAATGCAATCTCTATCAAACTACCAATGGCATTTTTCATAGAACTAAAATGAAAAATTTCACAATTTGTATGGAAACACAAAAGACCCTGAATAGCCAAAGCAATCTTGAAAGAGAAAAACGGAGCTGGAGAAATCAGACTCCCTGACTTCAGACTATACTACAAACCTACAGTAATCAATACAATTTGGTACTGGCACAAACACAGAAATATAGATCAATGGAACAGGATAGAAAGCCCAGAGATGAACTTATGCACATATGGTCACCTTATCTTTGATAAAGCAGGCAAGAGTATGAAATGGAGAAAAGACAGCCTCTTCAATAAGTGGTGCTGGGGAAACTGGACAGCTACATGTAAAAGAATGAAGTTAGAACACTCCCTAACACCATACACAAAAATAAACTCAAAATGGATTAGAGACCTAAATATAAGTTCAGACACTGTAAAAACTCTTAGAGGAAAGCACAGACCAAACCCTCTGACATAAATCACAGCAAGATCCTTTTTGACCCACCTCCTAGAGAAATGGAAATAAAAATAAACAAATGGGATCTAATGAAACTTAAAAGCTTTTGCACAGCAAAGGAAACCCAAAACAAGTCTAAAAGACAACCCTCAGAATGAGAGAAAATATTTGCAAATGAAGCAACTGACAATGGATTAATCTCCAAAATTTACAAGAAGCTCATGCAGCTCAATATCAAAAAAACAACCCAATCCAAAAATAAGCAGAAGACCTAAATAGACATTTCTCCAAAGAAGATATACAGATTGCCAACAAACACATGAAAGGATGCTCAACATCACTAATCATTAGAGAAATGCAAATCAAAACCACAATGAGGTATCACCTCACACCAGTCAGAATAGCCATCCTCAAAAAATCTACAAACAATAAATGCTGGAGGGGGTGTGGAGAAAAGGAAACCCTCTTGCACTGTTGGTGGTAATGTAAATTGATACAGCCACTATGGAGAACAGTATGGAAGTTCCTTATAAAAACAAAAATAGAACTGTCATATGACCCAGCAATCCCACTACTGGGCATATAACCTGAGAAAACCATAATTCAAAAACAGTCATGTACCACAATGTTCATTGCAGCTCTATTTACAATAGCCAAGACATGGAAGCAACCTAAGTGTCCATTGACAGATGAATGGATAAAGAAGATGTGGCACATATATACAATGGAATATTACTCAGCCATAAAAAGAAACGTAATTGAGTTACCCATATACAAATGTAAAATTCATAGCTAGTGGGAAGCAGCTGCATAGCACAGGGAGATAAGCTTGGTGCTTTGTCACCACCTAGAGGTGTCAGATAGGGAGGGTGGGAGGGAGATGCAATAGGGAGAAGATGTGGGGATATATGTATAGGTAGAGCTGATTCACTTTATTATACAGCAGAAACTAACACAACAATATCAGTCAAATATACTCCAATAAAGATATTGAAAAAAATAACTAAAGTAACTCAGTTTAGTTGAACTTTAAAAGTTCTTGCTTTTAATCTATAGATTCAATGCAATCCCTATCAAACTACCACTGGCATTTTTCACAGAACTAGAACAAAAAATTTCACAATTTGTATGGAAACACAAAAGACCCCGAATAGCCAAAGCAATCTTGAGAACGAAAAAAGGAGCTGGAGGAATCAGGCTCCCTGACTTCAGACTATACTACAAAGCTACAGTAATCAAGACAGTATGGTACTGGCACAAAAACAGAAAGATAGATCAATGGAACAGGATAGAAAGCCCAGAGATAAACCCACACACATATGGGCACCTTATCTTTGATCAAGGTGGCAGGAATGTACAGTGGAGAAAGGACAGCCTCTTCAATAAGTGGTGCTGGGAAAACTGGACAGGTACATGTAAAAGTATGAGATTAGATCACTCCCTAACACCATACACAAAAATAAGCTCAAAATGGATTAAAGACCTAAATGTAAGGCCAGAAACTATCAAACTCTTAGAGGAAAACATAGGCAGAACACTCTATGACACAAATCACAGCAAGATCCTTTCTGACCCTCCTCCTAGAGTAATGGAAATAAAAACAAAAATAAACAAATGGGACCTAATGAAACTTCAAAGCTTTTGCACAGCAAAGGAAACCATAAACAATATCAAAAGACAACCCTCAGAATGGGAGAAAATATTTGCAAATGAAGCAACTGACAAAGGATTAATCTCCAAAATTTACAAGCAGCTCATGCAGCTCAATCACAAAAAAACAAATAGCCCCATCCAAAAATGGGCAGAAGACCTAAATAGACATTTCTCCAAAGAAGATACACAGACTGCCAACAAACACATGAAAGAATGCTCAACATCATTAATCATTAGAGAAATGCAAATCAAAAGTACAATGAGATATCATCTCACACCAGTCAGAATGGCCATCATCAAAAAATATAGAAACAATAAATGCTGGAGAGGGTGTGGAGAAAAGGGAACACTCTTGCACTGTTGGTGGGAATGTGAATTGGTTCAGCCACTATGGAGAACAGTATGGTGGTTCCTCAAAAAACTACAAATAGAACTACCATATGACCCAGCAATCCCACTACTGGGCATGTACCCTGAGAAAACCAAAATTCAAAAAGAGTCATGTACCAAAATGTTCATTGCAGCTCTATTTACAATAGCCTGGAGATGGAAACAACCTAAGTGCCCATCATCAGATGAATGGATAAAGAAGATGTGGCACATATATACAATGGAATATTACTCAGCCATAAAACGAAACGAAATTGAGCTATTTGTAATGAGGTGGATAGATGTAGAGTCTGTCATACAGAGTGAAGTAAGTCAGAAAGAAAAAGACAAATACTGTATGCTAACACATATATATGGAATTTAAGAAAAAAAAATGTCATGAAGAACCTAGGGGTAAGACATGAATAAAGACACAGACCTACTGGAGAACGGGCTTGAGGATATGGGGAGGGGCAAGGGTGAGCTGTGACAGGAGGAGAGAGAGTCATGGACATATACACACTAACAAACGTAAGGTAAATAGCTAGTGGGAAGCAGCTGCATGGCACAGGGATATTGGCTTGGTGCTTTGTGACAGCCTGGAGGGGTGGGATAGGGAGGGTGGGAGGGAGGGAGACACAAGAGGGAAGACATATGGGAACATATGTATATGTATAGCTGATTCACTTTGTTATAAAGCAGAAACTAACACACCATTGTAAAGCAATTATACCCCAATAAAGATGTTAAAAAAAATTCTTGCTTTTTGTTTTTTTCATGACTGTTAATACTAAATTGAAGTTTGTTTGTGAACTTGGTAACATTTAAACATAGATATGGGATCTACCAACCCTGGAAATAAAAGCATTTCCTCTGACTTGTCTTTTGGATGATACTTTTAAACCAATTTTCAGTGTTTACTTAAGGTATTCTTTGTACCTGTCATGTTCCCTTGCTTTGAAGATGAGAATGATATGGTTCTAAGTTCTTTTATTTCCATTTCTCCTGAAAATTGCAAAAGGAACACAGTGCTAGTAACCAGTTCTCACAGGGTCTTGGATATTATTTGCTCAGAAATTTTATCAGCAGAAACCTTAAAGAGAATCAGGGTTTACAAATAATGTCCCCATCCCTTTTGTTTGTATTAATTTAGTTTGTATTAATTATATCTGGTTTTAATTAGTTTGTATTAATTTAGTTTATATTAATTTAGTTTGTATTAATTATATCAGGCTTTCTGTCCTCCATGTGAAACACCATTTGGGAAGGTCTGTATCACTTTTAGAGCTGCTACTACTCAAGGCCTCAGATCACTACCATTGTGGCATTGAGTCAGATTGGATAAGTTCCCCTTAGACATTTAAAATCCATGAAGTCCTGGGGAAATATCATCTAAAGGGCCATAAGATTAACTGATTTTGTCTTCAAAGGAAACAACTGAACATTTCAACAGAAGGACTTCTGCTGGTTATAACCCATAAATCTGTCAGCAGAATTTATCCTCCACATCCATAAAAGTAGGCAAACCTTCCCCCCACCCCCTTCTATGTCATTTTGAATTATGCACTCTACATCACACAGAGATCAACTATTTCTTGGCTGGCTGCTTATCTTTAAGAAGTCTGGGATGTGTTTTCTTTCCATGTCAATCTATTTCTGATTTGGTGCTGGGGGTGAATTTGGTCATCTCTCAGCTTAAAAATTAATCTGAAATAGATAAGTGCAAACCACTTTGCATTTTAACCAATGAGGTATAATTGGTTCTTTTGACAACTCACTGAACTGCCTTGATTTTCCTAACTGTCTTAAACCCTTTCTGATTCTTCTAAAATTTTCATCCCAACTATTCTACCAGTTATTTAACTTTCTCTAAGGGAAAATATTAGTTTCAACTGCCTTAAATGAATCTATGTTGTTTCCCTGATATAAATCACCCACAACAACATGATAATTACCACTTACAAAATACCACATATTAAGGACCATTATGCAGATGTATTGTACATAAGAGCAGAGCTGAGGGGGTAAATGGAAGTTGAAATTCAGTCTACTTTCCACTTGACAAATTGTCCTGCAAGAGAAAGGACTAAATTTTTCAACTTCATGGTAGGAATTATATTGGAAGCTATATAGATACTACTATTTAGTCTGTCCCCAACATGCACAAGTTGGATTTTAGTATCTTGATTTCACAGATGCAGAAACTGAGGCTCAGAAAAGTGAACTAGCTAGCCTAGGACAACATAGTAAGTGGAGGAGTCAGATTCAAATCTTGCTCTGCATGTCTGCACAGCCCCTGCTTCTTTCCCATGAGCCCTGAGACCTTTACTGCACCAGACAAGGCACTGTGTCTTCTCTGAGCACAACCAGATTCAAAAGGCTTCCTCATGACTCTCTCAAGTGTTACAGATACTTTTGCTTATACTTTTTCCAGATCATTCTCATAGCATTGACCTGTATGAAATGAAGATTTAGGAAAACCAAATTTGTGTTTAGTTCAGCTTTTTGTTTGCAGAGTGACCATAAGGTTTCTCTTCTAGTTACGCCTACTTTTATGATAAGGAAGACAAACAAGCTCAAACAGAAGGAGCAGGAAGAGCCGTTATTGAATGATTACAGGGAGTTCTCAGGACAGCCTGAGAATAGCTCAGCACTAAACCTAAGGGAGATTAAGAACTGAATCTCGGGGGCTTCCCTGGTGGTGCAGTGGTTGAGAGTCCACCTGCCGATACAGGGGACGCGGGTTCGTGCCCCGGTCCGGGAGGATCTCACATGCCGCGGAGCGGCTGGGCCCGTGAGCCATGGCCGCTGAACCTGTGCGTGCGGAGCCTGTGCTCCACAACGGGAGAAGCCACAACAGTGAGAGGCCCGCACACCGCCAAAAAAAAAAAAAAAAAAAGAATCAAATCTCTAGAAAGGCAGTTCTGCTATGTGATACTCTCTTAATCTCACTTTCTTCTGTCTTCTCTTGGTAGGCCCTCTGCACATATGCTCATTTCTGCTCTATTTCTCCTCATTCCATTTTTCCTAGATGCTACTCCTTCAAGCTGTGTGTCTATATAGTCTGGTAATAGCAGCCTCAACCTGAAGATCACAGGACTTTGAAACTCCACAGTCAGAAATTCCCTTCTGTGTCTTCTGGTTCACGTTTCCAAGTCGGAGGTCTAAGAGCCTTTGTTCATTTTTCAAAGCCAAGGAATAGCCAGTTTATGGGTAGTCCGCCCTTACTCAGGTGTCTATCCCTCGTCCAATAAAGATGAAAGGACTGAGCCATATGGGATTACATATTATTAAAATAATCACTCTGCAGGTGCTATAGGTGGGAGAAACCCCGTCAGGTGCATGAGTAGCAAGTACCTAAGTTTCATCTCAAATACCTTCCAACCACTCTGGCATCAAACTGTGCTTATCCTCTGATAATCAACTTAGCAAGGGGAACTAATAGTCCCAAAGCAGAGTCATGGGGCAAATCGTCATAGTTTTCTTCCAAGGAAGAATTTGTTATGATAAAAGATGATGATAATTGTGGTTATTAAATACCTTTGTTGTTATTAGCTATAATTATTGATGATATTGATCTGAAATAGTTAAAAATCTTCATATATTCATGACTCCCAGGTAAGCCTATCTTTCAAACAGCTCTACAGGACCCTTTCCCTGATTTGTTATTTCCCAAGAAATTGATCTTAAGTGAAATTTCCCCAGGGGCTTCCTTAAGGTCAGGGCCTGCCCTGTAGGAAGCTGTCCTCTGCAATGAGTCAGGCTAAGCACAAGGTGTTATGATTGCATTAGACTGGATCTCGGATCAGCAAGGCAGGATTGATTATAGACTAATCCAGAAATCTAGTCCTTAGAGAGACAGCAACCTGACTGATATCCAGCAAGAGAGGGCCCATCTTGTTTCCTTCAAGCAACAGCTAATTGATAAGGTCTAAAATCATTTCCATCACCCACTACCCCAATTTAATAAAATATCTTGTTAACCAAAATACTGATGCATGAAACAGCTTTTGTTCTCAACTTTGTGGGCCAAAAGAAATAGCAGAGAACAATGACAAATGAGGTGAATGCATAAGCATTTTCCTTCCTTGTTTATCCAAGACTAGAGTCTCAGTCAAAGTAGTTTGTCATTGGCATACCAAGCACTAGCAAATCAAGAAACACTCTCAGTGAAATCTCTGCAAAGAGGAAAGGAAGCAGATTCCAACGTCTGCCATTCTGCCCTCTGTAGACTTACTACTCTGTGCAGCTGGGCATGTAAAGAGAGCAGCAGAGTTATCTATTTGCTGCTTGGACCACATTTGAACAACCACATGAGAAGCCTGGGGAGAAACAAACTGTTATCACTTCGATGAGTATTTGGTTGAGGAATTTCCCTTACAGATAGTGCAGGTGACGAGAGAGGCTTCTGGCTGTAAAGATTGTGTGTCAAGAATATCTGAAGGCTTCTTTAGTGTGGATGGCAAAGTCCTCTACACCTTAACTCTATAGCCTTTTATTTTATACGATCCACCTGATTCCTGGGCTCCAGCCACACCATGTTCACTTTCATCTCTGTGCTGACTTTCCTCAGTTGGGAGACTCACCTGCTCTTTTTCCGTCTGACTCCTCCAACCCTTTAAGACACTGTCAACTTCTGCTGTCAGTGTCTCCAAACACCCTAATGCATAGAGAAAAATGACATTTACCTCCTTTAAATCTATAGTTACATCTTATGGGAATTAAGTGTGCAGGCTGTAGAGCCAGTTGATTTGGGACAGAAAACTGACTGTGTCATTTACTAGGGAAGAGGCTTTGGGAAATTTTCCTAATCTCTCTGCCTCATATACAAAGTAGAGATAATAATAGTACCTATCTCACGCCATCATGGTGAGGACTGGAGAGCTCATATTGTTTTTAATGTAGTATCTGCAAAAAGTGATTCTACCTTTACGCGGGTATACATTTTAGTAAATGGACTGTACTTCATTTGAGGGCAGGGATTGTAAATTGTATGTCTTTGTAGATATAAAAATGCTTGTAGTTGGCAGACACTAAAATAAATATGAATTGATTTACTTAGTCCTCACAGATGGGCACTTGGTGATTGTGATGAGCTGTGAATTAGCTTTTCTTTCTTCTTTCCTTTCAATATTTTTGAGCATGTATTATATTTAATGTACTGCGGAAATATAGCAGGTCATGGCCCTGCCCTTAGTAAACAACATAAATAGACCCATGAGTAAATGATTGATTGGAACATGGGAAGAACAGTGCTATGACGTGGCTAACACAGGAGCAATGGGAGCACACAATGGGGAAGGCGACCCAAAGGAATCCCATCACGCAGAACCAGAGCTCACAATTGTTGTGGCATTTCTGACAAGTGTGTTATCCTTTCTGTACTAAAAAAATAGATGGATGGTGAAATTACATGCCTGAGAGTTGCTCTAAGCTTTGTGGGAAAAAAAAAAACTTCAAGCGAAGACTGAGTCAGAATTGACGGTATTTCTTGAGATAAAAGGGGCTCAAGGGCTTCCCTGGTGGCCCAGTGGTTGAGAGTTCACCTGCCAATGCAGGGGACGCGGGTTCGTGCCCCAGTCCGGGAAGATCCCACATGCCGCGGAGCGGCTGGGCCCGTGAGCCATGGCCGCTGAGCCTGCGCGTCCGGAGCCTGTGCTCCGCAACGGGAGAGGCCACAGCAGTGAGAGGCCCGCGTACCACACACACACAAAAAAAAAAAAAAAAAAGAGGGACTCAAGTTCACCCAGTTCACTGTGATATTGTTTTCCTTTGCAGATACTCATCAAAAAGGCAAGGGGGAGAAGGAATAGTCCTTATTTATATAGTTGGGATTCCTATGTACCTCCACTGCTGTATGAATTTTGAGGGTATATTCAAAACTTCTTGAACTGACTGAAATAGTTTTGTTTGGTGCCAGTTTAAGCAAGAACCAGGCAGCAAGCCATTCATTACTTAATTACTAGGCCATATTAAAATACAGCAATTTAATTGCAATTACTGTTATAATAATTTATTTTTAAAATGCCAGTGTATGCATTTGTATTTGACAGTCCATTTACTTTCAGTGTGGTACTGTGTGTGCCTCATTAAAATATAAAATGCAAGGTCATTAACCTTCAGTTCCACTTGCATGTTATTAAATAGCATCCTATCCCTTCTCTGGTTGAGACAGAATTGTTAGACCACCTATCTGTAACCATTTAATTTACCTGTGATCTTCCGAAAGCTCTTATTACTGCTAGTTCAGCAGGTGTGACCTGTGCCAAAAGCGGTTGGCACTCCTTGAACATCTGGCCAGGATCCAAAATTGGGTCAAGTCTCTTTAGTGCTCTTATTTTCCTTGTATTTGCCTTTGGTCATTAGTGATTACGGCAGCTCAGTAGATGTTTTCATGTTCAGGATCGTTAGGGTTTTGAGGGCTTTAAAGAGGGCACTTGGCATGTGACCAGGTGCACTGTAGATAGAACATGGAAGTAAAGCACTCCCTCTGCTTCTGAAGCCAAGATGGTACTTAGTGTTGAATGGTCAAGGCTATTGAGCTCAGTGTTATGGATAATGAGTCCGGGATTTGTAGAGTGGAACTTCCCAGGTAGGTTCTTCTGCATAGTTAAAATCTGTGTTTCCTGAACACAGACCACTTACATTCTTGTTCCAGACCAGCAATTCACATATCTTACTGGGTACATCTGAGCTAGAGACTGGACAGTCAGTCTGACTTTTCATTCATGACTTTGGCAGAATAAGTGAAGAGCGAAAGAAATAAAAGGGAGCTACCATTTATGTTGCTCCTACTGATGTATTAGTTAATACTGAATGTGAAAGCTCTTAACTCATGTCCAAGTAAATTTCCCTTTAATGCTCTCAGAAAGGTGTTACTATAAACCCAGTTTTACAGGTAAAGAAATTGGGGCCCAGAGAGAAAAATTCACTTGCCCAAGTGTGTACAGTTACTAGGTAGCTGAGCTAGAATTTAAAGTCAGGTCTGCAGAACTCCAAAGCCCTTTGCAACAGACCATCATTCAGTTACCCTCTGGCACCACCGTGTGCAAAGCTAAATCTCAGTTTCCCTGAGTTTAGGTATCCTGTCTAAGGATTAATCATATTTGGTCCTTATCTTCCTTCTTTCTTTTGCTGACTCTCTGGGGATCACATTATTACTTGGTAAAATTGTTTACACTGAAGGAAAGAAGGAGCAGGCATAGGAAGTATAAGGCAAATATAGTCAAATTTCAGACAATAGTAACTTTTGATCAATGAAGCAGCATGTACATATTTAAGATCCCAATATGAATGAAGAAGAAGAAAGGAAGAAAGGAGGAAAGAAAAAATTTCAGTAAAATTGTATATATGTATACAACATGATGTTTCAATATATGTCTACATAGTAAAATGATAACTACAGTCAAGCTAATTCATATATCCATATCCTCCTATAGTTACCTTTTTGTGTGTGTCATGAGAGAAGCTGAAATCTATTCTCTTAACAAATTTCCAGTATTCAATACAGTGTTATTAACTGTAATCATCATGCCGTACATTAGTTTTCTAAACTTAATTATCCCAAATAACTGCAACTTTGTACCTTTTACCAATATGGCCCCATTTCCCCCACCTCCCTGCTCCTGGTAACCACCATTCCACTCTCTGCTTCTATGTATTTGACTTTTTTAGATTCTACATAAGGGGAGATCATGCGATATATTTCTTTCTGTGTCTTATGAAAGAGATGTTTTTAATTAACCTTTTTTAAAAGTGAATATCCTGTCTTTATTAAGAGAGTCATTAATATATATATGTATATGATATTATTTTTATATTACTTTTATTGTATCTCATTTGCCTCCCCTGTGACAGCGTAAACTCATAAGAGTGATGACTTTGGCTTTCTTGGTCATTCTAGAATCTGTTCTCAACTAGAACAGTGCTTGACACATAATCAAGTGTTCTGTGTTGAAACAGTGAATGAACATTATGACTGCTATTAATTATGCAGTGTGGCATTTTAGCAGTGTCCTCCAGGGTTTTGAATGCATAGGACTGTTTTTCCATTTACTAAACATCTGTATTTGTTGCCTTTTTTGTCTACTTTTTACAATGTCTCTCTGTATTTATTTCTCACTTCCAGTTGTTATGTGTTTAGTTTTCTGACTATGCCTGCCAAAAGCAGATACTTTCTGATTCTAATATCAAGGCTGGAGTGAACTGGGGAAACAAATATTCAATTATAAAAAAATGTTATATTAATTACATCTATTAATATATAATAATATATCTTATATATTAATATATTGATTATATTAATTAATTAATTATATATATCTCTCTTATATTAATTAAGAGAGGGTTTCAGGGTTTTGTCTATGAGTTAGCAGATCAATTTTAATGAATCTGAATTTGTAGCATCTGATTTGGGTACTCCTAAAGAAGACTAACTTTGTAGTTTGAGGTTCTCCCTCCCTCCCCCCCTCTCTCCCCCTCCCTCCCTCCCTCCCTCCCTCCCTCCCTCCCTCCCTCCCTCTCTCTCTCTCCCTCTCCCTCCCTCTCTCCCTCTCCCTCCCTCTTTCCCTCTCCCCCTCTCCCCTTCCCCCCTCTTCTTTTTCCCCTCTACCAACCCATGACAAATCTCACATTTCTCAAAGGACACTGTGATGGAGCTCTTCTTTATAAATCTAAAGGCTTGTTGCTATTGTTGTTATTGGTCTTTCCAAAAGCGCCTTCTCAATGACATGTCCATAAAATTTTCCCATTAATTTGCTCTTGTGTCCCTCCAGTGTGCATTAAGTGGATGTTTTATTTTTTGTAAAGTTAAGTTTAGGTGACTGAGGGAAGCATAAAAATACTAGCTGATGGAAGTGAATGAGCCCAGGAAAGAAATGGAATATAAGACTGTGCAGAGGGTCTTAATTGTATCCATTGTTCCTGCTTTATGAACTTGGCCCTCGATGGAAGAGTCATGGCAATGGATTAAATAGTGACTCCTATTTTTGCATGCTTAATATGAAACTTAAAGACCAATGAATGTAAAAGATCATTCTCTCAACCCTACACACAATGAGTCTCTTTGGGTTACATCCATAAATGCCATCCGACAGTTCTGTGTTGTTTTAAATCCTGATACAAGTTAAGCAGATCAATATTTTATAGTTTCTTAATAAAATCCCAGACATGAACCCCAGTCTAACCTTGAGTTAGGGAACTGGCAGAGCAATTGTGAGTCTGGCTGGTTAGAAAGCAGACAGTTTGGTGTTTCAGATACTTGATGGTTCTAAGGAAATTTTCAAGTTATCCTCAAAGGTAACTACTCTCTTATGGGAAGAGATTAGTGTGAAAATCAGGATGCTGCATTCAAGTCCAGGTTCCAACCCTATCTCTGTCATATGGGCAGCCACTTTCTTTCTCAGGGTCTCTGTCCTAGGACCAGGATAGGGTGAGGCAAGTGGGATGCCTAGGGCACAAAATTTAAGAAGGCCCTTAAAAATACTCTCAGCGTTGTTTTCGTGAAAGTGCAGTGTCAGCCCTGAGAATTAGTGGCTTCTTAAATTTTGCACGCTAAGCACTTCATCTGCTTTACCTCAGTGCAGGCCCTGCTGGGTCCTCTTTCTTCACAGTAAATGGTTTGACCTTAATTAGAAGTTCCCAAAGTGGGACACATAGAACAAGAGTTTTTTGCCTGCTTTAGAAAATGAAGTTCTGTAGGTAGGGGCAGATGAGTTTAGGAAATGTAGAATAATATATCCCCATTGTGAAAAATTGCAATACATCTTATTGGCTCTGATCTGAGATACCCTATAGAAAATATACCTACTCAACTTGATGTAATTCGTTGTTTCCAAAATCATTGATTATCAAAATTTTTGCTCTTTCCTGCTTAATAACTGAAAAATTGTGTCATCTTAGTAAAACTGTACATCAGGCACTGTGCATACAATTTCTGAATTAATCCTTGGGACAGCCCTATGAGGTCAGCACAATTACTAACCACAGTTTACAAAGGAGGAAACAGACTGAGATAAAGTAAAATCATTAGAAGAGACATTTGTGCTTTACCAATACGCTTCCTTGTCATTATGTTGGACTTCCTATCGCATAGAGTTTTCTTGTGTTTCTTATTTCTTTCAAAATTAGCACAACATCTTATTTTCAGAATAATGAAAATTATTTTTGTATGAATGAAGTAGCAGCTTTGGCCTACGCTTGTCTTTCTCTTTTTTTCTTCTTTATAAACTTCTTGCCTCAGCCGATTTGTGATGAAGCTTTTATTTACCTCTAGGCCCCCAGCCTGCCATGCTATCATAATTTTTCAGCATTGACTGGCTCAACAGGCCTCCACATACTCCTGAGCAATGTGAATTTCAACCCCAGAGCTGCTCAGCTCTGCCACTGAGATCAATAGACAGAACTGTAAGATGGTAGTATTGAATAGCACTTTGTACAGAGTTGGTTGACCAGAGTATGAAGAGGGAAGCAGATGACAGAGTGAACAGCGGTCTCCAGAAGATCCTCTGTAAAAGGAAACACTTCTTCTATGGAGTGTTATGATCCTCACTGGAAGCTCATTATTGAGCACCAATTTTTATCAGGGACTGTCCCAGAACCTAGACATGCAATGGTGGAAAGATATACACAATCCATGTTCTCTTATAATTTGTAATCTGGTAGTCTTGTATTCTACACAGATGCCCAAGTAAAGCTAATGAATAAATTATGAATTGAGAAAATCACTTCTCAACACTTCTCTCCACTGTCCCTTGTGATTGGTGTAATACATCAATTTAAGGGGCTGAGAGATGCTTCAGCTATGTCCACAGAGAGTTGTATTTATATTTAGAAACTCAATCTCTCAGCAGTCCACAAGCTGTGGGTTCAAATACAACTTCCATTAGTCCATATTCTAGGAGGCTGAATACATATTTTGGCTTCAGTGACAGTGACATATAAAATTCCCTCAGGAATTGAACTGACTGCTGAACTGCAGGACTTTATGTTTGGGTGAAACTAATGCAATTCAAGTTGACTACACTTGATACAGATCTTTTTCTGGGTCCATTAGAGAATTTTGCTCACTTCCTCTTAGCAAGTGAGTAAATAATTGGCCCCAACACATATTTGCTAGGGCTAAATTTAGAGGGCTGGGTCAGCTCAACCTTTTATCACATTCTGAATTCCTACTTTGGAATGAGATCACCATCTTGATTTTATGCTCTGTCCTGTCACTACCATCCTTATATGTTAGGGCATGTTTGCCTGGCTTGTGGAGAAGCTTGCCAATTAGTTATCTGTATATGGGACCAGGCTGCATCCTGGGAGAGAACTAATTCTCAGGGAGATGGAATTTTTCTTGTAAAGCCTCAACATCAGGAAAGAGATGATTGTTTCTCAGAACAGCATGGAAGGTTTAGAGTGTGCATCCATTAGGGTTCTGATAATTTCTTCTCCTTTCATTTCATTAGATTTCAAGAGCTTGAACAATATAGAACATGTATTACTCATCTTTGAATTCTGATATCTACCATAGTGCCTGGTCCATTGTAGGTACTCAATAAATATTTTTAAATAAATAGAAATTACAGGGTTAGGGAAGAACTGGAATTAGAGTAGGTTTTTTTCTGTATGTTTGGAACTCCTCTAGAAGTTTACATATGTGATATCCTTTATTAGCTACAATAACCCTTTGGGGTGGGTGGTGATATTGTTATCCTTATTTTTAGATGAAGAAATTAAGGCTCAGAAAAGCTAAGTGAATTGATTAAGTTCACATGGCTGGTAAAGAGGCATCTGGCCCCAGGATTATGTGGCTCTGCATCTCAAGGTGCCTCCTAAATATTCTTGGGCTGAATTCAACATGAACCTCTAGCTAAATATTTAAGAGACAGTACAAAAATTAAGACAGTCTGCCAGACTCAACAGTATTTTTAAAATTGATATAATTAACTCAAAATAGCATGGCTGGGGCTTCCTGCATGGCGCAGTGGTTAAGAATCTGCCTGCCAATGCAGGGGACACGGGTTCGAACCCTGGTCCAGGAAGATCACACATGCTGCAGAGCAAATAAGCCCATGCGCCACAACTACTGAGCCCATGTGCTACAACTACTGAAACCTGCACACCTAGAGCCCGCAAGAGAAGCCACTGCAATGAGAAGCCTGCGCATTGCAACTAGAGTAAGCCTGTGCGCAGTAACGAAGACCCAAATGCAGCCAAAAATAAATAAATAAAATAAATTTAAAAAAGCATGACTATCAAATGCTCTGATGCTGAATATTAGTATGCTAAGAATTCTTAGACTCTGAATCTAAAGATGAGAACAGGTCATAAAAATCATCTAATCAGTTGCTACCTTGCTTCTATTAGGTTCTAGGACTTAAGTATGTTGCTATTGTTGAAGGTGTAGAATATCTATCTGAGGAGTAAAGGGAAGCCCCCTTGATATTATTTTAGTGTCTGAATTCAGGTGTAACCAAAGATCTACCTCCAGATTTCCTTCAACTTCCTACTTTTGTTGGGCATTAAACAAATTTTCTCTCTTTTTTTTTTTATTAAAAGATATTTTGGGTTGGATTTTTCTCAATTTAAATAATAATAGTTCTGGTAAATATAGCATATAGTCTACCTACCAGTCTATGGTTTTCCCATGACCATCAGGTGAAATGGTGTCATGACTGGGACTAGGAATGCATACTCCTTTACATACCAGTCTGGAATTGACATGAGTCTTTCTGAGTTTGAATTCTATAGATTGGAACTGGATTCTGGGTCACCCAAGTTATTTTCTTCAGCTTTATTGAGGTATAATTGACAAATACAATTGTCAGATATTTAAGCTGTACACTGTGATAATTTGACACATGTATACATTGTGAAAGGATTCCTCCCAACTAGTTAACACACCCATCACCTCAAATATTGATATATATGAAGTATGTTGAAATATATGCATATATATTTGTGTGAAAACATTTAAGTTTTACTTTTTTAGCTAATTTCAATTATACAATACAGTGTTATATAGTATAAGTGTTCTGTAGTATAATCAGCTATAGTATGATCAGTACTCAGTGGCTAATGCCCCAGGAAGCAGAAACTCAATGTAGAGAGCAGGGTGGCAAAATTATTGAGGAGACACAAGAAATTAAATTGCAAAAGGAAACTCTTCAGAATTAAAAGGAACATTAGTAAAGCAAAAAAAAAAAAAAAAAAAAAGAAAACAATGGAGTTTTTAAAATGCAGTTGCAAATGAAGATGTGTGTCTTGGAATAATAAAAGGGAAAATATCAACTTGATACAGAAATAAAAAAAATCAAAGGATTGAAGGAGCATTAAAAGCATTAGAGTTCTAAATAGTCTTTACAAAAGTGAGTGAAATGGAACAAAAAGCCTAGTTACATCATCTAGCTAAAAGAGGCTCATCATTAGCAACTGAATGAAATTGAGAAATACTATGCCACAATAGCAGGTCAATTTGGATTGGTAAAAGAGAATCATGAAAAGTTAGAACAAAATGAAAGAACTCAGGAAGAGACAATCACCATGTAACACTTGCATTGGCCTCTTGTTACCATTCCAAGAAAGAAGACAGTCCCAAAAATGGAAAGTGGAGAAATAAAAATAACGTATTCTTTGATCGTATACATCACTGAGTGCCCAAATCAACGAACACAAGAAACTGCCCAACTTTGGACTCCCGTCAGGTGAAAGAATAAATTTCCTTATTATTTGAGGTTTAAGTGTGGTTTTCTGATACTTGTAACCAGAGCATCCTAACTCATATTGGCATTTTGTGTTTTTCACTGCAGAATATTTTGTTCTGTACAAACTAATAGATGCTTAAAATATATTATTTTTATAACATCTATATGATAGTCCACTTTTTAAAGGTCTTCTGGTACTTTAACAAAATTTCTCTGACTCCCTGAAAAAAAAATCTATCACACAATGGATTTTATAGTATAACAATGTTATATAATATAATCAACTATAGTCACCATGTTCTATTAGATCCTCAGACCTTATTCATCTTATAGCCGTATATGAACCCATTTAAATTCTTACTTGTGTTAATTTTTTTCTGTGTAGTGACTACATGTCACATTTTCCTTACTGTCGGGAAAAATATGACATCTGTGGATTTTTATACCTGAATTTTGCCACACCAGCAATTATACTTACTTACACTCTGTCTCATGTATTATTTGGACAACTTCTCCTTCACTGACAATGCCTAAGGATTCAGCATCCACTGGCCTTTTCTTATTGACCATGTTAAGAAAACACAAGGTTTGTTCAAGGGTTTTCTGACATTTGGACATATTCTCATTTATCTGGCCTTCAGATATTTCCTGTAGTTTTTGGCTTAAGTCAATCAACACTAGCGAATTACATTATATATTCTTATTGGGGAGTATAATGACTATTTTTAAGTAAGAATATAAAGTCAGCTGAAAACACTTAAGGTTAAAGCAACAATTTAAAAACCTCTTTATTATGTTTTAGAATATTGCTGGGTTCATTTTTTTAATTTATCTCTCTTCAGCAGATTTGGTATATTTTCATAATTAATTATATTAGCAATGTTTCATAATTCAGTGAAGTTGTAATAACATTTTAGATGCACAATCATTTATCACCCAAGCAGACAGGCACCTCTTTCTCAAGCATTCATTGTATCAATTTAATATAAAACCTAACCTAATAACCTTTCAGCTTCACATATCTCAGGGTAAGAAGTTGAACTCAAATCATCTAAGCCTTCAATATGTGGGTCATACGACCCACATTAAAAGTAGAATACTCCATGTGATAAATAATTTTTGTTTGCTGATTGGTAAGTGTACTTAATAAAAAGATTTATTAACTTTATGGAAATGAATGGATTTAATGTAAAATGGTACCTGTACCATAAATTTGATTATTTAATTTGACTTAAATGTGTGCACATTTTCTACTGGTCTTTTTTTCCTACATATTTGTTGTAAAAATATTCAGCAAATGCCATAGTTAAATATGTTAATTTAATATGCATGAAATAATTACAGGAAATTCAAGATGGTTATATGACACATGTTTTCTAAGTTAAGTACCAAATTTGTGGCCCAAACAGCAACTGCACTGAGACTTGAGCTGAATGCCAGTTGCAGGGTTCTCAACCTAAGGTTAGGGTAGGTTTCAGTGAAATTGTATGCATATGTTTATAATTATATGTACATACACTTTCTTCTGTTAAGTGTGCATAGCTTTCATATGATTCTCAATGAAGCCCATAACCAATACCATCTAAGTTCTACTGATATAATAGTTTCTCCATTGGTATAATTGAAGACAATAGATTTTATTTTCCTTAAATTTCACTCCACATCCCAGATTCTGATCATTCATCTTGTGTGTTCACTGAGTTCCTTCCTTCCTTCCTTTTTTTCCTTCCTTTTTAGGAAGTGATGTAGTCGAACTCCCTCATTTTATAGATGAAAAGAAGTTCTACTGAGGCATAACAGCTTTCCAAAGTTGTATGGTTTGTCCCTCTCTTGTCTGGGAGCTGCATGTTAGGGTGTTTTGAAATCAGGTTTTATCAAAGGAATATTTTATATAAAAGTTGTTAGGAAGGAGTAGTGAGAATAAAAATACACAGACAATAAGAGGAGGGTCATGCCTACAGAATTGACATGGGCAATGAATTCACTAAGCCATAGACAGAAGTTTTATCTTTTAACAAAGTGAAGGACCAGAAATATTATAGGAATTTAGGAAATGGAGTCAGAAATTACACAGTAACAGAAATAATCAAAGCACAGAGGGTCAAGGCAGAAAACAGTGCTGCTCAATTGCTTGGAAGAGGTGGCATGGTATGATGTCTGGGCCTTCTACAAACAGACTGTGTTAAGTTGCATGAGAGGGGCAGCTGCACTCAAAGCCCACATCTGCTCTGCCGTCCCTCTTCCATCTGGCTTCTCACACACAGGCTTCTCTCTCTATGACAACAAATTCAGGAACTACTTAAGAACTGGAAGCTTCTAGAATGAACTAGCATAGAGGAGGACAATTGGGGCTTTGGTGATGAGGGAGCTTGGGCCTGTCATAGCAAATGGAGAGAAGGGATGAGATTAAAAATGTAAATTATGTCTTGGCTATTGTAAACAGTGCTGCAATGAACATTGGGGTGCATGTATCCTTTCGAACCATGTTTTTCTTCAAATATATGCCCAGGAGTGGAATTCCTGGAGCATATGGTAGCTCTATTTTTACTTTCTTAAGGAACCTTCATACTGTCCTCCATAGTGGCTGCACCAATTTACATTCCCACCAGCAGTGTAGGAGGGTTTCCTTCTCTCCATACCTTCTCCAGCATTTATTGTTTGTAGACTTTTTTATGATGGCCATTTTGACTGGTGTGAGGTGATATCTCATTGTAGTTTTGATATGCATTTCTCTGATAATTAGCAATGTCGAGCATCTTTTCATGTGCCTCTTGGCTATCTGTATGTTTTCTTTGAAGAAATGTCTACTTAGGTCTTCTGCCAATTTTTTGACTAGGTTGTTTGTTTTTTGATATTGAGTTGCATGAGCTGTTTGTAACTTTTGGAGATTATAGAAGCATCCTAAATGTCCATTGACAAATGAATATACAAAGAAGATGTGATACATATATACAATGGAATATTAGCCATTAAAAAGAATGAAATAATGCCTTTTGCAGCAACATGGATGGACCTAGGGATTATCATACTAAGTGAAGTAAGTCAGACAGAGAAAGACAAATATCATATGATATCACTTATATGTGCAATCTAAAAAAAAAAAAAGATACAAATGAACTTATTTACAAAATAGAAATAGACTCACAGACTTACAGAATGAACTTATGGTTACCAGGGGGGTAGGGTAGGGGGGAGGGATAGATTGGGAGTTTGGGATTGACATGTGCACCCTGTTACATTTAAAATAGATAACCAACAAGGGCCTACCGTATAGCACAAGAAACTCTGCTCAGTACTCTGTAATAACCTAACTGTGAAAAGAATTTGAAAAAGAAGAGATACATGTATATTTGGTTCACTCTTCTGTGCACCTGAAACAAACACAATATTGTTAATCAACTGTATTCCAATATAAAATAAAATTAAAAATAATTCAAGTCAGGAGCACACACGGTGTTCACTAAGCATCAGATCAAAGCCTAGCCCCTTATTTCCACACAGTGGAAAGAGGGGCATATAGCTGAGTGATCTAGTCTCTGCTTCCCTGTAAGGTATCTTCATTATGAAAGGGCTCTCAGGTAGCATTCAAGAGCTGCTCACTGCCTGGACACCTGACATACTAAGAGGTAAGATTTCTGAGTGCTTTCTTGGGGAAATTTCCATGACCAAGGTTTAGATAGTCTAAGGTCATTCAGTAAATGGAAAGAATGATGTAGGCGAAAAGAGCATGAGATTTTTGGAGGCCAAATAACGCAAATTAAGTCAACTTAGTAATTTCATCACTAAGCAGTTTCCCCACATGACAAAAGTACAGATACATATGCATTGGATTTGGTACAGAATTTCATCAGGTTGTGGATGAGGCAGAAGGTTGTAAAACCCTTTATAAATGTTAGCTTACTTATTTATTTAAAAGATAAATATATGTCCCTGGGACTTGTAAGGCCCAGAAACCAGTTGGAGGTTAAGCTTGCATATAGTAAACAGATCAATGCCCAAATGGGGCACAGCAGGAACCTCTCCCTCTACTATTTGTCCCCACAGAGGAGCTGGAAGCATCACGTGCCAACTCGTAGCATGAGGCCCATCAGAACTCTTCCAGGTCTGATCATTTCTCTGTGGGGAGATTTTCCAGTGAAATACTCCTACTGTTGCTTCTCTGGGCAGGAGGGATTGAGAGCAGGAGGGAGGGGAGGCTAAATCCCAGTTGAGTCAACAGCTCCTGAGCCTGGTGGTGGAGCAAGCATTTGACCTCTCACCCTCCTATCTTGAGTGGGAGGAGACAAATTAGCTTCTTTGAGGAAAAAAAAAAAGAAAAGGACCTAATGTCAGAATTAGTGGGGGTCCCTCTGTTCACATCTCTGAAAAGCATGATGTGATGGGAAGAGATCTGGACTTGGAGGTAAGAGAATGCTTTCCAGGCTGGCCACTCCATTACCTCACCTTGGGATCTTCAGGAGTTCATTTGACTTTTCTGTTTCCCCATCTGTCAAAATGGGATATCAAATACATCCTATTGTCCTATGAACTGTTATGAACTGTATTTGAAAAGCTTTTAAAAGTCACGATGTTATAAAGAGATAGGAGCTAGGTATGCACACATTACCCACCCCCTATATTGTTTATATAGTGAGGCCAATCCAACTCTTTTTATTTATGAGACACTAGATTGCACCTTCTTGTGACTTTGGCAAGTATAAAACATCTTTAAGCCCTACTTTATCTGTGGAAGTGGTTAAATCTCTGCTTTACTTCACTCATGAGGTTTAAATGTGCTTCTACCATTTTGAATGAAGTGGAGAAATCTTACTGCCATTTGGATCTCTTTATTCTCCCTACTTTAAAAATACTATTTTATATTATTTATAATTCTGTAATTATATTTCCTCCACATCCATTGAGCAACATGTCATATGGTGCTATTATTCTTGTTTCAATGATCAAATATTATTTAAGAAGCTTATGAGAAGTAGCTTAGGATATTATATTTACCCCGACTTTTACCCTTTCTGATGTTTTTTCCTTTCTGAAATTCCATGCCTCCTTCTCTCCTTTCCTCTTGCTTTAGAGAACTTACATCAGCACTTCATTGAGGGTAGTTAGGTTAGCAACAAATTCTCTTAGTTTTCTTTTGTCTGATAATGTGTTTATACGCCCTTGATTTCTGAAGGATATTTTTACGAGATATAGAAATCATGGCTGGTATTCTTTTCTTTCAGTACTTGAAAAATATTCCATTTCCTTCTGGCCTGTGTGTTTTCAGATCAGAAGTCTTCTGTTTTTGTAATTGGGGTTTCCCCATACATGATGTGTCATTTTTCTCTGACTTCTTTCAAGAATTTTTGTCTTTTGTTTTCAGAAACTTAATTATTATCTTTGAATTTATTCTATTTGTAGCTCACTTAGCTTCTTGAATCTGTAGGTTTATGAATTTCATGATATTTGGGGTTTTCAGCCATTATTTCTTCTGATACATTTTCAATCTTATTCTCGCTCTCTCTCTCCTCTGCTACTGAGACTCTGATGATTTGAATGTTAGATCTTTTGTTACTGTAACATAGGTTCCTTATACTCTGTTAATTTTTTATGGTCTACTTTCTCTCTGTTACTCTGATTTGGTAAATTGTATTGCTCTATCCTCAAGTTCACTGATTCTATCCTCTGTCATTTCCATGTTACTTTCGAGCCCATCCAGCAAGTTTATTCTATTTTGTTTTCTTTTTTCTTTTTTTCTGCATTTTTTGGTCCTGGAATTTCTATTTGGTTCTCTTTAATAACATATTTCTTGACTGAAATGTTCTATTTATTCATTAGTTTCAAGTTAATTGATTATTGTGTATTGAAGCATTTTTATGATGGCTGCTTTAAAAACCTTGTCAGATGATTTCAACATCTGATTCATTTCAGTGTTGGAATATGTTGATGATCATTTTTCATTTAAGTCATGATCTTCCTGGATTTTGATGAGTGATTTTTTTGTTGTATCATGTACAGTTTGAATATTATGAGATTCTGAATCCTGCTTTACACCTATTGAGGTGTGGTGTGAGGGCAGGTGAACATATATGTACAACTTTCTGCTGCCCCCCACCATCCCACTGGCAAAAGTGTGGTGCTGCTTCATTGTAAATGGATCAAGTGGAAGTTTAGCTCCCATCTCTGTCCACTAACACCTTCCTGGCAAATGTGGGGCCCTGATTTAAGCTCCCTGCCATGCCCAGTTGACACCAGGGAAGGGGAAAACAGAAAGCTGACTTATATCGCTGTACTGCTGCAGGTTGAGAGCTGAAGCTCAGCTGTGCCCCACTGGGCCTTGTTGATACTTGGGGAGGGGAGAAAGGAAGCAGAGTTCCAGAGTTACTGCAGGCCTCTGCTGCTACCACAGTGGCACGGGAATTAGAGTACTTCCTACTTCCATTGTGCAAGAGATAGAGATCAGTTCCTTGCTCTGCCCTATTGACACTACTTAGACATGGGATATGGAACACCACCTTCTTTCAATTGGGCAGAGGATTGGAGATTAGCTCCCCATTCATGGGCAGAGGAATTGGAGCTCCACTGCCTGCTTCCACAAGGCACTTCTCTGGAGGTGGGATAGAAGGTCAGTTCCCACTCAGCTCCATTGAAACTGTGAGAGTAGTATGTGTATATGGCTTTTCTGTTGGTGTTTGGCTGGAGTAGATTGGGTATTGCTAATTTTTCTTCTTACCCACCTATTTTCTGGTCCTTTGGCTATGAGAGACAGGTTCTTCTGGGGAAAAAGAAAAATCATAATGTTTCTGTGCCTGTCAGCTCTTCTGGGTTGGAGGGTTCTGAAATACTCTGTCCAGGATATATGGGAGCCAATAAGAAAACTAGGGAAACTCATTACCATGTTCTTCCTCAAATCTTGAGTTCTCTAGGCAGTCCACCCTCAAGGGTCTTCCTATGCTTGCTTATTATCTTATGTTCAGGGCTTTTTCGTTGGGCTAAAGGAGAAAGGCCACTCTTCCATGGCCAGAACCAGAAGTCCTCTGATAATGTGCTTTTAAATTGTAAAGTCCAACATAAATGTAAGAAACTATTTTCAAGATTAAATCCAAGGAACAATGATTTAGACAAGTGTATAGAAGAGAAATTATGTTACTTCAAAGAACAAGCTCTTTTCTTCTCTCTGGAAGCATTATTTTCATCCTAACAATAAATATGGTAATGACAAATTTTCAGAATTTAGTTTACTAAAACAGATTTTCTCCACGGAATGACTTCTGGTAGGCTTTTGTTATACATACTGTGCCTTTTAAATGTATTTCATAATTCTTACTTTTCAGAAATTTAACATGTTCATCACTTCACTAAGTGAACAAGTATGCTAGTCATTCTTAACGCCTGAATTAACAAAGATAAAAGAATCTGTGTTGAAGTAAACTCTTCCTTTGTCTTGTTAAAGAAAAAAAATCTCCCCATAGAACCTGAACTTCTTGTCTTATAAGTTATCCTCTAATTAGAGAAGATAAGGAATAGGCTAATTTTGTTCTTAATCTGAGTTTCATTAGAGTATAGTGTTCTACAGTGACAAAACATGGTCCCTCATATTCCAAACACAACATTTCTAATCTTCCAGCTTGATATCACTTCTTAGCATACTATTAAGTGCCTAGGAGTCCCTTTACAGCTCATAAAAGCCAGTACCCCTGCCATTCATTGGATGTGCTTGCTGTGGTTGCTCAATGTGGCTTGTGTAAGTGATGCTAAGCCTCATCTCACCAAAAATCTGTTTCCAAATATGTGTTTATCAAGAATGCACCTAGAATTGTGCTACAAGATCTAATGGATGGACTAAGGTACTTATTAATTCAAAGTGCTATTGGTAATGATTATTATAAAAATGTACATTATAAAAGAAATAAAGGAATTTACAACTGAGTAAGGAATGCACAGAACTCTTAAAGATGCCGCAGAATCACAGCCAGAACCCATGAGAAGCTCTAGAGTCTGAATTGCACCACACTAGTGGTCTAATCATGAGTCTAGGAGACTGGGCTTTTGTACCTTCAGCTCAGTCACTACTTGTCTGTGGCCTACCTAGTCTTTTGGTGATAGAGGGTAATGTTTCAGGCAAGGCAGCTTCTGTCTGAGAGCAGTTCTCAGGGGTAGGTGGTTATTGTGAGGTGTTATGGGAGTCGTGGGATGTATGCTCCTGTGCCTGTGTTATGGTTTACTTTGTGTTTCCCCTAAATTCGTATGTTGAAACCCTAACTCCCAATGTTTCAGAATGTTACTTTATTTGAAGATAGGGTCTTCACAGGGCTAATCAAGTTAAAGGGAAGTCATTAGAATGGACCATAATCCAATATGACCGATGTACTTATAAACAAAGGAAATTAGGATACAGAGAGTGGCATGCATAGAGGGGAGACAATGTCAAGAGACACAGGGAGAAGACAGGCATCAACAAGCCAAGGAGAGAAGCCTGAAACATCCTTCCCTAGTACTGTCGGAAGGAACCAACTCTGCTAACACCTTGGCCTCAGACTTACAGGTCCCAGAACTGTAAGGCAGTACGTTTCTATTTTTAAAGCCACTTCATTTGTGGTGCTTTGTTACAGCAGCCCTAGAAAACTAATACATTCAAATTTAGCTGGTATCTCTCTTCTCTGAGCATTTGGGACATAGAATCAAGAAAGAACTTGAAATCTGTCCCTCTCTGGGAAGAAGCTATATACTGTAAAACTTGAGAGTACTTATTCCTCTTAAGTTTTAGACATGTGGAGAAAGCTAGTTTTTGATAGGAGAGAAAAATGAAGCTACTATCCAGAGAGAAGTTGACACAAGAGAGAGAAGGAGCACACGCTAATGGCTCTGTTTTATTTGAAGTTCTCCTTTATCAGCAGGAAAAAATAAATATTCCTGGATAGGGCTGGTTAGCTCCAAGGCCTACAAATGTACTGTCCTACAACACAGGTTACCAGGTAAAGGGTTAGGTGGCAACAGGCAAAGTGATTATAATTCTCAGCCACAGTGGCTAGAACATTACCTCAAATAGATGATTTTCCTAGAGGTTTGGGAAGATGCCAGGTACATGAAGAGAATCTTCAACATAAATAATTCCCCAATTTGTAAACACTTTCATGAGGAGAAAAATCTAATTTAGAAAGTCAGCTTAGGAAAGGAGAAATGCAACTTATTTAAGACAGAAATATTTAGCAGGTAAGACATATATCTAGTTAAGGTGGTGGGAATGAAATTAAATGAAACATAATATTTCTATAGATTCATATTTTTCCAGTTATATTACTCAGATATAAAAATCTGTGAGGTAGGAAGTTTGGGCTATGACTTACCTAGATGGGGTCTTGTGTACCCCTTTTTATGGGCTCTAAAAGCAGGCGATGCAACACCCTACTTTATGGGCTGTACAGGAATGCACAGGATCCTGAAGATGGACGGGAAAAAAACTCTGCTGTGTTCCTGAAGTTAATATATATCTACTCTAATAATCAGTCTGCTTTAGAAATCTTCCCTGTGCCCTCCCTGAAGATGAACGGCTTTCAAAATAACTACTATAAAGGTTCAACTGCTTTGTCCTCTGTACTGTCATCTTCCTGGGATTGCATTTCAGGCGAAGTCTCAGGGGTCCACAGTAAATGTTTGAAGTTACCCATGACTAAATTTACTACCTGCAGCACTCAAACAAGAACAAGTAGAACAGCTAGTATTTCCCTCAGTGAATTACTCTGATAACCTCTCATAATATTTAACTCATGTTGTGTTAGCAGGTGATGGATCCAGTTATCCAATGGGAGAGAAGCAAATTCACACAGTGCGTTTTGTATCAGTGGTCTGAGTAACCATCCTTAGCAATGGCAGAAATGAGTTTCCTCATTAAAAAGCTTGTAAACACTTTTAAGCCTTTTTGGAGTCGGAATATTTTTTTTTAATACTCCATGACATCATTATCACCAACCTCATCATGACCATCTTCCTCATCACCACAAAAATAACGAAAATAAAAATCTGTATTTCATACAAACCAGGCACTGACCTAAGTAAGCACTTAAATGTGTTATCTCATTTGATTCTTTCTAACAAACACACTCAGAAGGAATAGAGAGATTAAGTAACTTGCTAAAGACACCTCAGCTAATGGTGCCAGAGTCAGGATTGTCTGGTGCTTTCGTTGTTGTTGTTTTTTAAGAGTCTGAGGCCTTAACCACATGCCACACCGCCTCTCATCTGAAAGCATATCTGAAATCTTTAAAGCAGAGGTCTCAGAACGTATCCCAGACATCAAATAACTTCTCTCTTTGCCCTTCCTTTGCTACTTGTATTAGCCTACAGAGGACAGACCTAACCTTTTAATACTCAAATCCTTTTTGTTTCTTTTCTGCAAAAAAATTGTCAGTACAGGGGAAATGAAAGCATTATTACAGCACTTATGATGTACCGGGCTTTTACATAGATTCTTTTATCCTCAAAGCAACCCTGAAAGGTGATTATATTCATCTTGGAGATGGTGTGACTGAAACTTAGACATAAAGTAGCTTCCCCAGGGACGTATTAAAACAGCAAAGACGGGATAGAAACCCAATTCTACTGGGTTAAGCTGTAGCGGATCCTATTTCTAACACAGTTGTTGTCAGTCATGACCCTTGGTGTGAAACCTGAGATGAGGTCAAGATACAGAGAAATGAAGGGGGGTGGGGAGTGTGCAGACTAGAGCTGCGAAAGTTCAGCAGAAGAAAAGAAGTGGGGCTCAGGAAGAAGGGCGTTGTGAGAGGTCCCGAGGAAGGCAGCAGGCATGGGGCTGGGCAGGGAGGTGAAAGCAAGAGTTGAGGGGGCAAAGGCAGTGAAAGAGCTGCTTTATTATTTGTCTCAGGCTGACTCTAGGAATAAAACCAAGAAGGAAATAAAGAATGGCATGACGCGGGTTTCCCTGGTGGCGCAGTGGTTAAGAGTCTGCCTGCTGATTCAGGGGACACGGGTTCGTGCCCGGCCCAGGAAGATCCCACATGCCGCAGAGCGGCTGGGACCGTGAGCCATAGCCGCTGAGCCTGCGCGTCCAGAGCCTGTGCTCCGCAACAGGAGAGGCCACAGCAGCGAGAGGCCCGCCTACCGCAAAAAAAAAAAAAAAAAAAAAAAAACAAAGAATGGCACGACGCGACGCTGCTTGTTCCAGATATAGCGTATGGCTTGTGTTGCTCTCTCCCTCTCCATTTAGTGGCTTAAGTAAGACTCATCTTTAACTAGTTGTGGGCATCTCTCAGAACTCCTCTGTTGTTGACTGAAGAATGGGGGAGAACAGGATGACATGCAGGTCTTGTTTGGTGGGAGGGAGGTGGAGTCACACTGCTGCTGTCTTCATGTTTCTGTTGTTGTCTTTGCCTTTGTTACTGCTGATAAACCCTTCAGTACAATTTGCTATTGCTAACTGTGTATTTAAAGTACTATAAAAATAAAAAAACCTCCCAATAATTCAAGAGGTAATAAGGAAGTTAGCCAGAGGAAGGCAAAAAGCAGTTGCTCTGTAAAGAGCCTTCCATTCCTGAGATGAGTTGGAGGAGACCTTCGATGAGTTTATCTGGGTGATGTCTCATGACTGGGGTCCCAGAGAATACTAGTCACTCTGAGATTTTTCTCCTGACACCTACCTAGTAAGGTCTAAACACTGGTAAATGTTTCACTAACATTCACAGGATGAATGCTACCGAATTCACCTTGACTCTTTGAAAGGATATATAATGCCCAAACTAGTTCTCCCTGGCCACCCAATCATTTCTCATCAAACTTTACCCTATTTCAGTCACACAAACGTCATCTGGAAATGGAAGTGAATTTTATATAATCTGGAATAAACTCAAATTTGGATTATAAATTAGCTTTAAATAAAGAGATTCAAAACCAAATATAGACAGCATTATGATTTATCTGGTATCTATTCTCTGACCAGTTTCCACCAAGTAAACTTAATCAAATATGGAGCCAATGGATCACTAATCCCATCTACTTCTTGAACAGGATATAATGCTTCTTTTCTTAAAATAACTATTGGTTAACTATATAAAACCACCAGGCTCACTTGAGAATATTTTGTCAAGTCTACCCTTCATTCAGAATAGAGTATATGTATATTCTGAAGACAAAGTACATACATTCACTTCTGCTATAATTTATGTTTTGAAAACAAGATTTTTTTCTAACATGATTGATATCTTAAGAATCAATCTGAGGATAACACACATTATGTGTTTGCTTATAAACACTTTTGTTCATGTGAGATACTCAGTAAACTTAGAAAACTGCACCCAGGTGAACAGAGCTGTGTAGGAATGTACTCACACACGCACACATCTCAAACACCTACAGCTACCTCAATTCACTATATCTATCCTGCCCTACATCTATGCACACCTGGTGTTATAACTTTTTGTCTGATTTCAGAGAAAAAGATCTACTTCTGCCACTTTACAGTAACTCACAAGCTGCACCCTTTAAATATCTGCCCTTCCAAATAAACTTCATGTCTTTATAAGGTAAAGTACTATATGTATTGGAATATTATGAATTTATGAACCATTTAATAGATGTGAAACTATGCTACTGGTTTCTTATACTCCTATATCTATAGATTTTTCACTCATGAAGTTTATGAATCTTGTGCCTCTCACCCCATTTCCACCGTAAGTCCTGTGGCTTTTGTAGTGTAATTTTGCATAGTAAGGAGAGTTTTAAGAACACGTAAAGATTAGAATGCTTCATTTAAAAAACTGAACAGAAAGTTACTTTAAGAGCCCAAAATGTATGTCATTGTAGACATGTGGAATATTATTACTTTCAAGGGATCGGGAGCAATGGGTGGTATTACCAAATCATAGGGGATTTCTGTGTGATGTTCAGATATTAAGAGTGATAAACCATTCCAGACAGTCCATCTTTAAGTTATTCATTATTTCTGATTCAAGCAAGACATCTACCCACTTAGAAGAAATGCTTTCTACCCCACAAATCCTGACAAAGCATGATACTGATATGCAGACCATAAACCGACTATTACTGAGAAGCAGACAGAAGATTGTCCAAGCACAGTTTAGAAGTAGACAAGGTCTAGAAATAGAGATAAATTGTTTTGAAAGTAATCTTTTACCCAGTATCTGAGAATCAAAGATCACCACCATTGCTACCAACAGTGATTATGACTACATTGGAAAAGGTGTCAATACGTATTTGTTGAAAGAAAGTAGAGCCAGGGCCTATTTATTTCATATTCCAGGCTACATTTTGTAGATTTTACATATATTTTCACAGTAATCTCATAAGAAATCCTTTTGTATGCCCTTTTTATAAACGGGAAATGTGAGTCTCAGAGAACTTAAATAACTTACCTAGAGACACACAGTTAATATGTGCAGACCAAGAGTCAAACTCCCTTTCTTTCTCTGTAATTCTTATACTCCCCACACAACAAAGCTAAAATAGAAGCACAAATGGGGGATAAAGTATCTACTTATATGTTTATATGTCTGTCTTGGTCAAGCTTCTAGTTTCTTATCTATCACTCTCTCTTGGTCTCTTATCCTTGTTTTATTTCTCTTTCTGCTATCTCACCACATATGGATGTCTTGGCATTTACTTATCTTTCTTCAAACAGCAGACTGATATGGACCAACCTGAGAAAAGAATGTTGGACCATTCATAATACTTAATACCCCTGTAAAAATCTTGAAAACAAAGTCCTTGGAAAGGTAAGCTGATTTGCCTTCTGAATGAATTGGAAGATGGTTTCATAGTTGGCTTTTCCTACACAACTTACAAATACGGATCCCAACATTATGTACGATTGGGAGCAAATAAAGCAACAAAGATTAGCTTGTGGCTTCTCAGAGGAAAACTGGTGATTCCCGAGAGTATTTGCATATTACACGAAGGATATGATTTGTATCATGAGGATATGACAATCATACTAGCCATGTGAAATAATCTCCCACTTTCTCTTACTGAGTGTGAAAAATTGAGTTTCCTTGTTTACCAAGATTGCACTGACCTTCTGCCTTCTATTAACATTAAGCCAGAGAGATTTGGTCTTTTCTTTATCCTTAATAGAAATGCATTTTTAGAAAGAGAACTGGCATGGCAGTAGCATTACAGGAGATAATGAATTCACCAGTAAAGTCGAAGGAAAACCATCCAAAAATAGCCTTAAATGCTTTATTTATAATTTTATATGATGATGAAAGGGAACAAATTGTGCTTGAGTATATATGTTGTTTGGAAATCTAAAAATGCTATCTGAACATTATTCTAATAAAGATATAGAAGAGCTGCAAACTGAGCTCCACAGATATACTTTGCTTTTTCATCTTAGGGTTGAAAAATTTGAGTAACATTCAACAAATCTTGATTTATGGGGGAAAAAAAACCCCAGCTTATCATTAGGTAGGGCTTTAAAACTGTTGCAGATAAATATGAAACTTCAATTAATGTCTATAGATGAAAATAACATACAGTAAATTAAATTGAGCGAAGGAAGAACATTCAGTAAATTAATGTATTAGGAACCTGGTTAGACTGTTTTTCAAAAGTTAATTTAATTGTCTAATTTTTTGATTAACTATAGAAACTAATTGTGTTCCTGTTGTAAAATGTATAAAATTAATATACAAGTGAAGAAAAACAAAGCTCTATTAAATTTAATCATGGCCATTTATGACTTTAAGCAGACTATCCAACTGATAATAAATGACTGCCCTCTTATTTGCTCACTATTTTTCTCTGTACCAGATATTAGTCACTGATGTCTGACTGTGACAAACATTTGTGACTCAATTGGCTCTTGGGTTTCGGGATGTCAGTGTTGATGGTGGCTTTTCTCTGTGTGTGCAAATGGAGCTACAAAGTGTAGATGTTCAATTGTACCTTTAGCACTAATCTCATTTGATTGTCCTCCAATCTGTGGTCAGAGATGCTGTTTTGGAGCCTGTCATTGTAGCTTACTTGACATTCGAATTCCTAGTTGGCCTAAAGCACTTGTTCAGTAGGTTATCTCTCTCCTCCTTTCAATTTCCCTCATCATCTTTTAATTGACTCTGCTGTGTAAGATCCTCATTTCATATATCAGGTCGTGCATTCCTTCCACATTCCTGCTTTGAATGATGTATTTTTGCTATTTCAAAGAAAAGGACTGGTTTTAAAAGGTTGTCTCCACTCAGAATTCTAGCTACTGCAGTTTACACTCAGCCCAAGGTCCTGCCGGCTCCTCTGACTCAACATGCCCTCCATGGGGTTCCTGAAAGCACATCCTCCTCATAATTCATCATCTCATTAGTGGAATCACCATCTCATTGGACATTCAAGCCAGAGAGCTTCTTCCCTCCTCCCTGTTTCTAAATTAATCATGGACACCTATTTGTCATACATTCCTTTATTTTTCCAGCATGCCAATCACACACACACACTCACACTGTGTGGTTTCTCACCCCCTATATTTCTTGCCTGGATTACCACAATAGCCTTCAACCTTCTTTCTCTGCCTTCAGCCTTGCTGGAGACATTTTAGCTACTTGAGCACACAGAAAGTCCATCAACAAACCTCTCCTCATGTCCACTGGGGACTGGGAAGGGAACGGCACAGGCATCCAGCCGTGCTCTGTCTGGGTTTGCTGAGGGTGGATTTTGGGGGAGAGGAAGTACTGAGAGGGTTGGGTCTGAGCTGCAGGTTTGCTGAGGCCTTCAGCCTGGAAGTCCAGACATACTGCATTTTCTTGCCCCAAGGAACTAAGATCCCAGTTACACCAGAGTTTTTATTAGCTTCTGAAAGAGAAAGGTGAGTTCTGGGTTGTCGGGATCATGGTAGCAGCCAGTGACGCTTTAATGCTGAGTAAGAATGAAATCAGAAATAGAACATGTGCTTAGAGCAAGAACAAGCAGGGGAAAGTTAATACCTGAAAAAGTGGTTACTCTGGGGCCATCTGAGGGCTATTAGGAAAACTCTTTTTCAATTATTTTCATCATCTACTTATCCTTGGTTCTTTCTTTTTTTTAATTTTTAAATTTTATTTAATTTATATTTTTATACAGCAGGTTCTTAATAGTCATCAATTTTATACACATCAGTGTATACATGTAAATCCCAATTGCCCAAGTCATCACATCCCCACCCCCGCCCCACTGTGGCTTTCCCCCCATGGTGTCCATATGTTTGTTCTCTACATCTGTGTCTCAATTTCTGCCCTGCAAACTGGTTCATCTGTACCATTTTTCTAGGTTCCACATATATGTGTTAATATACGGTATTTGCTTTTTTCTTTCTGACTTACTTCACTCTGTATGACAGTCTCTAGATCCATCCACATCTCTACAAATGACCCAATTTCGTTCCTTTTTATGGCTGAGTAATATTCCATTGTATATATGTACCACATATTCTTTAGCCATTCATCTGTCGATGGGCACTTAGGTTGCTTCCATGTCCTGGATATTGTAAATGGTGCTGCAATGAATATTGTGGTACATGACTCCTTTTGAATTATGGTTTTCTCAGGGTATATGCCCAGTAGTGGAAGTTCTGGGTCATATGTTAGTTCTATTTTTAGTTTTTTAAGGAACCTCCAAACTGTTCTCCATAGTGGCTGTATCGATTTACATTCCCACCAAAAGTGCAACAGGGTTCCCTTTTCTCCACACCCTCTCTAGCATTTGTTGTTTGTAGATTTTCTGATGATGCCCATTCTAACTGGTGAGAGGTGATACCTCATTGTAGTTTTGATTTGCATTTCTCTAATAATTAGTGATGTTAAGCAGCTTTTCATGTGCTTCTTGACCATCTGTATGTCTTCTTTGGAGAAATTTCTATTTAGGTCTTCGGCCCATTTTTGGATTGGGTTGTTTGTTTTTTTAATATTGAGCTGCATGAGCTGTTTATATATTTTGCACATTAATCCTTTGTCTGTTGATTCAATTGCCAATATTTTCTCCCATTCTGAGGGTTGTCTATTCATCTTGTTTATGGTTTCCTTTGCTGTGCAAAAGCTTTGAAGTTTCATTAGGTCCCATTTTTAAATTTTTGTTTTTATTTCCATTACTTTAAGAGGTGGATCACAAAAGATCTTGCTGTGATTTATGTCAAAGAGTGTTCTTCCTATATTTTCCTCTAAGAGTTTTATAGTGTCCAGTCTTACATTAGGTCTCTAATCCATTTTGAGTTTATTTTTGTGTATGGTGTTAGGGAGTGTTCTAACTTCATTCTTTTACATGTAGCTGTCCAGTTTTCCCAGCACCACTTATTGAAGAGACTGTCTTTGCTCCATTGTATATCTTTGCCTCCTTTGTCGTAGATTAGTTGACCATAGGTGCGTGGGTTTATCTCTGGGCTTTCTATCTTGTTCCATTGATCTATCTTTCTGCTTTTGTGCCAGTACCATATTGTCTTGATTACTGTAGCTTTGTAGTATAGTCTGAAGTCAGGGAGTCTGATTCCTCCAGCTCCGTTTTTTTCCCTCAAGACTGCTTTGGCTATTCAAGGTCTTTTGTGTCTCCATACAAATTTTAAGATTTTTTGTTCTAGTTCTGTAAAAAATGCCATTGGTAATTTGATAGGGATTGCATTGAATCTGTAGATTGCTTTGGGTAGTATAGTCATTTTCACAATGTTGATTCTTCCTATCCAGAAACATGGTATATCTCTCCATCTGTTGGTATCATCTTTAATTTCTTTCATCACTGACTTATAGTTTTCTGCATACAGGTCTTTTGTCTCCCTAGGTAGGTTTATTCCTAGGTATTTTATTCTTAGGTATTTTATTTTTTTTGTTGCAATAGTAAATGGGAGTGTTTCCTTAATTTCTTTTTCAGATTTTTCATCATTAGTGTATAGGAATGCAAGAGATTTCTGTGCATTAATTTAGTATCCTGCAACTTTACCAAATTCATTGATTAGCTCTAGGAGTTTTCTGGTGACATCTTTAGGATTCCCTATGTACAGTATCATGTTGTCTGCAAACAGTGACAATTTTACTTCTTCTCTTCCAATTTGTATTTCTTTTTCTTCTCTGATTGCTGTGGCTAGGACTTCCAAAACTATGTTGAATAATAGTAGTGACAGTGGACATCCTTGTGTTGTTCCTGATCTTAGAGGAAATGCTTTCAGTTTTTCACCGTTGAGAATGATGTTTGCTGTGGGTTTGTCATACATGGCCTTTATTATGTTGAGGTAGGTTCCCTCTATGCCCACTTTCTGGAGAATTTTTACATAAATCGGTGTTGAATTTTGTCAAAAGCTTTTTCTGCATCTATTGAGATGATCATATGGTTTTTATTCTTCAATTTGTTAATATGGTGTATCACATTGATTGATTTGTGTATATTGAAGAATCCTTGCATCCCTGGGTTAAATCCCACTTGATTGTGGTGTATGATCCATTTAATGTGTTGTTGGATTCTATTTGCTAGTCTTTTGTTGAGGATTTTTGCATCTATATTCATCAGTGATACTGGTCTGTAATTTTCTTTGTTTGTAGTATCTTTGTCTGGTTTTGGTATCAGGGTGATGGTGGCCTCATAGAACGTATTTGGGAGTGTTCCTTCCTCTGCAATTGTTTGGAAGAGTTTGAGAAGGATGGGTGTTAGCTCTTCTGTAAATGTATGATAGAATTCACCTGTGAAGCCATCTGGTCCTGGACTTTTGTTTGTTGGAAGACTTTTAATCACAGTTTCAATTTCATTACTTGTAATTGTTTTCTTCATATTTTCTATTTCTTCCTGGTTCAGTCTTGGAAGGTTATACCTTTCTAAGAATTTGTCCATTTCTTACAGGTTGTCTGCTTTATTGGCATAGAGTTGCTTGTAGTAGGAGCTTAGGATGTTTTGTATTTCTGTGGTGTCTGTTGTAACTCCTCCTTTTTCATTTCTAATTTTATTGATTTGAGTCCTCTCCCTCTTTTTCTTGATGCGTCTGGCCAGTGTTTTATCAATTTTGTTTATCTTTTCAAAGAATCAGCCTTTAGGTTTTTTGATCTCTGCTATTGTTTTCTTTGTTTCTATTTCATTTATTTCTGCTCTGGTCTTTATGATTTCTTTCCTTCTGCTAACTTTGGGTTTTGTTTGTTCTTCTTTCCCTAGTTACTTTAGGTGTAAGGTTAGATTGTTTCTTTGAGATTTTTCTTGTTTCTTGAGGTAGGCTTGTATAGCTATAAACTTCCCTCTTAGAACTGTATTTGCTGCATCCCGTAGGTTTTAGATCATCATGTTTTCATTGTCATTTGTCTCTAGGTATTTTTTGATTTCCTCTTTGATTTCTTCAGTGATCTCTTGGTTATTTAGTAACGTATTGTTTAGCCTCACGTGTTTGTGTTGTTTACGCTTTTTTCCCTGTAATTGTTTTCTAGTCTCATAGTGTTGTGGTTGGAAAAGATGCTGGATATGATTTCAATTTTCTTAAATTTACTGAGGCTTCATTTGTGACCCAAGATGTGATCTATCCTGGAGAATGTTCCATGCACATTTGAGAAGAAAGTGTAATCTGCTGTTTTTGGATGGAATGTCCCATAAATATCAATTAAATCTTTCTGGTCTATTGTGTCATTTAAAGCTTCTGTTTCCTTATTTATTTTCATTTTGGATGATCTGTCCATTAGTGTAAGTGAGGTGTTAAATTCCCCCACTATTATTGTGTTACTGTTGATTTAGTCTTTTATAGCTGTTAGCAGTTGCCTTATTAGTATTGAGGTGCTCCTATGTTGAGTGCATATATATTTATAATTGTTATATCTTCTACTTGGATTGATCCCTTGCTCATGTAGTGTCCTTCCTTATCTGTTGTAACATTCTTTATTTTAAAGTCTATTTTATCTGATATGAGTATTGCTACTCCAGCTTTCTTTTGATTTCCATTTGCATGGAGTACCTTTTTCCATCCTCTCACTTTCAGTCTGTATGTGTCCCTAGGTCTGAAGTGGTCTCTTGTAGACAGCATATATATGCGTCTTGTTTTTGTATTCATTCACTGAGGCTGTGTCTTTTGCTTAGAGAATTTAATCCATTCACGTTAAAGGTAATTATCAATATGTATGTTCCTATTATCATTTTCTTAATTGTTTGGGGTTTGTTTTTGTAGGTCCTTTTCTTCTCTTGTGTTTCCCACTTAGAGAAGTTCCTTTAGCATTTGTTGTAGAGCTGGTTTGGTTGTGCTGAATTCTCTTAGCTTTTGCTTGTCTGTAAAGCTTTTGATTTCTCCATCAAATCTGAATGAGATCCTTGCTGGGTAGAGTAATCTTGGTTGTAGGTTCTTCCCTTTCATCACTTTAAGTATATCATGCCACTCCCTTCTGGCTTGTAGAGTTTCTGCTGAGAAGTCAGCTGTTAACCTTATGGGAGTTCCCTTGTATGTTATTTGTTGTTTTTCCCTTGCTGCTTTCAATAATTTTTCTTTGTGTTTAATTTTTGCCAGTTTGGTTACTATGTGTCTCAGCATTTTTCTCCTTGGGTTTATACTGTATGTGACTCTCTGCTCTTCCTGGATTGGGGTGGCTATTTCCTTTCCCATGTTAGGGAAGTTTTCGACTATAATCTCTTCAAATATTTTCTCTGGTCCTTTCTCTCTCTCTTCTGCTTCTGGGACCCCTATAATGCGAATGTTGCTGCGTTTAATGTTGTCCCAGAGGTCTCTTAGGCTGTCTTCATTTCTTTTCATTCTTTCTTTATTCTGTTCTACATCAGTGAATTCCACCATTCTGTCTTCCAGGTGACTTATCCGTTTTCTGCCTCAGTTATTCTGCTATTGATTCCTTCTAGTGTAGTTTTCATTTCAGTTATTGTATTGTTCATCTCTGTTTGTTTGTTCTTTAATTCTTCTAGGTCTTTGTTAAACATTTTTTGCATCTTCTTGCTCTTTGCCTTGATTCTTTTTCCCAGGTCCTGGATCATCTTCACTATCATTATTCTGAATTCTTTTTCTGGAAAGTTGCCTACCTCCACTTTGTTTAGTTGTTTTTCTCGGGTTTTATCTTGTTCCTTCATCTGTTACATAGCCTTCTGCCTTTTCATCTTGTCTATCTTTCTGTGAATATGGTTTTTGTTCCACAGGCTGCAGGATTGTAGTTCTTCTTGCTTCTGCTGTCTGCCTTCTGGTGGGTGAGGCTATCTAAGTGGCTTGTACATGTTTCCTGATGGGAGGGACTGGTGGTGGTAGGGGTCTATCCTTGGTTCTTGAAATTCCACAAAATGATTTCTTCCTGTAGCCCAATGGACTGCTTTCTGAAAAAACAAAATTTTTACATATATATATATATGAAATTATATATCATTAACTATCCTTTTATTCTCTCTCCCTTCCTCCCTCCCTTCCTTCTTTCCTTTTCACTTATCATAACATTTCCAAGGTTCATCCATGTTGTAGAATATATCAATATTGCATCCTTTTTACATGGCCACATAATAGATATATACCATATTTTATCTTCTTATCAGTTGATGAACATCTGGGTTGTTTCCACTTTTTGGCCAGTATAAATAATACTGTTATGAACATTCATGTACAGGTGTTTGTGTGGATATATATTTTCACTTGAGTATATACCTAGACATGGAATTACTAGGTCATATGGTAGCTCTACGTTTAACATTTTGGGAAACTGCCAAACTGTTTTCTAAAGTGGCTGCACCATTTTACAACCCTACTAGCAGCGTACATGGGTTTCACCCTCCTCAAATACACAGCAATACTTTTTTTGTCTTTTTGATTATAGTCATCTTAGTGAATGTGAAGTATTATCTTCCATACTATCTGTTAATCACAGCTATGGTCCTAGAATCTAAATCATTGTTTTTCCTGTGTTTTCTGATTCAATCAGGGCTCCTCTTAAAGAAGTTATATTCTAGCTCCTCCTGATGGGTTTACAGTGACTGTTATATAAGGAGAAGATTAATAATTACACCAAATATTTACTGGACACTCTCCCTGGGCCAGGTCCTGCTGTAAACATATATTAGCTCCTTAGGTCTTCACAACTACCCTGTCCATCCAGACAGGAAAAATTTGACTGTGGTAATCTACTATTCAGAAAAGATGTTGAACAAAACACAAGTATTTTAAAACCTATTTGTAAAACCCATGTTTCCAACTCTCTTGGTTTTTCCTGATACGTTGTTCCATTTTTCCCATGAGTGTCCTTCAAATATTTCCTATGACAGAAGGAATTATTTTCCCAGAAGCCTTCACACATTGCAAACACACATGGCAAGTTCAATAAGCTCACAGAACCCCAGAGGTTAATGCAAGGGAGAAAGCAGGACATTTTTATACACCACTCAAGTTTCAGCAAATTCTCTTCATATAAATTCTACTCAGTAGGTTTCTCAATAAAAGGTAGGATGTGGGGTGTTGGTGAGGAATGAGAGAAAAAGAGTATTTGATGAAGTAGTTTGAGGATTGCACCACCCAAGATGGAAGGAAAGCTCATGAATTGAGCAGGTGGAGGACCCCCTTGCTCCATGAATAAGGACAGATGATTTTCACTCCTGTAGGTTGCACACAGAGAATAATCATCCAAAAAGGGTTTCTCATTTTATACTTTTATTCTATAAATGTTCAAAAGCAAATATGTGCAAAACCATTTAGCAAAATGCCACCATGGGGTTCATAGTTTGTAATTTAAGAAAAAAAAAAAAGAAAAAACCTAAGGCTGCTGCACCTCATATAATATGCAGTGAAGGGTTTTGAGTAAGATTGAAAAATAGGAGTAAAACCTACACTCCCAGCAGGCAAAAAATTGCTTGACATTTTAAATAATAATGAAACGTAAGACCTCAGTGGGGCAAAGCTAAAACACATTTGCATGTCAAAGAATAGGTTCTATTTAATTTGTTTAGGCTTTTTTGTTAGCTTTTGTTTCTTATGTAAAAATTTCAAGCTTACAGAGATTATAATAAATGTCTAAATGGTTGAGAGGAGGTATGAATCCAGATGAAAACAGCTGATTTTCTAACTAGACTTTGAAAGGAGAGGAATCTGTATGCAAGAATTACTTCTCCCCTTTGCTTCTTTAATGTGGTTTTGTTTTATTTCCAGAGGCAAATGGAAACCAAAGTATTGGCAAGCTTGCATTTATATTATGTATATCCTCCTGACTGCATAAATTTAAGGGCTTACCCTCTGTTTCTTGTCCCAAGGAGGCTTACCCAACTGTCACACTTTTGACCTTTCCTTAGGAGAAACACGGTGACAGCTGTGACAACAATCTCCTAAAGTTTAACACTTCATGGCTTTTTTACCTATTGCTGTTCATTCCTCTGTTCAGAAGAGAGAGGCTGGAGATGTGATTTAGAGTGAAATTGGGTTTCACAGGTTCAGAGTTACAACTGAGGCAACATATTGTGTAAACTTTGGTTAGCCTTGAAAGCTTTAAGTATATTAAACAAACAAACAAAAAATGTTCATTCTAATTTTTAAAAATCAGTCCTTTCTACTTTATAATTGGTTTTTATTTCTCACTTAGTAAGATGAAAAGTAGTTTTAATGGCTGGTAAATCAATATAAAGGCACAAAAATGTTTTCTATAGATTTTCCTCATTTTAATTAATGCCATAAATCTTTTCTGGTTGAGAAAAGACCTTGAGGCAGACTTATTTGTGCTTAAAACAGTATTTTAACTTATCAGGAAAGCATCGTGTGGACCCATGGCTAAATAATTCAGCTGGTTGTAACAATGTGTGGAAGAGAGAACTGAGTTTCTTAAGGGCTTGCACTTTACAAATATTTTCCAACATTTGGATTTTGTTGAACTGACCTTTAATTCCCAGAAGATATTTAAATACCATTTAGAGATATGTGAGGTATGAGCTCTGTGTTTGTCTGGGTCTGTTCTCTTGACTATTGCCCTGCTAAGGTGAGAGATGTTCCTCCAGGGCAGGGTAGAGTGTGCCCAAGTGCCAGGCATTTACTCAAATATTTGCAAGGGTATATGTGTAAGTGCACATATGAATGGATGAAATGAAATTATGGCTAAACCTGGTTTCTTAGGAGCAGTGATGTTGATTTGTCCATTGTGATGGCATTGGTAGAGATTTAAGTGTCTGGATACTTACAGATAGCAAACTCTAGATTATGGAACCACAGCTCATTTAGAATTTGAGTTGACCGATGAAGGCATTAATTTAAAATGGGAACTTGGGTATCATTTGTTTTACTGCAAAGTTAGGCGGATTCATTCTTAATCTTCCAATTCCATCATTTCTCCTACCAATCTCCTTGTTTCATGGGCCTTCACTGCGGCATTTTTCTAGTCCTAGTGTTCCCTGTATAGCTGGGGTTTCAATTTTGATTCTCTTTACCCCTTATTGTATTATTTTGGGTAGTTTATCTAATCTCTCCTAGCTGCAGTTGTTCATTTTTAAGAGAGGGTGCAAATACCTACTTCTCAGTGTTACAAGGTTTGTAAGGCAGTAATACACGTCTTCTACTGAGAAGAAACATGTAGCAAAATGAGCTACCTTTAATAGCAGCAGTACTACCACCAACATGACCAGTAAGTAGTAACACACTGAAGCGGAATTATGCATTAATGTGATAGTCCAATCCAAGCCTGTCAGTGTCTTCTCTGACCACTGGATGATGCCCCTCAAATGGTAAAATGTCTTGACTGAGGTTTAATTATATATTTACTTAATAAAAACTTTTCAGTGAAGGTAACTGTAAACTTCAGCATAATCTCAATTTGTTGGTTGTTTCTGTGGATTAACATGGCAGTAGGATATTATTCCATAAGAAAACAATGTATTTTGGTGTGATCATGTCAACCCCTCCTGGACAAAATGCAAGTCTCTTAATATGTTTGTAAAATATTACTAAATATCCGTTACCCATGTTCCATTATGAATATCTCCCAAACTGTAGAATATTGTAGATTTTTTTTTCAGTTTTGATAAGATTATTTTTAACTGGGGGAAAATAAGATTTTTAAGTCTATTAGAATAAATTAGTGTCTATAAGAGAACTAGTTACAAAAGCCATTTTTAAATGTTTTATTAAACTAAATTATTAATGATTTTTTAATATTAAAAATACTGAAATGACTGTTAGAAGTATAATTTAGAATTTCTTTTGAAGTCTAGGATGTTGAAAAAGAGATCACATGTGGCTGAAATATCCTCTGCCTGCCCTTATTTCACCTCGTGTGTCTAATATATAATTCACCAAAGTAAGATAGCATATAGAAATACAAACTATACATTTTAAATTAGAAAATAGCTTAAAGTTAGTAATTTTGTAGGCAAATTTTCCTATTTATTCATTTGTTTTTCAGCTTTATTCAGGTTTAAGTGACGAATAAACTTGTCAGTTTTATAATTTTCTCTATTTGTTTCTTAATCCACTGAAAATAATTTCACAATACACACTTTAAGCAGCTTCTCTGTTACATTCTTTGGTTTCTACTTTTGGCAGCAATGGCTCAATCTTTTTTTTATGAGGTATAGTTGACATCCAATGTTATATTTCAGGTCTCAGGTGTATAACATAATGATTAGATGTTTGTATATATTGCAAATTGATCATCATGATAAGTCTTGTTAACATCTATTACCATACAGAGTTACAATTTTTTTTTCCTGTGATGAGAGCTTTTAAGATTTACTCTCTTAGAAACCTGCAGATATATAATATAGTATTATTAATTGTAGGCGATATACTGTACATTACATCCCCATGACTTACCTATTTTATAACTGTGAGTTTGTAACGTTTGACTCCCTTCACCTATTTTGTGCAACCCCCAAATCTCACCTCTGGCAAATACCAATCTCTTCTCTGTATCTATGAGCTCGCCTTTTTTTTTTTTTTTTAAGATTCCACATATAAGTGAGATCATATGGTGTCTGTCTTTCTTTGTCTGACTTATTTCATTCTTTTTTTATGGTTGAATAATATTCCATTGTATTATGGAAAATACCTCATTGTCTTTACCCATTCATCCAGTGATGGATGACAATGACCCAGTCTTTAGTAAGAAACCTTCACTTATTGAACTTCTAAGAAAAAAAGCCCACACCATAAAGAGTCCCAAACTGAGAAATCTGTGCCTACAAACTTAACTGATAACTGCTTGCAGACTGAGAGCTATCTGGTCATTTGACATATCCAGTTTGCTATTTTGGTCTCAAGGAAGTTCTCCCTTTCTTCATCTACTTTAATTTCATGTCCAGTTTTTAGAAATTCAAGCATTTTGGGGATGTCACAGCCAAAGGAATTCATATCTAAAGGGTTCAAAGTGATAATTTGATATATGACTACATTGTGAGAGGATTCCCATCATCTCACCATTGATTTAATTAACATATCTAGCATCTCATATGTCTGTCTTTTTGTGTGTGTGAAATACTTAAGTTCCAGTCTCTCAGCAAATTCCTATTACACAGTACAGTATTCAACTAGGTTTACTATGTTATCCATTAGATTCTCAGACCTTACGCATCTCACAGCTGAAAGTTTGTACCCTTTCACCCCATTTCCTTTTACCCTCTCACCCCAATTCCTGAAAACCACCATACTGTCCTCTTTTTCTATGCATTCAACATTTTAAGATTCCATACACATGAGTAATACCATGCAGTATTTTCTTTCCCTCTCTGGGTTATTTAGTTTAGCATAGTGTACTCCAAATTCATCCATGTTGCTGCAAATAGCAAGATTTCCTTCTTTTATAAGACTGAATAATATTCCATTGTGTGTGTGTGAATATATATATATATATTCCATTATTAGTGTGTGTATATGTGGTTTTATATATATATATATAACACATTTTCTTTATCTATTCATTCACTGATGGACACTAAGGTTGTCCTTATACCTCAACTATTATGAATAATACCATAATAAACATGGGAGTACAGATATCTCTTCAAAATAGTAATTACATTTCTTTTGGATATACAGGTAGTAGTGGTATTGTAGGATCATATGATAGTTGTATTTCTAATTTTTTGAAGAATTTCCATACTGTTTTCCATAGAGACTGTACCAGTTTACATTCCCACCAACAATGTACAAGGGTGCTCTTTCCCCCACATTCTCACCAACACTGTCTATTGTCTTTTCGATAATAGACATTGTAACAGGTGTGAGACAATATCTCATTGTGATTTTGATTTGCATTACCCTGATTATTAGTCAAGTACCTTTGTCACGTACCTGTCACCCATTTGTATGTCTTCTTTATAAAAATGTCTATTCAGGTACTTTGCCCATTTCCGAATTTGGTTATTGCTTTTTTTTTTTTTTTTTTTTTTTGCTGTTGAGTTGAATTAGTTCCTTATGTATCTTGGATATTAACACCTTACCAGATAGGTGGTTTTCAAATATTCTCACCCATTCCATAATTTCTTTTTCATTTTGATGATGGTTTTCTTTGCTGTGCAGCTTTTTAATTTGATATAGTCCCACTTGTTTATTTCTGCTTTTGTTGCCATAGCCAAAATTTCCTTGCCAACATCAACAGCAAGGGGCCTTCCTCTTATTTTTCCTTCTAGTAGTTGTATGGTTTGAGGTATTAGACTCAAGTCTTTAATTTATTTTGGGTTAATTTTTGGGTATGGTGTAAGGTAGGGGTCTAGTTTCATTCTCTTGCATGTGGATATCCAGTTTTTCCAGCCTCATTTATTAAAAAGACTATCCTTTCTCCATTGTCTATTCTTGGATTTTTTTAGTCAAAACTTAATTGACCATATATGCCTGGATTTATTTTGGTGCTCGTGATTCTTCTTTTCCATTAGTTTATATTTCTGTTTTCAATGCCAATACCATACTATTTTAATTACTATAGCTTTGTAATATAGTTTGAAATAAGGAACTGTGATGCCTATAGCTTTGTTCTTTTTTCTCGAGGTTGCTTTGGCTATTTGGGGTCTTTTGTGCTTATATATGAATTTTAAGATTGTTCTATTTCTGTGAAAATGTCATGAGAATTTTGATAATGATTGCATTGAATCTGTACATTTCTCTGGGTAATGTGGACATTTTAACAATATTAATTCTTCTAATCTGTGAACACAGAATATCTTTCCATTTGTTTGTGTCTTCTTTAATTTCTTTCATCAATGTTTTATAGTTTTCAGTGTACAGATATTTTACCTCCTTGGATAAATGTATTCCTCAGTATTTTATTATTTTGGTTGCTCTGTAAATGAGATTGTTTTCTGAATTTCTCTTTCTGATAGTTCATTGCTTGTGTATAGAAGCACAACTGATTTATGTATGTTGATTTTTCATTCTGAAACTTTACTGAATTCTTTTATTAGTTCAGACAGTGCCATGATCAAGTAATTAGTATTTTCTATATATGATTATATCATCTATAAACAGAGACAGTTTTATTTCTTCCTTTCTGATTTAGATGTTTTTTTCTTCCCTATTTTCTCTGGCTAAGACTTCCAGTAGTGTGTTGAATAAAAATGGAGAGAGTGGGCATCCTTGTCTTTGTTCTTAGAGGAGAAATTTTTAGCTTTTCACCACAGAATACAATATTAGCCGTGGACTGTCATATATGACTTTTATTATGTTGAAGTTATACACTGAACTTGGGTGTATAGCCATGGTGAAGGATGCGGGTGGTGATTCCTGCACTCATTTAAACACTACTTGAGATTGCAAGCCCCACTGGTTATCAGGGCTGTGTGATTCGGGGGGCCATCACTCTGGTGTCAACCATAAAAGTTGGGTTGCTAGATGTGTGGATAATCTCTCCTTTCAGGGAGATGCTGATAAGTTGATTTTTTGTTGGAGTGTGCCAGAGAGAGAAGTTATTGGAAGTGCCCACAGGCTCTTTTGAGCTCCAGGAAGGATCACAGTCAGTGTTTAGATGTATACAAATTAGATGCTGGACCCTGAGGCAGTAGCTTGTGAAATAGGTAGTCAGTCCCCTTCCAGGGTAAGACTGGAAGATGGCACTTTTTTTCCTGTTTTCTCTGCATTAGTCCCTGGGGACTAACAACTGCTTCTCCCTTTGCCATAGTCCTTTGAGACTCATGAATGCAAGCCCCATTGGCTTTTAGAAATAAATACTTTGGGGTCTCATCTCCTGGGTGGCAGCCTTAAAAGTTATGGTGCTAGATATGTGGTACATACGCTTAACTCCTCAGGGAGATGCTAGGAGTTTGGGTGTTCCCTCCTGACTGTATGGTACTGTGCCAGGGATAGGGCTTATGGTGAGAGTGTGTCTCAGCCTCTCCCACTTATTTCTTTGTGGGTACTCTCCTGGTCTCTCGATGTGTAGGGGTCACTCAACCCAAGCATGGATTTCTCTCAGAGAATATTGCTGTGTGTGCAGGTGTGTATTTGATGTGCCTGTGGGATGACAGAATTTCAGGGACCTCCTATGTCACCATCTTCCTCCAGAGGCTCAAAGGTACTGAACCAATTTAGTTATTATATGGAAGAGTATGTTGATTTGTACTGTTGAGTAGATAGATACCAGACATTAGATACACCCAGTTAATGTAAAATTCTAAGAATGAACAGTTTGCTTAGAAAAATTAAATGCTTTATGAGATAAACAAGTATGAAAAATCATCTCCCATGGGTCATTCCTTAACATGTGTGTGTGTGCATATGTGTAATTTCTTTTTTTTACTGTTAATTTTATGCCTGATAGAAATACAGCAACCAGTAATCCCCCCAAGGTACCTGTTCTTGTATAACTGGCTTTCTAGTTAGGGATGGGAGTGGGGCTCTGATGAAGGAAATAAAGACATCTACAAGTAAAGAAGTAGATAACTAAGGCAATTTCAGGTCATGGGATATGCTCTGTAGAAAGTAAAACTATGACCATGTGAGATAGGCTTGCCATGGATGCAGGTTTGCATTGAATTGACAGGGGAATCTTCTCTGAGGCAAACATGTGTCCTATCTTGTAAATGGTGCCTGATCTCTCTAATATTGTCAAAGCCCTTCCCAGGGGTAAGGGGTAACAATGGGGTGAGATTCAGGGAAATATTAATGATGCCCTTTTTGCTTATAACTTGTTAATGAAATGACTAAAAATTCAATGCTTTATATATCACATCAAAACATCCTCATGAGAGAACAGTCATAATAGAAATCATGTAATTATATTACAGGGAGAGAAAAGCTTGGGAAATTTTAGTGCTTTAGAAGACTGAATGGAGAAAGGCAGGGACTCAGTCCATGAAAGGAGGGAAAAAATAACCAAGGAAAAATTAAAAGGAGAAAAATGACAACCTCCAGCACAACTTCTCCCTCAAATCTGAGTATATTGGAAGGTTCCTGAGAACCCTGTGCCTTTGATGAAGAGGAGACATGTAAACACTATATTGTATCATTTTATTTTCAGATGGAAAAAATAAGTCACAGTAACTTGAGTTTTAGCCAGCTCCAGAGAGTAGAGGAGTGATTTAGAACATGGCTCAGGGATTATTCTGTTGCCCAGCACTCTTTAGTACCTACATCAGTATGTATGGAAAATTGGGAGATCTCAAGTTCTCAAAAATAATCCCAAGAAAAGAAATAGAACATCAACTATTCTGTGTTTGGTAAATGGGCTTTACTGACTTCCCCATCACAGGATGAATCCTCAGGACCTACCTACAGTCTCTGCAATTAATATAAATATTTGATATGTGTTCTATTAAAACTATGTTAATTATGCAGATTACTATGTTAATTATGCAGATTGCAATGATAATCATATATTTTATTTTACTTCATTTTTTGATAGACAATGTTTGTATTTTATTTTAATTTGTATCTCTTTGCTAACAGTTAGGATTGAATTTATTCATAAACACATGCATACATATATATGCATATTTACCATTTATAAACCTCATATTTTATTTTATAAGCATCTGTTGAGTTTATACATATACATTTATACATATATTTGCTATTTTCTAAATATTTTATTTTGTACATATCTTGACTTTTCACACTCAAGGTGTTTTTCACACTCAAGGTGTTTATCATTTTTCTCAGAGGTGTATAAATATATATTTTTCAAGATCTTTATACTACATTTGCAGCATATTACATTTCCTCAATTGGTTGATTCTTTTTAATTTTGCATTATGGGTTTGCTATCATGTGACACATTTTTTTTTCAAACACACACACTGTATTTTATTTTTACAAGAGATAAATAGACTGACACCAAGCATTGTAAATGGATGACCACAACAAAAGCAACAATGATTGCAATTAACAAACATGAAACACACTTGAACTATGTCATAGTATTGACATTCAGTCCAGTAATCCTCCACTGTAACAGCTCCTTTACTTTGCAGTGGAAATTGATTTGTATATTTTTTGCCTCTGAGTCCTTGTGGAATTTTATTTATTCAAATAGAAAGTCACAAAAATTATAATCATCCTCATCAGTTCGCTCAGTCCCATGTAATTAATTTTTTTTCATCTTTTGTTAGCACTTTTATGAGTTCATCAGTTTTCCATTAGAGTTCTGAATTCTTTGAAAATGAAACCATTTTATAGCAACATATTTTTAAAAGCATCAGAGTACACCCAGAACTGTCTGTAAATGACAAAAGACTTAAAAATGACCACAGTTAAAGATATGATAAAAGTTCATAATAATGCAATTGACAAGGAAATTTAGATATTTCTGAGATACACATTTTAAGGTAAAACTAGAATTATGACTTATAACATTATACCAGAACATATAAGATTTTTAGAAATTTCATGTAATCTCTGAAACATTTATATTAACATATTTCCATACAAAAAACCCAAAGTTTAGTATTAGTTTATTTTTTGGTTGTTTGTTTCTTTCTTTATACTGCAGGTTCTTATTAGTCATCAATTTTATTTATTTATTTATTTATTTCTTGCGGTACGCGGGCCTCTCACTGTTGTGGCCTCTCCCGTTGTGGAGCACAGGCCCCAGACGCGCAGGCTCAGTGGCCATGGCTCATGGCCCTAGCCGCTCCATGGCATGTGGGATCTTCGTGGACCGGGGCACGAACCCGTGTCCCCTGCATCGGCAGGTGGACTCTCAACCACTGCACCACCAGGGAAACCCAGTCATCAATTTTATACACATCAGTGTATACATGTCAATCCCAATTGCCCAATTCAGCACAGTACCATCCCAATGCCACTGCGGTTTTCTCCCCTTGGTGTCAATACATCTGTTCTCTACATCTGTGTCGCAACTTCTGCCCTGCAAACCAGCTCATCTGTACCATTTTTCTAGGTTACACATACATGCGTTAATATACGATATTTGTTTTTCTCTTTCTGACTTACTTCACTCTGTATGACAGTCTCTAGATCCGTCCACGTCGCAACAAATGTCTCAATTTCGTTCCTTTTCATGGCTGAATAATATTCCATTGTATATATGTACCACATATTCTTTAGCCATTCATCTGTCGATGGGCATTTAGGCTGCTTCCATGACCTGGCTATTGTAAATAGTGCTGCAGTGAACATTGGGGTGCATGTGTCTTTTTGAATTATGGTTTTCTCAGGGTATATGTGCAGTAGGGGGATTGCTGAATCATATGGTAATTCTATTTTTACTTTTTAAAGAACCTCCAAACTGTTCTCCATAGTGGCTGTATCAATTTACATTCCCACCAAAAGTGCAAGAGGGTTCCCTTTTCTCTGCACCCTCTCCAGCATTTGTTGTTTGTAGATTTTCTGATGATGCCCATTCTAACTGGTGTGACGTGATACCTCATTGTAGTTTTGATTTGCATTTCTCTAATAATTAGTGATGTTGAGCAGCTTTTCATGTGCTTCTTGGCCATCTGTATGTCTTCTTTGGAGAAATGTCTATTTAGGTTTTCTGCCCATTTTTGGATTGGGTTGTTTTTTTCTTTAATATTGAGCTGCATGAGCTGTTTATATATTTTGCAGATTAATGCTTTGTCCATTGATTCATTTGCAAATATTTTCTCCCATTCTGAGGGTTGTATTTTCATCTTGTTTATGGTTTCCTTTGCTGTGCAAAAGCTTTGAAGTTTCATTAGGTCCCATTTGTTAATTTTTGTTTTTATTTCCATTACTCTAGGAGGTGGATGAAAAAAGATCTTGCTGTGATTTATGTCAAAGAGTGTTCTTCCTATGTTTTCCTCTAAGAGTTTTATAGTGTCCAGTCTTATATTTAGGTCTCTAACCCATTTTGAGTTTATTTTTGAGTATGGTGTTAGGAAGTGTTCTAACTGCATTCTTTTACATGTAGCTGTCCAGTTTTCCCAGCACCACTTATTGAAGAGTCTGTCTTTGCTCCATTGTATATCTTTGCCTCCTTTGTCATAGATTAGTTGACCATAGGTGCATGGGTTTATCTCTGGGCTTTCTATCTTGTTCCATTGATCTATGTTTCTGTTTTTGTGCCAGTACCATATTGTCTTGATTACTGTAGCTTTGTAGTATAGTCTGAAGTCAGGGAGTCTGATTCCTCCAGCTCCGTTTTTTTCCCTCAAGACTGCTTTGGCTATTCAAGGTCTTTTGTGTCTCCATACAAATTTTAAGATTTTTTGTTCTAGTTCTGTAAAAAATGCCATTGGTAATTTGATAGGGATTGCATTGAATCTGTAGATTGCTTTGGGTAGTATAGTCATTTTCACAATATTGATTCTTCCAATCCAAGAACATGGTATATCTCTCCATCTGTGGGTATCATCTTTAAAATTTCTTTCATCAGTGTCTTATAGTTTTCTGCATACAGGTCTTTTGTCTCCCTACGTAGGTTTATTCCTAGGTATTTTATGCTTTTTGTTGCTATGGTAAATGGGAGTGTTTCCATAATTTCTCTTTCAGATTTTTCATCATTAGTGTACAGGAATGCAAGAGATTTCTGTGCATTAATTTTGTATCCTGCAACTTTACCAAATTCATTGATTAGCTCTAGTAGTTTTCTGGTGGCATCTTTAGGATTCTCTGTATATAGTATCATGTGCAAAGAGTGACAGTTTTACTTCTTCTTTTCCTATTTGTATTCCTTTTATTTCTTTTTCTTCTCTGATTGCTGTGGCTAGGACTTGCAAAATTATGTTGAATAATAGTGGTGAGAGTGGATATCCTTGTGTTGTTCCTGATCTTAGAGGAAATGCTTTCAGTTTTTCAACATTGAGAATGATGTTTGCTGTGGGTTTGTCGTATATGGACTTTATTATGTTGAGGTAGGTTCCCTCTATGCCCACTTTCCAGAGAGTTTTTAGCATAAATGGGTGTTGAATTTTGTCAAAGGCTTTTTCTGCATCTATTGAGATGATCATATGGCTTATATATTCAATTTGTTAATATGGTGTATCACATTGATTGATTTGTGTATATTGAAGAATCCTTGCATCTCTGGGATAAGACCCACTTGATCGTGGTGTATGATCCTTTGATTGTGTTGTTGGATTCTATTTGCTAGTATTTTGTTGAGGATTTTTGTATCTATATTTATCAGTGATATTGGTCTGTAACTTTTTTTTTGTAGTATCTTTGTCTTCTTTTGGTGTCAGGGTGATGGTGGCCTCATAGAATGAATTTGGGAGTGTGCCTTCCTCTGTAATCTTTTGGAAGAGTTTGAGAAGGATGGGTGTTAGCTCGGCTCTAAATGTTTGATAGAATTCACCTGTGAAGCCATCTGGTCCTGAAATTTTGTTTGTTGGAAGATTTTTAGTCACAGTTTCAATTTAATTACTTGTGATTGGTTTGTTCATATTTTCTGCTTCTTCCTGGTTTAGTCTTGAAAGGCTATACCTTTCTAAGAATTTGTCCATTTCTTCCAGGTTGTCTGTTTTATTGGCATAGAGTTGCTTGTAGTAGTCTCTTAGGATGCTTTGTATTTTTGTGGTGTCTGTTGTTACTTTTCCTTTTTCATTTCTAATTTTATTGATTTGAATCCTCTCCCTCTTCATGAGTCTGGCTCATGGTTTATCAATTTTGTTTATCTTTTCAAAGAACCAGCTTTTAGTTTTATTGATCTTTGCTACTGTTTTCTTTGTTTCTATTTCATTTATTTCTGCTCTGATCTTTATGATTTCTTTCTTTCTGCTAACGTTGGGTTTTGTTTGTTTTTCTTTCTCTAGTTCCTTTAGGTGTAAGTTTAGATTGTTTCTTTGAGATTTTTCTTGTTTCTTGAGGTAGGCTTGTATAGCTATAAACTTCCCTCTTAGAACTGCTTTGCTGCATCCCACAGGTTTTGGATCTTCTTGTTTTCATTGTCATTTCTCTCTAGGTATTTGTTGATTTCCTCTTTGATTTCTTCAGTGATCTCTTGGTTATTTAGCAACGTATTGTTTAGCTTCCAAGTGTTTGTGTGTTTTATGCTTTTTTCCTTCTAATTCATTTCTAATCTCATAGTGTTGTGGTCAGAAAAGATGCTTCATATGATTTCAATTTTCTTAAATTTACTGAGGCTTGATTTGTGACCCAAGATATGATCTATCCTGGAGAATGTTCCATGCACATTTGAGAAGAAAGTGTAATCTGCTGTTTCTGGATGGAATGTCCTATAAATATCAATTAAATCTATCTGGTCTATTGTGTCATTTAAAGCTTCTGTTTCCTTATTTATTTTCATTTTGGATGATCTGTCCATTGGTGTAAGTGAGGTGTTAAAGTCCTCCACTATTATTGTGTTACTGTCGATTTCCTCTTTTATAGCTGTTAGCAGTTGTATTGAGGTGCTCCTATGTTGGGTGCATATATATTTATAATTGGTCTATCTTCTTCTTGGATTGATCCCTTGATCATTATGTGGTGTCCTTCCTTGTCTCTTGTAACATACTTTAAAGTGTCTTTTGTCTGATATGAGTATTGCTTCTCCAGCTTTCTTTTGATTTCCATTGGCATGGAAAATCTTTTACCATCCTTTCACCTCAATCTGCATGTGTCCCTATGTCTGAAGTGGGTCTCTTGTAGACAGCATATATGTGGGTCTTGTTTTGTATACATTCAGCAAGTCTGTGTCTTTTGGTTGGAGGATTTAATCCATTTACGTTTAAGGTAACTATCGACATGTATGTTCCTATGACCATTTTCTTAATTGTTATGGTTTTGTTTTTGTAGGTCCTTTTCTTCTATTTCCCACTTAGAGAAGTTCCTTAAGCATTTGTTGTAGAGCTGGTTTGGTGATGCTGAATTCTCTTAGCTTTTGCTTGTCTGTAAAGCTTTTGATTTCTCCATGGAATATGAATGAGATCCTTGCCAGGTAGAGTAATCTTGGTTGTAGGTTCTTCCCTTTCATCACTTTAAGTATATCATGCCACTCCCTTCTGGCTTGTAGAGTTTCTGCTGAGAAATCAGCTGTTATCTTTATGGGAGTTCCCTTATATATTATTTGTTGTTTTTCCCTTGCTGCTTTCAATAATTTTTCTTTATGTTTAATTTTTGCCAATTTCATTACTATGTGTCTCAGCGTGTTTCTCCTTGGATTTATCCTGTATTGGACTTGCTGCTCTTCCTGGACTTGGGTGGTTATTTCCTTTCCCATGTGAGGGAAGTTTTTGACTATAATCTCTTCAAATATTTCCTCTGGGCCTTTCTCTCTCTTCTCCTTCTGGGACCCTTGTAATACGAATGTTGTTGCATTTAAGGTTGTCCCAGAGGTCTCTTAGGTTGTCTTCATTTCTTTTCATTCTTTTTTCTTTATTCTGTTCTGCGGCAGTGAATTTCACCATTCTGTCTTCCAGGTCACTTGTTCGTTCTCCTGCCTCAGTTATTCTGCTATTGATTCCTTCTAGTGTAGTTTTCATTTCAGTTATTGTATTGTTCATCTCTGTTTGTTTGTTCTTTAATTCTTCTAGGTGTTTGTTCTTTAATTCTTCTAGGTCTTTGTTAAACATTTCTTGCATCTTCTCGATCTTTGCCTCCATTGTTTTTCTGAGGTCCTGGATCATCTTCACTATCATTATTCTGAATTCTTTTTCTGGAAGGTTGCCTATCTCCACTTCATTTAGTTGTTTTTCTGGAGTTTTATCTTCTTCCTTCATCTGGTACATAGCCCTCTGCCTTTTCATCTTGTCTATCTTTCTGTGAATGTGGTTTTTGTTCCACAGGGTGCAGGACTGTAGTTCTTCTTGCTTCTGCTGTCTGCCCTCTGGTGGATGAGGCTATCTAAGAGGCTTGATGGGAGGGACTGGTGGTGGTAGAGCTGGCTGTTGCTCTGGTGGACAGAGCTCTGTAAAACTTTAATCCACTTGACTGTTGATGGGTGGGGCTGGGTTCCCTCCCTGTTGGTTGTTTGGCCTGAGGCAACCCAACACTGGAGCCTACCTGGGCTCTTTGGTGGGGCTAATAACAGACTCTGGGAGAGATCATGCCAAGGAGTACTTCCCAGAACTTCTGCTGCCAGTGTCCTTGTCCCCATGGTGAAAGAGAGCCACCCCCTGTCTCTGTTGTAGTCCCTCCAACACTAGCAGGTAGGTCTGGTTCAGTCTCCCCTGGGGTCACTGCTCCTTCCCCTGGGTCCTGATGTGCACACTACATTGTGTGTGCCCTCCAAGAGTGGAGTCTCTGTTTCCCCCAGTCCTGTCAAAGTCCTGCAATCAATTTCCACTAGGCTTCAAAGTCTGATTCTCTAGGAATTCTTCCTCCCATTGTCGGACCCCCAGGTTGGGAAGCCTGACCTGGGGCTCAGAACCTTCACTGCAGTGGGTGGACTTCTGTGGTATAAGTTTTCTCCAGTTTGTTAGTCACCCACCCACCAGTTATGGGATTTGATTTTACTCTGATTGCGCCCCTCCTACCGTCTCATTGTGGCTTCTCCTTTGTCTTTGGATGTGGGGTATCTCTTTTGGTGAGTTCCACTGTCTTCCTGTCGATGATTGTCCAGCAGCTAGTTGTGATTTTGGTGTTCTGCAAAAGGGAGTGAGAGCACATCCTTCTACTCTGCCATCTTGGTTCCTCCTCAGTAATCATATATTTTAGATGTCTGCAAGAGTGATGCTCTAGGGAAGTATTGCCATATAACTAATTGCCTTGGAGATTCATGACACAGACAAGGATACAGATACTACACTTGGCCTTACAAGACTTTACGGTCTGTGAAGGCAGGGGCTGTCAATCATACTTCTTTGTAGACTAGACTTTATTTCACTTAGTAAGTAGAGAGATATTTATAGGGGAATTCTTTTATCCAAGAACAGTGACAGATGAAAGAACACCAGATCATCAACTTCATGAAGACAGGGACTGTCACTAAAATTTTTATCCTTTCTCTTCAGAACCTGGCACATGATAAATGATTAAAACATACTTGTTGAATGAATGAATGCATACAGCTATAAATGAATTGAAATGGGGATTGTTAACATGCAAAAAAGAACCTGATGAAATCAGGAAGGCTGAAGGGTTTGGGCTGTGGGATATTGTTAGACACATTATGTGTGCCTTTAAGAGATTAATCCAGGAACAGTAAGTGAGATTTAGGCAGAGAATTCAGTTCAATTTAAGGAAGAATGTGCTATCGTAATTGCTGGATTAGTGGCATCTCCTGCCAGAATATGGGCCCTCTGAATATGTATCCATGTGAATCGGGTTCACTGTGTAGCAGAATGTCTGTCCAAAAGTAGCCTTTAAATAACTGTTTGCACAAATGCATAAATAAATAATGATTAGAGCTGCCCAACCATATGGAAGTTGTGATCTCCCTATCATTGTAGGTATTCTACCATTGCTCGAATGACTGCACAGCATGGGTGTGTAGCAAGGATTAAAGCATGCATTGAGGTTGAACTACATATCATGCAGTGTCTTTCCGTCTAGTCTAACCTTGATCTTCTAGGATTCCATTAAATTAGAGCATGTGTTTTTCCTGAATGTGAAGTACCTCTTTTTCAAGTTGTTAGAGAAATCTATCTTTCCTACATTCAAATTATTTCTCCGAGAAGAAGTCATAATTTCTTGGTCAGTGGTGAGGTGAGGAAAGACAGCTATGTGCTCCTTGCTGCAGTCAAGTGGGGGAGTGATCCATATTTATATTGGGACTGAGTCTAAAGGTCTTCTCCTTTATTCTCTAGATCATCTTCATCTTGACTGCAAAATTGTTACCTACATTCAGAAGATTCAGGTTGCTCAGGCCAATAGTAGAAGCCTCACTTGACCGCGTAACAATAAAATTTTCTTCCTAAATGATGCCAGATTATGAGGCTTCTGCAGAAAATTCACTATGGACTTGTCCAGGTGACAGTCACTCCCAAGCAGATTAAGGAACCTCAGTAGAAATTGTTCTTAAATGAGATAATCTCCTCTGAGTAGAAAGGGGGAGCTGTGTACTTGCTCTTCCAATTTCAAAATATTTCCACCCAGGAAAAAAAAGCCAATTAATGTGACTGTCCCACAAATAAAAAGCTCTTCTAAAAGGATGTCAGACACCAAGGATACAGTCACTCTCAGCCTTGCTATTTTTCCACAATGACAGCACACATAAACACAATACTCTACAGACTTCAAAGCAACACATCTTTCAGATGACACTTAGAAGTAATACTTAATAGAATTCATATTATTAAATGTTCCTTAATTGATATTTAATAATATTACTACTATAGGAAGATATCCCCAGAGCAAGTACATAGCTTTCCCTTTTTACTCAGGTAAGATTTTCTGATTTAAGAATAACCTCTACTGAGGTCCTTTAATCTACCTGGGAGTGATTGTGTGTCACCTAGAAAACTGCAGATAGCTGACTTTTCATTTGAACTCCCATCCACACATCAATGGGCAGAAATGCAATATTAACTATTTCCACTTATTCCTAACCTACATTTTTATTGGATTTTGGGATACAGTAAAGATAAAAATTGATGGAATGCAGTGAGTACAGGATACTAAAAGATTGGCATAGAAGAAAGAGAGTTAAATCATCAAAGTAGAGCCTCTAAATAACACAGGTACAATGGAATTCGCCCAAAAGGATGCTCATGAAACAGTATATGCAACTATATAAGCGTTGTCTCTAGGGAAATGAGATAAAGAGCACTCATAAATGCTCAGTTTTATATAGCCATTTATTTCATGTAAGACTCACATTTTAAAGATGCATCCTTCAAGTATTACATTATTTCTATTTGATAAAATCACTACTCTAGTCAAAGTTCACTGGGTGACCCTTGGAGAGTCACTTGACGATTTTAAGTTCTTTAGGCCCCATACCCACAGCAGATAGGCCCATTCTGGTAAAATAATAATAATAATAATAATATTAGCGTCTAGGAATTTTCATATCCTTAAAGCTTATCCTTCCACTCCTTGTTAATGCCCTTTCCTTACCTGAGGTTCATTTTCAAATTCTAAGTTTTGAGGGTGGTAGTTTCTTGGCCCAAACAATGCAACAGTAGAAGTATAGTGTAGGAAAAAATAATTTAAAAAAATAATGGAATCAGAGGGGATGTAATTCAGTTATTTTTTATATGTGTTCGAAGGTCATTTGCAGAATGAAATGTGGATGGCATCCTGAAAATACCTAGAATGATTATGCTCTTGTTCTAGTTTTGGAAAGTAAGTGTAAGATGAGAATTGAAAATTCCATTTTGCTGATGTCTTGGGGTCAGTGTTCCTGAATGCAGGTCTGTGGGTCAGCTCTGACCTTTGCCAAAGCTTTCACCAATGAAATCAGGATAGCACATTATCTTTTCATTAAATAAATTTAGGGATGCTCTAGAGTATGTTCTTCCCACTTTTCCATGATTTAGACAGTGGAAACCCCTATGGAATTGTAAACATTTACCATAGTCAAGGACAGATTCATTTTGTCACATTACTTTCTTTAAATCCTAAGTTGTATAACCTGAGATGTATTATTTAGGGTCTATGATTCTCAATTTTCTTATCTGTAAAATGAGGATAATAATAGCAGTACCTTGTTAGAGTCACTGTATGGATTTTGTGGCACTATAGTTTGGAAAAAATTTCTTAGTCTGTCCCTGGATAATGTTACCAAACCAGACTTGAGTCTGCTTACCTGTGCTCAGTAAAGCCAATGTACTGACATCGGGTTGTGGTGAGGGAAAGTACAGTGTTTATTGCAGGGAGCCAAGCAAGGAGAATGTGCAGCTCATGCTCCAAAGACCTGAACTCCCCAATGGCTTTCAGGGAAGGGGTTTTAAAGGCAGTGTGAGGGAGGGGGCTGCAGGGTGTGTGATCAGCTCGTGCACAATTCTCAGATTGGTTGGCCTCAAGGTGAAGTTTCAAGCATCATCAACCCTGGTCTCAACCCATCGAGAGTCTGTGTTCTTGCAGTCAGCTATTTTCATCTGGTGGGGGTCTGCTTCCTGTGAAAACAACTTAGGAACATGTGTCAGGCCTTTATCTGTATCTTCAGGGAACTGGGATTTCCATGCCTCTGCTGTGTGGTAGATTTATACTATAAACTGTTACCAGTTTTCCAGCCCAACAGCTCTTCTTTGTTTCTACATCTTCACATTTCCTAGTCATTAACTCTTGAGTCAGCCTTTTGAGACTCAAGGGAGGCCTGGAGACTAAAGCAAAAGCCTCTTACTTCAAAGCACAGGGATACAGGGGCTTGTATATGGTTTCAATCCCCCCTTTTCTTTCATACTCCTCAATCTTGAGGGGAACAGGTTCAGGAAAAGAAAGAGTAAAGTTTGGATAGAGAGGTTAAGCATAAACTTGGCAGAAGAGCTCAGTTTTAGAGGGACTTGGTTTCAGTAACAATAAGGACTCAAAAATAATTATTTTAATGTACTTGTCCAGTATCTTTCTAGCCTACATGCTTTTGTAGCACTTGAAGCAACTTACTTATCCTTTTTTTTTAATAGCTCTTATTTTGTGTGTCACTCTGGTAATCCTGTCTCCTAATTACCAAGAAGGGCTGGCTGAGTTTGGCCAGGGCATGGTTGGGGAGACTTAAGGACATTGGTTTAGAACCATAAGGCCTAGGTTACCATCCCAACTCCACAATTTACAAGCTCTATGCCTCGAGTTTCAGTTAACTTCCCTAAGCTTTAGCTGCCTTATATAAAGTGATAACCAGACCTGCCTCAGAGGGTTGTGAAAAGGACTAAGTGAAGTGCCACTGGGATGTCCCTAGTGCATTTCCCATCACATGGTAGGTATTCATTAAATGTTAGATTGAATCAGGGGAGAGAAGGAGTATCACCTATGTCATGTCTACTAATTCTTTGGAATATAAGATTTAAGACGTTTGCGATCTACTACCACTGTTAGTCATCTTAAGGACTGGATTTTCTAATTACATGCAGAACTATAGTTAAACCCTGAGGGAGTGAGTGGTGAGAACAGCCAGGCCCTTCAAATACCATGAACAACCCCCCAACTGGCCCCAGTGCCAAGACAGTGTATCTTTCCTTGGTGCCTGGGAGATGCCTGGCCTTCTAGTGGAGTGTTTGGAAGTTAGGAGCTGTTCTTGGGTTACCCTAGTGAGGTGGGCTCAGTCTTGCTGATGAGGCTATAGATTCTGAATGAGAACTCCTCAGAATGGTCTATACCAACATTTCCCAAAGAGTAATGTTTGGAGCACTCATCCTAAGAAATGTTGTAGTTCAAGTAGGAGCGCAGGTTTGGTCTGTGTGAAAATCAGTGATCCCCACTTGAATTTTTGTTCATTTGTTATTAAAGGGTGGGACTAGAAGAGATGATGTCTTTCCCCAACTTTAATGTCTTTCACTCTACAAATATATGTTCACCTATTTTCTTTTTTCCCCTAAAAGCACTAGATAATGCCTTGCATTTTACTGGCATGATGTCTATATCAGTGCCATGTCAGCAAGGTATATTTAAAAGACTTCTTTTATTATTTCATATACAGTGTGGGCTGACATTGGAGGAAACTGTCAACCCCCAAATGTGCTGGTTGCTGACAGACACTAATACCTTATATTACGGAATATTTTTCTTTGTTCATTTTTCTTTTCTTCCAGGAGAATCTTTATTTATTTTCCTTGGCTATTTCTTAGGCATTCAAGGCTTCTCCAATGTCATGCATTTTTGTTAATTTTATCAGTTTGACCCGTTAAATTAGGAGAAAGAAATTTTACTATTCCAAATTACAGACAATTCCAGAACTTGCTAATTTTGAGGAGGGGTGTTATCTAAGGCTTACGTTATGCTCTTTGAACCTAGTCTCTCTCCATCTAACTAACTCCTGATCCTAAGCTCACATGAGTTTTAGTCTCAGGATCCACCACATATCATGTTCCTTGACAGCACCTCTTGACCTATGTCTTCTCAGGTTGAATCCAATGGCATGGGATTTACTTATTTTTTCTAGTCCCTTAAGATCCTCAAAGGCAACAGATAGCACTTTTCATCTTTGAACACCCTGCAGTCTAGCATAGAATCCTACATTTGGCAAATACATAAAATTCAATTTCCCAAGCAGATGTATAGCATCTAAATAGGAAAAACAAGGACTTCCCTGGTGGTGCAGTGGTTAAGAATCCTCCTGGCAATGCAGGGGACACGGGTTCGAGCCCTGATCCGGGAAGATCCCACATGCCACCGAGCAACTAAGCCTGTGCGCCAGAGCTGCTGAGCCTGCACTCTACAGCCCGTAAGCCACAACTACTTAGCCCATGCACCTAGAGCCTGTGTCCTGCAACAAGAGAAGCCACAGCAATGAGAAGCCCACACACCGTAACAAAGAGTAGCCACTGCTTGCTGCAACTAGAGAAAGCCCGGGTGCAGCAACGAAGACCCAACGCACCCAAAAATAAATTATTAAAAAATAAATAAATAGGAAAAACAAAAAAATTGGGTCCCACAAGGAAAATACACGTATCTTAAATTGTACAGCTGGTTAGTAGCAGAGTGTAGGAAACATTACTGTTTGCCTACAAGACAAAGTAATCCAGTTCCCACTAGCAGTGAATGTCCAGAGATGTGATTCCTCATAAAATGTGAGGAGAGGTCTGCTAGGGGTGTGCTATGGAGAAAGAGATTTTCTTGTTTAGCTTTTACAGAGATTCATGAGAAGAGACAGCCTCACTCTTTGCCACAATGTTTATTATCAGCATGTGCCAGATGGAACTGCAGGACACATTATATGGCCGGGGAAGGGGCCAACACACTGCGGCTGGCAGAGCTAAAAGTTAAGGGGAAACTGGGCCATCATTGTACTGTGTATTTAATGACCCAGGAAGTGCCTGCCCCTGCAGTTGTTCTTATTATACAAAACAATAAATGTGTTCATCATTTAAGCCAACTATGATAGCCTTTCTGTCCCTTGCAGCCAAAAGCATCCTCACGGGTACTCACAAGCATCAGGGCTTTTTCAAAGAGATCGATTCACTTATGGAGAAAAAAGACCTTTTTCTGGAACACAGAGGCAGTTTTTCTCTGGCCAAAGCTGACAGAGAACATTTTCACCTGGTCAGGCATTTCTTACATTCAAATCCTGCAGACAGTACAATGGCCCCTTTACATACCCTTGAAGAAACAGAGTAAGACTGCAAACATAGCTCTGCCTGCTCTTAGGGAGCTCTCAGTCTCCCCAGACTTGAGGACTGGCCTGCCCAGTTGTGTCCTAGCAGGTTACTCTGTTTCTTTTCTCAGCACTATCATGCATGTGGTAGGCACACACTCAAAATACAGGCTGACTGACTGCTCAGGGGATCTGGGCAAGTGAACCCAGGGGACGTAGCTCCAAAAAGAGACAAGAGAAATGTAAGAGAAAATTGCAAAGCATGACCCAACTACCTTTATGTTTTAAAAACCTTATTCTCTTTGAATTACTGGAAGGCCTGTTCTTGGGAATTAGCAGTGACTTGTACTTAGAGATCTGAATTTTTGAGTGAATGAATGAGGAAAAACACATAGATAAAAAGCAGGTGTTCGGGCTTCCCTGGTGGCGCAGTGGTTAAGAATCTGCCTGCCAATGCAGGGGACGCGGGTTCGAGCCCTGGTCTGGGAGGATTCCACATGCCGCGCAGCAACTAAGCCCGTGAGCCACATCTACTGAGCCTGCGCATCTGGAGCCTGTGCTCCACAACAAGAGAGGCCGCGATAGTGAGAGGCCCGCGCACCGCGATGAAGAGTGGCCCCGCTTGCCACAACTAGAGAAAGCCCTTACACAGAAACGAAGACCCAACACAGCAAAAATAAATTAATTAATAAACTCCTACCCCCAAATCTTAAAAAAACAACAACCAGGTGTTACATGTAATTCCTTCCAAATTAACAACATGGTGATTAATTTTGTGTACCCAGAACAAATTTTTTCAAGTTTTTTAATTAAAAAAACCAAAATGTACCACCTTAACCACTTTAAGTGTATACTTCAGTGGTATTCAAGTTGTATAAAACTTTTTCATCTTGTGAAGCTGAAACTCTATACCATGGAATAACAACTCCCCGTTTCCCCTCCCCTGCCCCCAGCGGTCACCATTCTTTCTCTTTCTATGAATCTGACGACTTTAGATATCTCATATGAGTGAACTCATGTAGCTATTTGTCTTTTTGTTTGTATTTGGCTCATTTCACTTAGCATAATGTCCTCAAGGGGCACCCATGTTGCAGCATATTACAGGATTTCCTTCTTTTTTAAGGATGAATAATATGTTATTTATTCATTTATCCATCCATAGACATTTAGGGTGCTTCCCCCTCTTGGCTCTTGTGAATAAATGCTAAGGTGAATATGAGTGTACAAATATCTCTTTGAGATTCTGCTTTTAATTAATTTGTATATATACCCAGAAGTGGCATTGCTGGATCATATGGTAATTCTATTTTTAATTTTTGGAAGAACTTCTGTTCTATTTTCCACAGTGGCTGCACCATTTTACTTTCCCACTAGCCATGCCCAAGAGTTCCAATTCCTCTCCCATCCTCCACAACACTTGTCACTTTCTGGGATTGTTGGTTGGTTGGTTGGTTTGTATTTTTGACAGTGACCATCCTAGTGGGTATGAAGTTTTGATTTGTATTTCTCTCTAGTGATTTGTAATGTTGAGCATCTTTTAATATGCTTGTTGGACAGTTGTAGGTCTACTTTGTAGAAATGTCTCTTCAACTCCTTTTCCCATTTTAAAATTATTTTTGTTGTGGTGGTGGTTGAGGTATAGGAGTTTTTATATATTCTGAATATTAATCCCTTATCAGACTTGTGATTAGTAAGTGTTTTCTCCCATTACATAGGTTGCCTTTTCATCCTATTAATTGTTTCCTTTGATGAACGTAAGTGAGTGTGATGTAGTCTCATGTGCCTATTTTTGCTTTTATTGTCTGTGCTTTTGGTGTCATATACAAGAAATCATAACCAAATCCAATATCATTAAGCTCTTCCCTTATGTCTTCTTTTGGTAGTTTTATAGTTTTTGGTCTTAGGTTTAATCCCTTTTGAATTAATTTTCCCTTATGGTATAAGGTAACTTCATTCTTTTGAATGTGTACATCAAGTTTTCCTACCACCATTTGTTGAAGGGGATGTTCTTTTTTCACTGTGTAGTCTTGATACCCTGAAACAGTTTTTTTAAGTCATGAAGCAGATAAAGAATTTGGGATAGATATATGTTTGGATAAATATAATGTTTTGTTTTGTTGATGAGTTTAAGGTCCTTAGATATACTGTGTGTTACCTAAACATGGCACAAAACCAGAAATGCCAGCCTTTAGGCACTGAATTCTCATTTTTGTGTGAGTGCATGAGTGTGGTTTATTTTTCATGTGGTATAAATGAAACCTTTTATTACAATTAATTCTGACCTTTAATTGAGATAGATCAATTAGATTAAACTGATTTAACCTAAATAGATGCTGTATACCATTTTTTTATAGAAATAAAATATAGCTGTAAAGTTAGTGTTTTCTACTGCTGTTACAAGACCTTATACAATATTTTAAATGGCAATAATTCAATCAACTAACTTTTGGTGTGTTTTTATTAATGGGGTATGAGACAAATTAATTCATTATATACTTATTGAAATTTTACTTTGTGTTTAGTGGTGTATTAGATGAAAGATTAAAGAGATAGTTTTTAGGAGTAGATGCTTTAGCAGAAGTAATACATACATTTAATTATAGTGTATGATTGATAGAAATAAATAACAAGAGCTGCCTACAAGTGAAGGATGAGTTCTGAATAGAGGAGGTTCATAACTAGCTGAGGGCACTAGAAAAGGCTTCCCGAAGAATGTGGTTTAGCTGGTATTTGAAGGCTATAAAAAGTTGGATGTGTGTAATAACTAATATTTACTAACCTACTGTCATCTGGTACTATTCTAAGTGCTTTAATAACTGTTTTGACCTTTATAATCATCTTATGCTATAGGTCCTATTATTATTTCATTTTACAAGAAGATGAAGAAAGGCACAGTGTTTAAGGCATTTGTCCAAGGGCACACAGCTGGCAAGTAATGGAACTGGGGTGTGAAATCCTGTAGTCTGACTTTAGAGCTAGGGTTCCTGGCTACAGAGCATTCCAGGTCAGATCAAGGCATAAGTGGAAAAGCAGGGTCAGAAAAAGAGTGGACGGGAGATGGGAGAGGACTCAATCTGTAAGAAAATCCACTAAGGAGTTTGTAGGAAAGGATATTAGACATGAAGTTTAGGGAAGAATGACAGGGGACTGCAAAAGCTAAGAAGTTTGTGCTTTATTCTGAGGACAGTGAAGAGTCATGAAGGATGCTTGTATCAGGGACTGGTGTGTTCAGACCTGTGTATTTTGAAGATTAAACTTAAAGTATAGAATGAACTCACAAGGCATCACCTATATGTTTAATTATGCTCATATAGCTGCAAGAGAAACTAAGGCTCAGAGACACCAAGATAAATTACTTCATAAGGTTCTCCAAATAGTAAGTAAACCTGAGATGAGATAGCTAGTATTAAAACTCCAGGTTCAGTGGCTCCAAAACCCCTGCTTTTTTTTTTTTTTTTTTTTTTTTTTCCCCACAAGGAGAAGAGACTTTCAGGCAGGGATGCCAGCTAGGCAGCTCTAGTACTGCACAGAAGAGGTAATGAAAGCCTACACTAGGAAGAAAGGGGACTTTTTTCAAGGAATTGGGAGCTGCATAGTCATCTTGTTTCCATTGCTTGAGATTGGGGAACTTGGAAAAAGAGAAACCAAAAAGAACTGTGCAGGTTCAGATAACTAGGTAGATATTGGAGCTACCTAAAAACTGGAATAAGGAGTAAAGAATGCATTTGAGGGTGAAGGTGATGAGTTCAGTTTCGGACCATCTTCCAGATGCCAGACAACATCCAAGTGGGTATGTCCAGCAGGACAAACAGGCATATTGGAAGAAACTCAGAATGAGTTATGAACTGATATTCTCAGAGAAGTGACTTCTACTCCCACTCTATTTTGAACTTAATTGAAGGATTTTGCTATCAGATAAAGTAAACATGGTCCAATTTTTAAATATGACATTTCATCATGGCAGTCCTATTTTGAGAATTATTTGCTTCATATTTAAAAAAATTTTTGAGACTTGTATAAGCAAATACATAAATCTACAGCATATATGTATATTTATTTTATGTCTTAAGATTTTTGAGATTTGTGTAAACAAATACAAAAATCTACAGCAGATATATTTATATTTATGTATCTATGTATTTGTAAAGATAGATAGATAGGCAAATACTTTTACAGGATATTATAAAAATAGAGACTTCTAGCATATTTTTTTCCTCCTGGAGCTAATAAGACTGAAATCTCAGTTTTATCCTGCCTCCACTTACCAGTAGAAAAATTTTCTACAAGGAAAAGAAAAAAATTTGCAGAAGAAAAAGGAATATTCAGCTAAACAGGCAGCAATGAAGTTTGGCATTTCAAGAGATGTCAGCGATTTGACAGGAAATAAGGATTGGACTGAGCCTCTAAGTGGGTCAATATTGAACTTTCAATAATACGAGAGGACTTCAGTTTGAACTACCTGGGGTAGCTGTTAGGTTTTGAAAGGAAACTGAGTTAGGTGCCCCAACACAAGGAAGGTCAAGTTCCCAGTTTGGGCTGTGAAGTTCACAGTTAATAAAGGCTTGAAAAGCAGAACTAACTCAGGTCCCCACTTGACTTTGTATTACGTTTCTTATGAGAAAGATCAGAGGTGGTATTTATATCTCCATCCTTAAATCTAGGATGGCCTCAAAACAAGACCATGGCCAGTGTGGCAGAACAATATTGTGTGAGTTCTAAGCCTAGCTCTCAAGAGACTTTGTTCACTTTTGTTCATTCTCTGGAAATCTCTGTATCTCCACCATGTGAACAAGCTCACGCTGCTGGAGGATGAGGAAACATGTGAAGCAGAGAGGAGACAACGTAGCTGAGATATTTCAGTTTAGCTAGCCCCTAGCCAGTCCAGCCGCTGACCACAGACACAGGGCACATATGGGGAAGGCAGAGAGTGGGAGTGTCCCCACAAGCTTCTGGAAGATGATGAGACTGGGAAAACTTTTGATATACCATGCTTTCTTTCTTCTTTGCAAATAGATGCTTAAAGGTGAAGGGGGGAAATGTCTAAAATTGCATCTAACCCTGCAGCACAGTGATCTTTTTCTATCATATTTCCAGGAAGGAAATGAAAGTACTTCTGTTAAATGGTTTTTTGTTTGTTTCTCTGTCCCCATGCCAAGAAGACATAACAGGAAACTTTACATAGTGTCTTGAGTCATCTACAGTAAAAGTAAGATATAGTAATAAAGGGAAAGGGTGCTTCAGTTTCTGTGTAAATTACACCTAGCACAAGAGCCCAGTCTAGACAGAAGGCTCAGAGCTCTGCTCTGGCAGTAAGTCTGGAAGCACAACTAAAGAAAACACAGAGGCAATGGGAGGCAATTCAGACAGGGAAAAGGAGGTTTACCCTTAAATCCTTCACAAATGTATGGTTCGTCCCGTCTTAGAAAACACGCACTTCAAAGAATAAATATAAGTTACTGAGTCAGTGTCAGGTGTTCTAACACTCCTTCACACCATACACAAAAATAAACTCAAAATGGCATAGAGACTTAGACAAAACATTCTCAGACATAAATCATAGTGACATTTTCTTAGGTCAGTCTCCCAAGGAAAAAGAAATAAAAGCAAAAATAAATAAATGGGACTAATCAAATGTAAAAACTTCTGCACAGCAAAGGAAACCATAAACAAAATGAAAAGACAACCTACAGAATGGGAGAAAATATTTGCAAATGATGTCACTAACGAGGACAATTTTCAAAATATACAAACAGCTCATGCAGCTCAATAAAAACAACAACAACAACAAAGAAGCCTTCAAAAAATGGGCGGAGGCTTCCCTGGTAGCGCAGTGGTTGAGTCCGCCTGCCGATGCAGGGGACACGGGTTCGTGCCCCGGTCTGGGAAGATCCCACATGCCGCGGAGTGGCTGGGCCAGTGGGCCATGGCCGCTGAGCCTGCACATCCGGAGCCTGTTCTCCGCAGCGGGAGAGGCCACAACAGTGAGAGGCCCGTGTACCGCGCCAAAAAAAAAAAAAAAAAAAAAAATGGGCAGAAGACCTAAATAAAAATTTCTCCAAAGAAGACATATGGATGGCCAATAGACACATGAGATGATGCTCAACATCGTTAATTATTAGAGAAACACAATCAAAGCTACAATGAGGTATCTCCTCACACTCATCAGAATGGCCATCATCAAAAAGTCTACAAATAATTTTACATTTGGCTGGTGGGAAGCAGCAGCATAGCACAGGGAGATCAACTCAGTGCTTTGTGATGACCTAGAGGGGTGGGATAGGGAGGATGGGAAGGAGGCTCAAGAGGGAGGGTATATGGGGACATGTATATGCATATGGTTGATTCTCTTTGTGATACAACAGAAACTAACACAGTATTGTAAAGCAATTATACGCCAATAAAGAGCTATTAAAAAGCTAGATAACTAATAAGGACCTAGTGTATAGCACAGGGAACTCTATTCAATACTCTGTAATGACCTATATGGGAAAAGAATCTAAAAAAGAGTGGCTATATGTATCTGTATAACTGATTCACTTTGCTGTACAGCAGAAACTAACACAACATTGTAAATCAACTATACTCCAATTTAAAAAAAAAAAGGACACGGGGATGGGGAAAGGTAAGCTGGGACAAAGAGAGTAGCATGGACATATATACACTACCAAATGTAAAATAACTAGCTAGTGGGAAGCAGTTGCAGAGCACAGGGAGATCATCTCGGTGCTTTGTGACCACCTAGAGGGGTGGGATAGGGAGTGTGGGAGGGAGACGCAAGAGGGAGGGGATATGGGGATATATGTATACATATAGAGATTCACCTTGTTATACAGCAGCAACGAACACAACAATGTAAAGCAATTATACTCCAATAAAGATGTTAAAAAAAAAAGTCTACAAATAATAAATGCTGGAGAGGGTATGGAAAAAAAGGAACCCTCCTACACTGTTGGCGGGAATGTAAATTGGTGCAGTCACTATGGAGAACAGTATGGAGGTTCCTTAAAAAAAAAAAAAGTTACTATATTATCCAGTAAACACATTCATGGGTGTGTATCTGGAGAAAACTCTAATTCAAAATATACATGCACACCAATGTTCATAGCAGCACTATTTACAATAGCCAAGACATGGAAACAACCTCAATGTCCATCAACAGATGAATGGATAAAGAAGATGTGGTGTGTGTGTATATATATGTATATATATGTATACATATATATGTATACATATATATATATAAAATTTGAAATATTACTCAGCCATAAAAGAGAATGAAATAATGCAATTTGCAGCAACCTAGAGATTACCATACTAAGCAATGTAAGTCAAAGAAAGACAAGTATTATATATCACTTATGCAGAATCTAAAATTTGATACAAGTGAACTTTTTACAAAACAGAATCAGAGACATAGAAAACAAATTTATGGTTAACAAAGGGAAAAAGGAGGAGAGGGATAAATTAGGAGTTTGGGATTAGCAGATACAAACTACTATGTATACAATAGATAAAGAACAAGGTCCTACTGTATTCAATATCTTGTATTAAACTATAATGGAAAAGAAAAAAAAAGAAAAAGAAAAGCAGGTCATTCACAAAAAATCAGTAAGATTACATTAAACATAGATAGTTCAATAGAAAAATGAAATCACCTTGAACACTTTTATAAAAGAAAATACCCAAATGATGAATAAAAAGCTGAGAAAAAATTACAACTTCTTAATTCATCAGGAAAATACAAATTAAAATTATAATCAGCTCTTACATAAGAATCGCTAAACTATAAAAGATTTTATATATAAATATATTTATATTTATATATAAAATCTTTTATAGTTCATATGTATATATATATATATATAAAGATCACACACTACTATTACGAGTGCAAGTTAGTGCAGCCCTTTTGTTATTTGGAAGTACTAATATAGATGTTACACCTAACTTATCCATACTAAGTGAGACAGACTTTCTACTCTTAGTTTTACCCTGAGTAAGGCATGTATGTCATGTGTCACCAAAATATCTGCATTAAAATATTCATAAAAGCACAATTTGTAATATCCATGGGTAAGAAATTACCCAAGCCCCCATCAGCATTGGATTAGATAAATATACTGTGGTGCATTTGCCAAATAAAACACTATACAACACAACTAACTGATGATTTATAACAACATACAACTATATGAATGAAATTCCCAAATACAACGTTTAGACCGAAAGTACAAAAGGAGGCAAAACCAATCCATGTCCTTAAACCTCAGGATAACAGTTATTCTTGGTGTGGAAGACTGTTATGGAGCAAGATAGGGGGTTCTGAGGGAACTGATAACATTTAGTTTCTTGAGCCGAGTGCTGATAGTACAGGAGTGTTCAGTTTCTAAAACCCCTTGTGGGGCTTCCCTGGTGGCGCAGTGGTTAAGAGTCTGCCTGCTGATGCAGGGGACACGGGTTCGTGCCCCGCTGGGAAGATCCCACATGCCGCGGAGCGGCTGGGCCCGTGAGCCATGACCACTGAGCCTGCGCGTCCGGAGCCTGTGTTCCGCAACGGGACAGGCCACAACAGTGAGAGGCCCGCATACCGCAAAAAAACAAAAAACAGAACAAAAAAACCCCCTTGTGCTGCAAATGTATGTTATATGCCCTCTTCCATATTTATACTATATCTTTAAAAAGCTTTGCAAAATCTGCCCACGCTTGCTCAAGCTGCTTTCACATTTGTGCAGTAGTCCCTCTACATCCCTGCTCTACATGCCCCTGCTTCCAGCTAATCAGCTTTCCCACTGCCTTTCACATTATCTGACCTCTTTAGGAGATTATACCTTTTTTTTCCCTTTCTTTCTAGCACTGGCCTTATGAAGCTTCTTTCCTAAATCATTCATACTGCTTCCCTTCTCCTCGTCTTAGCAAATATTGAAAGAAAATTCAGAGTCCCTGTATCTCTTTGTTTCTTCGTATATTATCCTATTTTTACTTATTCTATATTTTCCCACAGGAATGCATAGATTTACAAGAAGGATAATTGTGTACCCTACCCAGGTATTTATAAGGACATATTTAGGAAACAGGGGTTGTTGATAGGAACAAAGGCCTATTTAAAGACCGTAGATTCTTTGAGATCATGACCCTTCTAAGCTGCTGGCAGAGGTGGAAGCCTATGACTACTGGCTCTACTCTGTAATCTGACAGTGTACCTGCTTTCTTTGGGAACAATCTTCAGGTAATGCACCTTAAAACTGGCTGTTTATATTTACAAAGTTCGGGAAGAAAGGAATTGAGCAGCAAGGAGTAGACCTTTTCCCAATCCTTACCTCCCACAATGTTAATTTGGGTTAATTTGTCATCAGATGATGTGAATTCCACTCCCTTCCATGTGCAACGGTTTCTTCACAGTCTTTGAAAGATACATCTAACCTGCATTAGCTCTGCTACTTCAATTCATCTCAGTCAAAGAATTTATTAATAACACAATGTACAGTCCCCAAATGGCCCGGTGACACTGCACTAACTGAACATTATTTCAAAGCATGCTTCAGAGGGAAAAATGCCATATATTATATCCCCCTGGCCATTTTAATTTTCTTTTATTGCATCTTGGCAGGAACTTAATAACTATACATTGAATAAAATGAGATATTATACATCATGTATTTATTACCACCATGTTAAGAAACACTGTCTCTGCTCTCAGAGATGGCAAATTGAAATAAATGGAATTTTAAAATATCACTTGCCAATCTTCCTTCATTCAGAATGCAAGTTACAAATACATCTCCTTGTTTTTTTCCTAAGAGGGCAACTATTGTTTTGGAGGGGGGGAACTGGTAAACTTCTGCTGGAGAATCATACAAATATGCGGATATAAGAACTGTTCAAAAGGGTTCTACCATCACTTGCATATCTGATATAGTCCTTGGCAGATAATCTTTCAGATGCTGGCAGGAAAAGTGAGGCACTAAGTGGCTTTTTCAATTCACCATTGTCATTTTCCCCTGTGTATTGTTTTCCTGCAAATGCTCTCTCAATTCCTTACATATTATGTGCTATAGATGAGGCGCCCCAATAGCACAGTGGTTAGTTCCCAGAACTTTGAATCAAATGCCTTGAGTTTCTTTTTTTCTCTAGCTTTTTTGAAGCATAATTGACAAATAAAAATTGTACATACTTAAGGTGTACAATGTGACGTTTTGATGTGTGTATTCATTGTAAAATGTTTACTACAATCTTGCTAATTAACACATCCATCACCTCACATAGTTCCATTTTGTGTGTGTGGTGAGGACACTTAAGATCTACTGTCTTAGCAAATTTCAAGTATACGATACAGTAATATTAACTATAGTTACCATGCTGTACGTTAGACCTCTGGAACTAATTCATCTTATAACTGAAAGTTTGTACCATTTCACTAACATCTCCCCATTCTCCTCCCTACTCATCCCCAGTTCTTAGAAACCACCATTCTATTCTCTGCTTCTGTGAGTTAGACTTCTTTAGATTCCACACATAAGTAAAATCACACAATACTTATCTTTCTGTGTCTAGCTTACTACACTTAGTGTAATATCCTCCAGGTTCATTCACGTTGTCGCAAGTGGCAATATTTCCTTCTGTTATATGGCTGAAATGATATTCTGTTGTTTATATATACCCTATTTTTTATTCTATTCACCCATAAATTTAAATCCTAATTTACCTGCTTACTTTATGACCACATGATTTCTCTTAACTTCAGATTACTTATCTATAAAATGAGGCTGATCATAGCTACAAAACCTTGTCTTCTATGTGTACTAAAATAACAATTCATGTAAATGCTTAAAAACATTATCAAGTATTCTAAGTATTGTTAATTTGTTTATTGCAGAATTGTTTCCTTGAATTAAGCAGAGTCCACTTACCACATGTATCTACCTTCCACTTCTATCAGAGCCTCATGAACTTATTTTATTTTTTAAACACAATACGATTATATTTTAATACACAACCAAAATACAAGACACCATAGTAAATTGATGGCAATAAAATATGGTATTTTATTTGCGTTGCATGACAAATGGTTAACATCCTTAGTCATAAATGAGTTCTTTGTTACTGGATTGTTACTGGTATACATTAGTATACCAAGGTAAATGGAAAAAAAAAATGAAATAACACAAATGATAATGTTTTACTTCTTCAATACCTTTTTTTTTCTCCTGTAATTCTGCCACCTCCATCTATGTTATCTACTATTAATGAAATTTTGTGCACATACTTTTGGGTGTATTGATAAACAAATTAATATGCAAGTCATTTTGGGGGGGGTCCTATATACCAGCTACAAATTTTCTATGGAGGGCTTCCCTGGTGGCACAATGGTTAAGAGTCCACCTGCCAATGCAGGGGACATGGGTTCAAGGCCTGGTCCAGGAAGATCCGACATGCCACGGAGAAACTAAGACCGTGTGCTACAACTACTGAGCCTGCACTCTAGAACCCACAAGCCACAACTACTGAAACCTGTGTGCCTAGAGCCCATGCTCCACAACAATAGAAGCCACAGCAATGAGAAGCCCATGCACTGCAATGAAGAGTAGCTCCTGCTTGCTGCAGCTAGAGAAAGCCCATGCACAGCAACGAAGACCCAACACAGCCAAAAATAAAAATAATCAAAAAATTTTTTTCTATGCAGTAAACAGGGTTTACATATAAACTATAAACTTATTTTAAATGTAGTATGAGGAAGCTTTGACTAAACTGGAGTTGTTTCTCCTGCTCTTTGTTAAATCCAGATATCCCAAGAGCGTTTCTCTGACTCCCATGACACCAAAAAAAACAAACACACACACAAAATACCCAAAACAAAGAAACAAAACCTGATTCAACCACTACCAACTAGAGGTATGAAAACTTCCCCAATGTTTTGTTATATTTTCACTGGGCTTGTGTTTTCAGTGAGTACCCCTAAAATCCTTTCAAAAAGACTGATTAAAATTTTAGTAATACTTAGATGTTATTTACATTCTTCTCATCTCTAAGTGTTTCTTATATCAACTAAATTTTCATATTTAACCAATTAGTTATTTAGAAATGCAGTGTAATTATTATCTATGAGGTATTTCCCCAGATATATCATTGCTAATTTTATTATAGTAATTTTGAGTAATTTAGTGATTTCAAACCTTTTAAATATACTGAAATTTGATTTATTGCCTAGAAAATGGTCTATTTGAATCAAAGTATCTCATCCACTGAAAAAAGGGTTGTACTCTGCAGTATGAAGTATTGTTCTATAAATGAAAATTAGATTAACTGTCCAAAAGTCTCAGGCTCATAATTCCAACATTTAGATCATCTCAGGGATGGCCTTTGTTTTTTGTGTTTTCTCTTGATACTGTACCATATTTTCCTTGTTCTTAGTATGTTGATTAATTTTGGATTACATGCTAGATATTATGAAAGTTTACATCTGTTGTGTCTGAATTTTTTAATAATCTTTTCCTGAATGATGATGGTTTAGCAGACCATCAATGCAAGATCATAAAATTTCCATTATACTTTCCATGACTGACTGTTCACATCCTAATTCAGTTCTCAGAGACCTGGCTATACCACTCTTGTGTCTGTTTGCACATGTATGGTTTAGCAGTTAGGCTTATATTTGAATGTGTGTTCTACATCTCACTTTGGTTCTGAGAGGTTTTCCTGTCTTGGTTTGTGTCTGTTTCTGTGATAGCACTGCTCAATAGTTAGCATGATATAGATGAAAACTGTTCAAATTTCTTTCTTGTAGAAATAACACTTAACATGATAAATACTCTGTTAATCAAATATTAAGTACATAATACAGCCTGTTAACTACTATAGGCACAATGTCATATGGCAGATCTCCAGAACTTATTCATCTTATATAGTTGAAATTTATTCCCATTGAATAGCAACTCCCCATTTCCTGCTCCCTGCAGCAGGCCAAAAGCGTGTGGGATGATATATTCGAAGTGCTGAGTGGAAAAACAAAACAAAACAAACAAACAAAAATTTTAAAAAAACAAAAAACCCTGCCAACAAAGATGACTATACCCTACAAAACTATCCTTCAAAAACAAAGGAGAGATAAAGACTTTCTAGACCTGCCTTATAAGAAATGTTAGAGAGTTCTTCAATTTGAAATGAAAGGATAATAAAGAGCAACATTAAAGTATTTGAAAATATAAAACTCACTGGTAAAGGTAAATATATAGATAAATACAAAGTATTGTAATGTTGTAATGGTGGCATGTAAATCACATGATTCTAATATAAAAATTAAAAACAAAAGTATTAATAAACTATACCTACAAAACTAAGTTATTGACTACACCATATGAAAAAACGTAAATTGTGACACTAATAGCAAAGCAAGGGGGGAAGTAAAAGTTTAGAAATTTTGTATGCAATTGAAGTTGTTATCAACTTAAAAGTAGACTGTTACAACTATAAAAAATTGTCAACTCTTAGTTCACAATGCCCTTGTGATATTTATTGGATTGAATTTGTTCTGTACATGCTTAATTTAATAACCTGACACTCATGGGAGTAGTTGCAAATTCAGTAAGCCTTTTCTAATTCGGTATGTATCTCTTTCATGCATACACAAATTAGGGATTGGACTGAAAGATGTGTAAGTTCATACACAGAATTGGAAGTTCCCTGCTTTGTACCTCTACTTTGAGATTTTCCTTCAAGTTCCTGCCTGCAAGAGATCCTTTTTAGCCCCTGGGGCCTTCACTTGCTGCAAAGCTGTCAGAGAGAGAGAGAAAAAAAAGGAAATTCTGCCTTGTGTGAGTCACTTCTCCAAGTTTTAACTCCACTCCATAATCAACTCCCTTTTGTTTACTTTCCAGAATCCTCAGATAATTGCTTTAGGTTTTCTTTTCCAGATATGTTCATTGCAATCAACAGGAGGAAAATCCCAGTAGGAGTTTTCACTTCTATCATAGCATCAGAACTTTCAAAATTAGTATCACAATTTAAAACATTTATGTTGCCACAAAGTGATCTTCAGTGTTCACAACATTGCCTGGTCATTATTCAGTACTGTATACTGCTTAATTGCTCAGAATACATTTATATTCTCAGAAGACAGAATTATTTCAAGGCCAATGGATTTTTCTTTGATTCTGGCTTAATGTTATGCTCAGCTCATAGCTCTTACTCATGGCATATTATATAGTATGTTCAGTATACACAGTGAACACACTGAGCAGAACTGAACAGCATAAAGTATGCTCACTAACATGTCCCAGTACACACATATAGACCTACAGTAGTGTAGGTCAATGGGGCTATTAACATACAATAATTTTCTGCTCATACTGAAAGTATGCTCACTGTTGCTGAGCATGATAAAGGAGAGTAGAAAAAAGAATAAAGGAAGTTAATAACTTACTGTTACATGCTACAGAGGGCTATGAACTTCACACATGCTATCTCATTTAATCCTCAAACAAATCCTAGTTAATATATTACTAAGCCCATTTGTAAGCAAAAAAACAAAACAAATGCCAAAAATAAGAGTCTCAGGTAAGTTAAGAACTGTATCTAGATAATATGATAAGAAAATGGAAGATCTAAATTTTCATTCAAAAGGATATGATTCCAGATCTCATGTTCTTTATCTTTAAAAATGCATCCGTCTAGAAAAATTATGGATAGCTGTTTCAAGAAAAAGGCAGGGTATCAATTTTACCTCACTCCATGCTGTCTGTGGAGAAATTATATAATAGTGTGGCATGATATTGTGGTGGCTAAGAGTGAAATTTCAGTCTTCAGATTGTGTTGAGATTCTTGTTGACATTTACTATCAGTATGATGCTGGGTTAAGTTTCTTCACTTCGTGTGGTTGCTTAGAGAAAAAATATTAGATAAAGCATTCAGTATACTGCCTTTGAAAAAATGAAGGAATTGGTCAGTGGTTAATTATTCTGGAGTGGAGTGTTCAGGTAAATTACGTGGACATTTTCTTTTCATATTTACCTAGGCTCCACCGATAGAACTCCTTATTCAGTACATCTAGAATTCAGGTTCCTGTATTTTGGAAGAAAATATATTTCTCCCAGGTGAGGCTAATTATTAGGTTTGTTTATGTTTTGCTTCAATTAAAAGGACAAAGTCCCTTCTACCTCTGAAGTTCTGTGTTTTTAATGATTAATGTTGGCTGTTTGGGAAGATTACATGGAGAAGTTGGAGTTGATCTTCATGTTAAAATATAGATACTAAATTACTATGTGCAGTATTGATTAGAAAACTCATATGGATGCTCCTCTTTTATATGTGTAGAAATTTAAAGTAAACTGTAGATCAGAGATAAAAGTAAAAGAACGTAAAAGGTCTTTGAAAACAGTAAAAAGCTACTGAATGGGAGAAGATATTTGCAAATGATATGACTGATAAGGGGCTACTATCCAACATATATGAACTGCTCATTCAACCCAACATCAAAAAAACAACCCAATTAAAAAATGGGCAGAAGAACTGAATAGACATTTTTCTAAATAGAAAATGCAGATGGCCTACAGGCACATGAAAAGATGCTCAACATTGCTCATCATCAGTGAAACACAAATCAAAACCACAATGACATATCACCTCACACCTATCAGAATGGCTACTATCAAAAAGAACATAAAGAACAAATGTTGACAAGGGTGTGGAGAAAAGGGAAACCCACACTACTGATGGGGATGTATATTGGTGCAGCCACTGTGGAAAACAGTATGGAGAGTTCTCCAAAAACTAAAAATAGAAGTACCATATGACCCAGCAATTCTACTTCTAGGTATATATCCAAACAAAAACAAAAAATGCTAATTCGAAAAGACACATGCACCCTAGTGTTCATAGAAGTGTTATTTATAATTGCCAAGGTATGGAAGCAACCTACGTGTCCATTAACAGATGAATGGATAAAGAAGCTGTGAGATACACACACACACACACACACACACATACATGTACACATGATGGAATACTACTCAGCCATAAAAAGTATGAAGTTTTGCCATTTGCAAGCAACATGGATGGACTGGAGGGCATTATGCTAAGTGAAAGAAGTCAGAGCAAAGCAAATACTGTATATCACTTATATGTGGAATCTAAAAAATAAATGAAAGAATAAAACAAAAATGAAGCATACTCATAGATATACAGAACAAACCAGTAGTTACCAGTGGGGAGAGGGAAGGGGGGAGGGACAATATAGGGGTAGGGGATAAAAAAGGATTATTAAGGGATTATATGAAATCATGCATGTGAAAATTTTGAAAATTGTAAAGCACTATAGAACTTAAAGAATCTTTCATTCAATTCAAAGAAAAGAAAAAAATAGTATAAAACTGTAACTCAAAGCAGAGTTTTCATATATGGGGATTTTGTGAGTTTGCTTTGTTTCATACTTCTTTTTTGTTTCAAGGCTGATATTTCTTTTCTACTTTCTCCACATGTCTAAGGGAAGGTTCAAGAAGAGGGTGTTTAACTACAGGAGGCAAAAGTGACACACACCTAGAAAAAACACTCCACATGTTTCACTCAGGGAAAACTTACTAGAATTTCCATAATTAAACAGAGAGATTGAGCATTAATTATGTGAAAAATGCTCATTAAGAAAGCCCAGCCTGAAGCTACAATAATCAAGACAGAATTGTATTGATGAAAGAAAAGATTAATAGATCAATAGAACAGAACAGAGTACCCAGAAATAAAGCCCCATAAATATAGTCAACTGTTTTTTGATAAAGGAGCAAAGGAATATGGTGGAGCAAAGACAAATTCTTCAACAGATTGTGCTGGAACAACTGAACACCCACAAGCCAAAAAAAAAAAATCTATACATAGACATTACACTCTTCACAAAACTTAATTCAATATGGATCATAGACCTAAGTTTAAAACACAAAATTATAAAACTTATAGTAGATAACATAGATGACCTTGAGTATGGTGAGGCCTTTTTAGATACCAAACCAAAGACACAATCTATGAAAGAAACAATAAGCTCAATTTTATTAAATTTTAATAACTCTGCTTTGTGAAGGAGAATATCAAGAGAATGAGAAGACAAGCCACAGACTGGGAGAAACATTTGAAAAAGACACATCTGATAAAGGACTCTTATCCAAACTATACAAACAACTCTTAAAACTCAACAATAAGAAAGCAAACAAAACAATTAAAAATAGGCCAAGGGACTTCCCTGGCGGTTGGTCCAGTGGTTAAGACCCCACATTTCCAACGCTGAGGGCAGGGTTCAATCACTGATCAGGGAACTAAGATCCCACATGCTGTGTGGTGTGGCCAAAAAAAAAGAAAGAAAAAAAAATGGGCCAACACCTTAAGTTATACCTCACCAAGGAAGATAATATAGATGGCAAATAAGCATAAGAAAGGATACTTGACATCATATGTCATCCGGGAAATGCAAATTAAAACAACAATGAAATATCACTACACCTACTAGAATGGCCAAAATCCAGAATACTGACGACACCAAATGCTGGCTAGGGTGTGGAGGAACTGGGAATCTCATGAGGTGCTAGTGAGAATGTAAAATGGTACAGCCATTTCGGAAGACAACTTGGCAGTTACTTACAAAATTAACTATATTCTTTCCATAAGATCCAGCGATTATACTTCTTGATATTTACCCAAAGAAGTTGAAAACCTATGTTCACATAGAAACTTACACACAAATGTTTGTAGCAGCTTTATTCATAACTGACGAAACTTGGAAGCAACCAAGTTGTTCCTCAGTAGATGAATGGGTAAATCATCTGTGGTACGTACAGGCAGTGGAATACTATTCATGGCTATAAAGAAATGAGTTATCAAGCCATGAAAAGATGTGCAGGAGCCTTAAATGCATATTACTAAATGAAACAAGACAATCTGCGAAGACTACACAATGAAAGATTCCAAACACACCACTTTCTAGAAAAGGCAAAACTATGGAGAAAATCAAAAGACCTGTGGTTGTAGGGAGTTGGAGAGAGATTCAGTGCTGGTGTGTGATGTTGCTAATGGGGTAGGTTATGCACGTGTTGGGGTAGTGCTATATGGGAGATCTCTATACTTTCCTCTTAATTTTGTTGTAAACTGCTCTAAAATAGTCATATATAAACAAACAAATAAATAGCTCCACTTGCCTCTTTCTCAAAAGTCTTCAAATTAACGGTTTTTTTGCTGCTATAAAATTCCATAGCACTAAGCATCTTTAAAATTATTTTTAGTAAGTTTTCCTGTGCAATTATTATTTTGGATACACCTCAATAAATACTGGGCAGAAGGAAACTAAAGAATAGCTGTTTGTCAGGAAATATACTAAAGATAAGGTATCAAACACCTGCACTCTTGTGACAAACCTTTTTGTAAGGTGTTTGGCAAATGTGGGTAAATGGACTTTAATTTTCCATACTGCAAGTACTTATTTCGAAGAGAGAAAATGTCCACTTTTGTCCCACATAGTCAAAATGCCTCTTAGCTTAAAGGATGTCTAAAAATATTTATCAGAAGAAAAACATGTCTTTTCCCTTGATCTTTCTGACCTGTCAGTCTCTGAATTTGTTCCATGAAGTCTGTCTTTACTTTTGGTTTGCCCTTTTCATAATGACTCTTTTGGACATTTAAAGTTTATGATAAATGAGATCGATTGATACAAATTTAGATATAGTTAGTATTATTCTGGTTTAAGAGAAAGCCTCTTGGCTATAAACTCCTAATGACTGCACTGTAGGAAGAAGATAAATAGTTTCTTATGAAACTTATAGGAATTAAATTAGTTCCATATGAAATTTGGAGAAATTTCTTAAGATCCATACAGATCCCAGAGACTCAACTGCCATAACCAGGCTTTCAGAAGCAGTTCACAGGAAATGAGCTTAAAGCTCTTTTTCTCTCAGCACATGTTAACAAGTATAGCTGGGCCTGACATTTCCGTTTGATTATACAGCACTCTCTAATGAAGGATTTAGGGGTAAATTATAGCCTTTGAAAACAGCAGAAGAGGGATGGTTCTATTTCAACTTCATCTATGGGACCAGTTACAAATAAAGTGTCAAATAATTATTGAATCACATTTTTAGCAAAATGGAATGAGTTAGTCACTTTTTCAAATATGTTTTTCTAACTAATGCTCTTACATGGCCTAAAATCATACTGACACAAAAACAATTGCAGCAGCTTTAAAATTGATCATATAATCCCATAGATAATTTCCTCTAAATAGCTCAGACATGTGGATGAATGAATCATACATCTTTTCAGAAAGTAATTTTCCTCAGTGAGTTCTACTTGTTGGATTCTTAGTAAATCACAAATCGGAAAAAGGCTTTCAATTGAAATAAAAATCTGAAACTTTCTCCAGAACAAAACCTAAATCCTGAGGGTAAGACAGCTTTGACTATATTTAGGACTTCCCACTTTTTGAGAACTTTTGGTTTTAAACATCTTTCTTACTCACATAGCAATTTACTTTTTAAAGGAATCTAGTGATAGAAGTGGCTTCCAACAATTCCTGACAAATTCCATCCCCCTATGTATTAGTTTTCTAGAGCTGCCATAATATAGAACCACAAATTTAGCCTGGCTTAAATAACAACAAAAAATGTATTCTTTCACAGTTCTGCAGTAGAAAAGTGCAAGATTAAGGTGTAGGCAAGGTTGGTTCTTTCTGAGGGCTTGAATAAGAATCTGTTTTGTGCATCTCTTCTAGATTCTGGTGGGTTGCTGGCGGTCTTTGGCATCCGTGACTTGTAGAAGCATCACTCCTTTACCTTCACATGACATTCTCCCTGTATGCATCTCTGAGTCTAAATTTCCCCTTTATATAAGGACACCATTCACACTGGAGTAGGGGCCTATCCTACTTCGGTATGACCACATGTTAACTAGTTATATCTGCAGCAACCCTACTGACAAATAAGGTCACATTCTGAAGTACTGGGCACTTTAATGTTAACGTAGGAGATCTGGAGGATACACAATTCAACCCATTGTACCCTTAATATGTGTTGGCTTTCCTTGATGAAGTATCATCTTGCAAGTATCTTACAGGTATTTTCTCAGAGGTTTATTTCTCTTTACTCAAGAGTATTTCACAGATTTATAGATACTCATTGGAAAACAGACACCTTAACAAACCAAACATCAAATCCTGGGATTTCTAACAGAAAGTAGATCATGCATCCCAGCTGCAAACAGTGTTACAGTCTTTCTATTGCTTTTGACTTAAAAAAAAAGTTTTGTTTGAGTTTTTTGCTTCTAGCACTTTTACTCCAACCTTCATTTATTTATGTATTTATTTATTCATCTTTTGTTTTCGTTCATTTATTTTTATGATGTAGCTCTTTTTTCCTAAACTGGGACAAGATCTAAGCAGGAAAACTTATTCAGCTATACTTGCTTTTTATGCTTTTAGGTCTAAGATATACAACCAGAGTTGGACATCTAGTCCATGCAGAATCATATACTAACACAAGAGCCAGATTCTTCCAATATGCCTTCATTTTCTTAATGGATACACACTTATATCTGTTCTCATGCATATTCCATCATAACTTCCACTCATAACCTCCATAAGTGGTATGCTTGTCCTTCCAGTGAAACAAGAAGGTGCTTGTAGATAGAGAGGGTCCTTATTGTGGCTCAGTGTCACCCCCATCCATCGCCTAGCACTGTGTTAAGCCCTGTAGAATGCCTTTGTTCAAGAATGACTTATGATTGGTGAAAGTACTTACAGACGATCTCACTACTTTTGATCAGTTGATTCACAGGTTTGGGGGGAGTGGATAATAGAATAGATTCAGTCAGTATTAGCATAACCAGTTTGTGGCGAGGAATCAATCTGGGGATTGTTTCCTTTTCTGATAGTTTACTGGGTCGATAACTTCATTAACCAAGTGGAAGTGATACTTGTTCTGACTACTCCACTGAGAAGTCGTAAAGATGTCAAAGATGAGCAATGTCAACTGAAATGTCCACTAATCAGAGCCTAGAATAACTATGCTGATTCTTACATGATATAAAAGAGGGAACAAGAGAACAATTTGAAATAGTAAAAAGGTCAGTATGTATTATATCTCTTTTTATGTTTGTAAGAATAAAAAATAAAGGCTTTTAAAAAGCCAGCATCCACCAATACTTCTAGCACTTAATATATGCCAAGTAATTCTTCATATTTTGGTAGAAGTAATACCAACCCTACTACAACTACTCATAGTAATAATTCTGAGAGTTAACCATCTATTTAAAGCTTACTTTGTTGCCAGGCACCACACCAAGAAATATATTGTATGTGTTATCTTAATTCAGCCTCACTGAGCCATGACAGACTTCATTATTCCCATTTTATAGATGATGAATCTGAGGTTCATGGAAGTTATGAAACTCTACAAGGTCACATAGCTGATGAGGGAAAGAACAAAGGCCATTAAGGCCTGGAACCTGTGATAAGAACGTACCTCTTTTATACCCTGGCTGCCTTCCTGTTCTGGTGGCCTTATGTTCTGTGGGACCAGGAGTCATCTGCACATTAAACTGTTTGGCTCTTTACAACCTGTGGCTCTGTGGGCACCAGTTCAGAGTCTCTGCTGGCGATGTTGATGGTGTGTCAGAGCAGGGTAGGATTAGGCTCTCCAGCTAGCTCTCTGGAAATTGCATGGCTTGCAACAAGGCTAACTCCTAGCAAAACTGTCATTTTGGTTCAGTTGGTCTCGAGTAACCATTCTTTCCCTTTTGTAATACATTTCTTATGCCCATGCATAATGGATAATACTAACTGCCTACATCACAGAGTGAGAATTAAATGAGATAATAGTATAAAGAACTTAAAGAGACAAGCACATGGTAAGTACCCAATAACCTGTAAGTAATACAGACACATAAATGTGCACAGTTATTAACATTTGTGTAAAGAGGTATAAGAAGGTAACTGCCTTAGGAAAAGCCACCACCTCCTATGTGTCAGAATTGAATCCACTGGGTGCTCTACTCCACCATCCTGCCCTCCATAAAGGCTTAGCACAGTGTTACAAGGAAGGTGTAGCTGATTACTATGAGGCTGAGGGATTGTCGGGCCCTTTACCTCTGGAGTACTTGGGCTGAAAGTAGCTTTGGTTTACAAAGACAACAGAGAGCCCACAGTGTGTTCTTATATCTTCTGACACTGTCCTAAAGTCTTGACCTGTGTTTCTAAGGCCTGAATAAACTTTTCCTTTATCATCTTAATAGTCTCAATTCAACATCTCTACTAAGCTGCTTCATTACTCATCTCCTTGCTTTGGATAGAGGAATGGAGATGTAATCTTCAGAAAGGTACAAATGAAGCTGAGAATGAAGCTGAGAAGCTGAGAATCCAGACTCCAGTGTTCCTTTTCTTCACCCCACGAGTGTGGTACAAGAGGAGATTTCAGAACCAGGGCCTATTCTACACATGTTATATGCTTTATTATTACTAATCTTTAAATAACTCTGGGTGATAGAGGGGATTGTCTTTTGTTTAAATGTAAGGCACAAAACTTTGTAAAGTTGGGGAACATGTCCCAAGATGAACAGCTAGGAAGGCTTGGTTTGGCATGACAGTTCAAGGCCCATGGTCACAGGAGAGTGACACAAACCTAAGGCTACTGGAAAAGATGTAAATACTAAGCTCCAAGAAGAACCTCACACAGAGAAGAATTTGGAGTTAGATGTGTAGGTGTTGGGCATTTCTGTGACTGGGTGGGAGTTTTGTGGACTACAAAGTGGAAAACCCAGATGTCCAGTGTTCAAACCTAAAGAGAAACAATAAAATTAAATGACTGCTTCTGACATAAGTGATGAGATGCCAGAGATTTTGTAATGACAGAGTCTACCTAGTAACAAACAACAAACAAAAAAAGAATGGCAAGTTGTACCTTCTGCTTTCCATTATGTATTTCAAGGGAAGTATTTTTTCCCCTGAAAGATGATCACATTTCTTCCATTCACTGTTCTTATTAATGCTTTACAGCACAGATGACATTTATAGACAAGAAAGAAAGGCTTTTCTTCTCCTTGAAAAGGGTGTGCATCTCTAAATAAAACAGGCAACTCTAAACAAGGGAAAGCATGGCTAATGAATCCTGCATGCATGAAGCAGCTCATCTTTCTCAGAGCGGAAAGCATGTCCTTATTTTGTTTTACATGAACAGAAGAATTGTTCACCCAGGAATGACAGATCAGTTTGTTTCATAATTGTTCCCTATCCTATAAACCCAAATAGAAGTTTAAACGGGAAGAGAATGAGTCAGCTCCAGAAATTTGGCATGGTTACACACGCTCATATAAGACTGAAAACACTGTGCTACGGAAATACAGGTTCTTGGGTCATGGCTGCCAAAGGCCAGGTGTTTGACTTTGCTATTTGTTCTACCTGGGCCTCAGTTTACTCAAAATGAGAGGATTAGTTTAAATAATGTTGAAAATTCTATCCTCCTTAATTACATGGGTCCATCCGTGGGTCTATGAAGTATGTATTAACACATTCCAGCATATTATTATCAGAGCATTTCTGTATGTGGATAATGTTAGTGAAGTTAAGCTCTTGTTGGTAAACCAGATGTCTAATTGGTATTTAATGCATGAGTGGTATTATTGCTGCCGAAATAAAATTGTGTGACTTCTGCATACTGTCTAATGATAACGGATGCTTTTAGAAGTGTGAAATACATATATATATGTTACATATTTCCCTAAATGGTCTTCTGGAGAATACATGTGTTTTATTAGCATTATACAGGCTCTAAAATAGTATCTATCTGTATTCACCTTTGTTGGGAAAATTTATATTACATGATCTCTCTCCCATCTCTCTAGCTTAATTTCCCTTACCAAGCTGTTTATTCTTGGGTAATAATTTTACCTCTGTACACCTCTCTACCTCTCTAGTTTCCTCTCTTGTAAAATAATAGAGTTGGATTAGAACAATGTTTCCCAAAATAAGTTTTGTAAAATGCACCATAAAAAAACAGTTATGTAGTCAAATGTTTCAAAAATGCTGTAATCTCTGTTTCTTTTTAGAGATCTGTCTTTCACATCAATAGAGTAGAGATTCTGAGAAATATGACAGGGAAGAAACTTTAATTTTCCCAGTTTACCTCAGACTAAACTATGAAATTCTTTATTTCTGAATCACAGCAGTTAATAAAGGACCATCACACATTAATTTTGTATCCTACAACTTTACCAAATTCATTGATGAACTCTACTAGATTTTTGGTGGCATCTCTAGGATTTTCTATGTATAACATCATTTCACCTGCAAACTGACAGTATTACTTTTTTCCAATTTGGATTCCCTTTATTTTTTTGTTAACATCATTATTGTATAATTGCTTTACAAAGTTGTGTTAGTTTCTGCTGTATAACAAAATGAATCAGCTATATGTATACATATATCCCCATATCCCCTCCCTCTTTCACCTCCCTCCCACACTTCCTATGCCACCCCTCTAGGTGGTCACAAAGCACCGAGCTGATCTCCCTGTGCTGTGCACCTGCTTCCCACTAGCTACCTATTTTACATTTGGTAGTGTATATATGTCCATGCTACTCTCTCATTTCGTCCCAGCTTACGCTTCCCCCTCCCCATATCCTCAAATCCATTCTCTATGTCTATGTCTTTATTCCTGTCCTCCTGCTAGGTTCATCAGAACCATTTTTTTTTTAATTCCATATTAGCATATGGTATTTGTTTTTCTCTTTCTGATTTTCTTAACTCTGTATGACAGACTCTACATCCATCCACCTCAATACAAATAACCCTATTTCTTTTCTTTTTATGGCCGGGTAATATTCCATTGTATGTATGTGCCACAGCTTCTTTATCCATTCATCTGTCTATGGACACTTAGGTTGCTTCCATGTCCTGACTATTGTAAATAGTGCTGCAATGAACATTGGGGTGCATGTCACTTTTTGAAATATGGTTTTCTCTGGGTATATACCCAGTAGTGGGATTGCTGGGTCATACGGTAATTCTATTTGTAGTTTTTTAGGAACCTCCATACTGTTCTCCATAGTGGCTGTATCAATTTACATTCCCACCAAAAGTGCAAGAGGGTGCCCTTTTCTCCACACCCTCTCCAGCATTTGTTGTTTGTAGATTTTCTGATGATGCCCATTCTAACTGGTGTGAGGTGATACCTCATTGTAGTTTTGATTTGTATTTCTCTAATAATTAGTGATTGAGCAGCTTTTCATGTGCTTCTTGGCTATCTGTATGTCTTCTTTGGGAAAATGTCTATTTAGGTCTTCTGCCCATTTTTGGATTTGGTTGTGTGTTTTTTTAATATTGAGCTGCATGAGTTGTTTGTCCATTGATTCGTTTGCAAATATTTTCTCCCATTCTGAGGGTTGTATTTTCGTATTGTTTGTAGTTTCCTTTGCTGTGCAAACACTTTTAAGTTTCATTAGGTCCCATTTTTTTATTTTTATTTCCATTTCTCTAGGAGGTGGATCAAAAAAGATCTTGCTGTGATTTATGTCGAAGAGTGTTCTTCCTATGTTTTCCTCTAAGAGTTTTATAGTGCCCAGTCTTACATTTAGGTCTCTAATCCATTTTGAGTTTATTTTTGTGTATGGTGTTAGGGAGTGTTCTAATTTCATTCTTTTACATGTACCTGTCCAGTTTTCCCAGCACCACTTATTGAAGAGACTGTCTTTTCTCCATTGTATATCCTTGCCTCCTTTGTCATAGATTAGTTGACCATAGGTGTGTGGGTTTATCTCTGGGCTTTCTATCTTTTTCCATTGATCTATATTTCTGTTTTTGTGCCAGTACCCTATTGTCTTGATTACTGTAGCTTTGTAGTATAGTCTGAAGTCAGAGAGTCTGATTCCTCCAGCCCCGTTTTTTCCCTCAAGACCGCTTTGGCTATTCAGGGTCTTTTGTGTCTCCATACAAATTTTAAGATTGTTTTTGTTCTAGTTCTGTAAAAAATGCCATTGCTAATTTGATAGGGACTGCATTGACTCTGTAGATTGCTTTGGGTGGTATAGTCATTTTCACAATATTGATTCTTCCAATCCAAGAACTTGGTATATCTCTCCATCTGTTGGTATCATCTTTAATGTCTTTCATCAGTGTCTTATAGTTTTCTGCATACAGGTTGTTTGTCTCCCTAGGTAGGTTTATTCCTAGGTATTTTATTATTTTTGTTGCAATGGGAAATGGGACTGTTTCCTTAATTTCTTTTTCATATTTTTCATCATTAGTGTATAGGAATGCAAGAGATTTCTGTTCTTCTCTTGTGTTTCCCACTTAGAGAAGTTCCTTTAGCATTTGTTGTAGAGCTGGTTTGATGATCCTGAATTCTCTTAGCCTTTGCTTGTCTGTAAAGCTTTTGATTTCTCCATTGAATCTGAATGAGATCCTTGCTGGGTAGGGTAATCTTGGTTGTAGCTTCTTCCCTTCCATCACTTTAAATATTTCATGGCACTCCCTTCTGGTTTGTAGTTTCTGCTGAGAAATCAGCTGTTAACCTTATGGGAGTTCCCTTGTATGTAATTTGTTGTTTTTCCCTTGCTGCTTTCAATAATTTTTCTTTGTCTTTAATTTTTGCCAATTTGATTACTATGTACCTTGGCATGTTTCTCCTTGGGTTTATCCTGTATAGGACTCTCTGCCCTTCCTGGAGTTGGGTAGCTATTTCCTTTCCCATGTTAGGGAAGTTTTCGACTATAATCTCTTCAAATATTTTCTTGGGTCCTTTCTGTCTTCTACTTCTGGGACCCCTATAATGCAAATGTTGTTGTGTTTAATGTTGTTCCAGAGGTCTCTTAGGCTGTCTTCATTTCTTTTTATTCTTTTCTCTTTATTCTCTTCCACAGCAGTGAATTCCACCATTCTGTCTTCCAGGTCACTTATCTGTTCTTCTGCCTCAGTTATTCTGCTATTGATTCCTTCTAGTGTATTTTTCATTTCAGTTATTGTATTTTTCATCTCTGTTTGTTTGTTCTTTAATTCTTCTAGGCATTTGTTAAACATTTTTTGCATCTTCTCTATCTTTGCCTCCATTCTTTTTCCGAGGTCCTGGATCATCTTCACTATCATTATTCTGAATTCTTTTTCTGGAAGGTTGCCCATCTCCACTTCATTTAGTTGTTTTTCTGGGGTTTTATCTTGTTCCTTCACCTGGTACATAGCCCTCTGCCTTTTCATCTTGTCTATCTTTCTGTGAATGTGGTTTTTGTTCCACAGGCTGCAGGATTGTAGTTCTTGCTTCTGCTATCTGCCCTCTGGTGGATGAGGCTATCTAAGAGGCTTGTGCAAGTTTCCTGATGGGAGGGACTGGTTGTGGGTAGAGCTGGGTGTTGCTCTGTTGGGCAGAGCTCAGTAAAACTTTAACCCACTTGTATGCTGATGTGTGGGGCTGGGTTCCCTCCCTGTTGGTTGTTTGGCCTGAGGTTACCGAACACTGGAGCTTAGCTAGGCTGTTTGGTGGCGCTAATGGCGGACTCTGGGAGGGCTCACACCAAGGAGTACTTCCCAGAACTTCTGCTGCCACTGTCCTTGTCCTCACGGTGAGACACAGCCACCCCCTGCCCCTGCAGGATACCCTAAAACACTAGCAGGTATGTCTGGTTCAGTCTCCTATGGGGTCCCTGCTCCTTCCCCTGGGCCCCAATGTGCACACTACTTTATGTATGCCCTCCAGGAGTGGAGGCTGTGTTTCCCCCAGTCCTGCAATCAAATCCCACTAACCTTCAAAGTCTGATTCTCTAGGAATTCCTCCTCCCGTTGCCAGACCCCCAGGTTGGAAAGCCTGATGTGGGGCTCAGAACCTTCACGCCAGTTGGTGGAGTTCTGTGGTATAAGTTTTCTCCAGTTTGTGGGTCACCCACCTAGCAGTTATGGGATTTGATTTTATTTTGATTGCACCCCTCCTTCCATCTCATTGTGGCTTCTCCTTTGTCTCTGGATGTGGGGTATCTTTTTTGGTGAATTCTAGTGTCTTCCTGTCGATGATTGTTCAGCAGTTAGTTGTGATTCTGTGCTCTTGCAATGGGGAGTCTGGATTGGGTTTTTTGTTTTTTTGATATTGAGCTGCATGAGCTGTTTGTGTATTTTGGAGATTAATCCTTTGTCAGTTGCTTCATTTGCAAATATTTTCTCCCACGCTGAGGGTTGTCTTTTCATCTTGTCTATGGTTTCCTTTGCTGTGCAAAAGCTTTTAAGTTTCATTAGGTCACATTTGTTTATTTTTCTTTTTATTTACATTCCTCTATGAGGTGGGTCAAAAAGGATCTTGCTGTGCTTTATGTCATAGAGTGTTCTGCCTATGTTTTCCTCTAAGAGTTTTATAGTGTCTGTTCTTGAATCCATTTTGAGTTTATTTTTGTGTATGGTGTTAGGAAGTGTTCTAATTTCATCTTTTAAATGTAGCTGTCCAGTTTTCCCAGCACCACTTATTGAAGAGACTGTCTTTTCTCCATTGTATATTCTTGCCTCCTATATCAAAGATAAGGTGACCATATGTGCGTGGGTTTATCTCTGGGCTTTCTATCCTGTTCCATTGATATATATTTCTGTTTTTGTCCCAGTACCATAGTATCTTGTTTACTGTAGCTTTGTAGTATAGTCTGAAGTCGGGGAGCCTGATTCCTCCAGCTCCGTTTTTCTTTCTTAATATTGCTTTGGCTATTTGGGGTCTTTTGTGTTTCCATATAAATTGTGAAATATTTTGTTCTAGTTCTGTGAAAAATGCCATTGGTAGTAAATTTTGCCATTTACAACAACTTGGATGGACCTGGAGGGTATTATATTTATTGAAATAAGTCAGACAGAGAAAGATAAATACTGTATGTTATCACTTATATGTGGAATCTAAAAAATAAACTAATGAATATAACAAAAAAGAAGCAGAGTTACAGATATAGAGAACAAGCTATTGGTTACCAGTGGGGAAAGAGGGAGGGCACGATAAGGAAAGGGGATTAAGAGGTACAAACTACTACATATAAAATAATAGGCTACAAGGAAATACTATACAGCACAAGGAATATAGCCATTATTTCATAACAACTATATCTGGAATATAATCTAAAATTTTTGAATCACCATTTTGTACACCAGAAACTAATATAATATTATAAATCAACTATACCTCAGTGAAGACAAACCAAAAAATACAGTGTTGTTAGAGGAGTTTTAGGACAGTGAAAATATTCTGTATGATAATGTAATGATGGTTACATGTTATACTTTTGATCAAACCAAAAGAATGCACAATACCAAGTGTGAACCTTAATATAAACTATGAACTTTGGTGATAACATTGTTGATGCAGGTTCATCACCTGTAACAAATGTTTCCCTCTGGTGGGGGATGTTGATAATGGGGGAGGCTCTGCATGTGTGAGGGCAGGAAGGCATATGGGAAATCTCTGTACTTTCCCCTCAATTTTGCTGTAAACCCAAAACTGCTCTTAAAAAGATAAAGTTTTACATTAAAAAAAAAACCAAAAACAAACTATGTATGGTGTTGCTGCAATATGAGATTGCCCAATCATGTAACAGAATGCATATATCCTCATTATGAGATAGCCCTTCTCTACCCACTCTTTCCCGACTTTAGGAGAAAAAAAACAGGTATAATAATTAGTATATAGCCTCTTTCTCTCTACCCACTCTCAGAGGGGTGTATGTGAGTGTTTTTATAAATCTTTCCTACATTTTAAGTTCAGGAAGCAGAAAAGAACGTGAGGTTGAAAACTACCCTCCTCAGATTGTGTCTGTTCATCATGATATTCTAGACAAAGTAACCTCTCCATGTGTTGGTTTTCTTATTTGGAAAATGAATTCAATAGGTGCTGCCATGTCTTAATTATAAGTATATTAAAAATAAAATGTGTAAAACTGGGCTCAACATTAAATAGCTTCTTATCCTAGAAAAATAAAGGCAGAATGAAGAACTGTGTTTAAAACTACAAATGATAAAAGATTCAGATGAGAAGAAATCAGTCTTTTTTTGTTTTGTTTTGTTTTTTTGTTTTTTTTGTGGTACGCGGGCCTCTCACTGCTGCGGCCTCTCCCACCGCGGAGCACAGGCTCTGGACGCGCAGGCCCAGTGGCCATGGCCCACAGGCCCAGCCGCTCCACGGCATGTGGGATCCTCCCAGACCGGGGCACGAACCTGCATCCCCTGCATCGGCAGGTGGACCCCCAACCACTGTGCCACCAGGGAAGCCCAAAATCAGTCTTTTTTTAAATTAATTTCTAAAATACGAGACCTATGGAGTCCCCTGTGAATTTCAAGAGATAATTTTAGGACAAATAAATGAAGTAATTGCATCAAGCTTGTTATTTTCAAGATCATCCAAGCAATAACTAAACTAAAATTAATGATGATAATACACCTTAAACAAGGGATGGCAGACACTAAAAATGACACCACCGTAGTAGATTTTAAGAAATATATGGTAATATTTAAAGACAGTTCTCATTTTTGAAAGCTGAAGCTACAGAGTCTCAGATCTGCAAAAGGTCCTTCCAGGTGATCTAACCTAACCTGTCTCCTAATATCCCCCCACACAGTCTGACACACATATTGTCAAGAATGACAGTGAATCTCCCTAGAATACATCCTTTGTTTTCTCTTGACAGGGAGAAACTGCTCCATTCTGTTCCACTATGTTCCTTAATAAAGGACTTTTTGGAAAGGACTGTGCTCTCCAAATACAAAATGACTAATACATTATGACCCCTTTATCTAGTCATGCTTTATAAAGAGAGTCATCACACATTTAAAAAAAAACAACAGTACACACACCATGGAACAAAAAACACCCTTGTTCAGAACTTCAGGCTATTGTAATAAGTTTTTGAAAAACTGGACTTGACTGGGATCATCTGTCAAATCCATGGATTTCACTACATCCTGGAAAGAAAAATGAAGAATCCAATGAGGGGATTTATACTCTGTGCTTTCAGAGTTGGGTTTCCCCCCAACACGTTATTTCCCCCATCCTTAGCCATACTCTGGGAGTCAGGCTTTGTGTATATTTTGATTCAAGCTGTGTCTTCATTTTAGACATTTTTCTCCACTATTAAATTTTGACCCTATGGTCTAAATTCCCCTGTGAGCCTTCAATTAAACTATAAGTCTTTCGAGGGCAAGGACTATATCATATATAGTTGGTCTCTTAACCCTTAGAAGAGATAGTAGGACAAGAAAGAAGCTCTGTAAATATTTATTGCATGTATGAAGAAGTGGGCATATGGATAAGTAGATGGATTCTAATTTTTTAAATTATTTACAAACTTTTTCAGAGGTAACCACATACTGAACTTCACGTTAGCATTCATGTGCATTTCATATTTACTACTTATAAATCAGTGTCGTTTTTATGTTTAAAAAATTATTATATTTTTCTTTCTGCAGGTTACTTTTCCTTGAGAGATTCCAATGCCTTTCTTTTAACTGTTCAATAGTATTTTATTGCAAACATATAGCATATTTCATTTATATATTTTATATTGATAGAAATTTGGGTTTTGCCTCCCAGTTTACTTTTTTTTTTTTGCGGTACGTGGGCCCTCTCACTGTTGTGGCCTTTCCCGCCGCAGAGCACAGGTTCCAGACGCGCAGGCTCAGCGGCCATGCCTCACGGGCCCAGCCGCTCCGCGGCATGTGGGATCCTCCCGGACCGGGGCACGAACCCGCGTCCCCTGCATCGGCAGGCGGACTCTCAACCACTGCGCCACCAGGGAAGCCCCGAGTTTACTTTTAACATAATACTGCTATGTACACCCTTACACATGTTTTAGATTACACAAGTAAGCAGGTTTCTCTTGGGAATAGCCCTAGGAGTAGAATGGCTGAGCCATAAGGTGTACATATATTCAACTTTATTAGGGCTTACCAGACACCTTCTCAAAATGGTTATTCAATTTATATTCCTATGAATCATCATTTTATAAAACTTCAGTTTTCCAACACTAACTTATAGCTTTTGGGGTACTAACTTCTCCAAGAAGATTGTCTTTGTTCCCGGGCTTTCTAAAGGAGCTATGTCTCAAAGATCCTAAGAAACTTCCTGCATGTTTAAAAAAATTGGATCTGCCATTTTCTGAATGGGTTCCAACTACAACCCAGACTTGAAGTCACAGTGGTGCTCAGTGTCCAGAGTCTAAACTTTCTTTGCTCCTTAACCTTTGCTGTTTGCAGCCTACTTATGGTAAGCGCAGGTTCCAGCATAATTGAAGGTTACCATTAATGGCTAAGAAAGCCTTGCATTTATCTAAATTAATCTGTGTTAACAGAACTGATTGCATTTCTATTCATCTACTTCTGAGCTTCCTATGTTCTAAGAGCTTTGATATTCCATTATATCGTGCTGTGGGGCAATAGCACCACAGGGCAACAACATAACTGCTGAGGTTTTGGTCACTGCAGGTTTCAATTTACTATACTTACTATGTGAACATTCAACTTATTAAATATCACAATGCCTCAGAATAAAAGCCAATTAAAAAATAAAACTCTGCAGTATTCCGGCTATATTTCAAAGGGAAGCTTTCAATAACAATCTTTTAATTAAGCATGTGCTACCAATAATAACCCAATCCATTTAGAGCTGTGGTCACCACTGCTATGTCTTTCTCTTACAGTTACTTTTTCACCTCAGCATCTTCTGAAAGTAGTGTCTCTCAAAAGAGATGAGAGTTCATATAAAATTTTACATTTCTTTTGCTGTCTATTTGCGTAGTTTCTATGCATTTATGCCTGCGTGTTCTTTTTAACCAGTGAGGATTTTAGGTTACCTGGAAGAGATACTCTCCAACCTCCAAACTAACTGTTTATCTGCGTTTTAAATGCATACTGTAGGGAGACGCAAGAGTGAAGACATATGGGAACATATGTATATGTATAGCTGATTCACTTTGTTGTAAAGCAGAAACTAACACACCATTGTAAAGCAATTATACCCCAATAAAGATGTTTAAAAAAAAAAAATGCATACTGTACATCAAATAAACCTTTCATGTATGGTATCAGTAAAACCCAGGAAGAAAAAATAATTCATTCAAGGTCAGATGAGGAGTACAAGAATTAGCACCAGAACTGCATTGCTACATATGCACCTTCAAACAGCAGCAAGCGTCAAGCACACATCAGTTATGTAACCCAAGACTTAACAACTTTCAGAGCCTGTGCTGAAATTTAGACATATTCGATTCAACCAGTATCCCTGCCTTTAAGCTGAAAACTCTGTTCCATGACACCATATGTCAGTTACTTAATACTCCAATGAATGGTGGCTTATTTTGTGTTGCGACGGAAAGAGCATGAAATATTGGAGACCAACTTAAATCAAGTTTCACGATATACATCTTACTTTTGTTACCTTAGCTTACTTTGCATTTGTAGAATTTTGCATTCTATATCTCATCCGTAGAATGATGAGAATAAAAATTATTTTGGAGACTGTGAATGGAATTAATAATGTAATTTCAGGGCTTGCTTCCTTAAAGCACTCAACGCATGAAAACTCTATTTAATATCTGTAATGGGAATATTCATCTCCCTTGGGGTCATCTCAAACCCACACCCTGAACTTACTATAAGGCTAACATTCTCTATCTTTAGCATCTATATCTTTTATGATAATATTATCTGGGATTGGACAAACAATGATACTGCCCTACAGGCATGTAGCAAGGACAGCTTCTCATCTCCAGGTGAGGGCTCAGCTGACGTCAGGGCAGGGGGGACTTTCACATATGGGATAAACCAGGGATGGGCAATTCCTCTGGAAGCACTGAAGGGAGTCACCTTCATAGGACTGTCAACAAAAGCTATGGCTGGCTGGTGAGCATCCAGAGGCAGTGTCCAACTTCTGCTCTGAGTGGTTTAGGGACCACTTACCTGAATCCAAGTGGAAGCCTGACCTACTGAAGCCCTCAACACTCTCCTCAGGACCTTATAGCAATGTCTGGCTTCCAGAGATGGTTCCCTGTTGTTTGTCCATATAAACACCTGAATTGGGTCATCAGTCACAGATATTTTGTGCACAGCCTGTTTCTTCTTTTATTTCTTCTCCTTCTTCTTCCCTCACCTTGCAGGCTCTCTGCCTTTACAATTACACTCTTGTTCCCACAGACTGGTTAGAGGCCCAGCAAAAATCGAGAAACCCCCCCAATGGACATATACTTAAGGAAGTCATTAGTGACTGACTGGAATGACAAAGTGGCCTTTGCTCACAGAGTCTGAGGACACGATATTCATTTCCCACCTTGACAACCCCCGCTGTGTCTCTGGGACACAATTCACAGCCCAGGGAAGGGATATGCTGCAAGAATTCCAAAAAGGCCCCCATAGACTGTTCTCTTCTGGGCGCTTCAGCTGCCTCTGGGGCCCGGTTTGTTCAGACTACACCAAGAGCCTGAGGTATTTCTCAGTATTTGCTGTCTGGACTCTTCACTTACTGAGCTTCTTCCCCTACCCGCTGACCAGGTTTCCCTGCCTTTCAGAAAAAAGAGGGACACCTCAGGACACCACCATTCTACTCTCAAAATTGCATCTCCTCATAATCTTCTGTCTGTCATCTCCCTTCTACAATCAGGAAGATGAAGCAGAAAGAGCCCAAATGTGGAGTCTGAGGATCAGGAAAGGATCTAAACTCTGCGAGTAGCTTGATGTGTGTCCTTGGGGAATTTAATCAGCCTCTCTGAGTCTCAGATTATTTATCTGTAAAATATAAACATGTCTCAACCCACTGGGTAGTTATAAGGTGAAAATGATTAATATGTAAGAGTCTGACACATAAGAAGTACGAGAAGTAAATACCAATCAAGTCACTTCTCTGCTCACGATCCTACAGTGGCTTTTACTACTTACAAGCATGGAGCTCAAATGTCTCCACCTGGCTTTCCCTGGTGCCTCCAAGCACAGGCTACATGTCTGATCTGAGACTTACTCTTCCCTACCATATACACCCTTCCACCCAGGCTAAATTCCTCTACCTGTCAAGTATATATTCCAAGCTCACTTCAGTGGCACTATTCTGACTCCTGATACCCTCCATGTGGGAGAGCAGCCCACCCTACCCCCACTTCTGGTCCAAATCCTACCTATCTTTCAAGAACCTGATCAAACAGCCACTATGGAAAACAGTATGAAAGTTCCTTACAAAACTAAAAATAGAGCTACCAGATGATACTGAAATCCCACTCCTGGGCATATTATCTGGAGGAAACCATACTTCGAAAAGATACATGTACCCCAGTGTTTTTGCAGCACATTGTAAATTGCAGCAGTATTTACAATAGCCAAGACATGGAAGCAACCTAAGTGTCCATCGACAGATGAATGGATAAGGAAGATATATTTATACAACAGAATATTACTCAGCCATAAAAAAGAATGAAATAATGCCATTTGCAGCAAAATGGATGGACCTAGAGATTGTCGTACTAAGTGAAGTAAGCCAGACAGAGAAATACAAATATTGTATGATATCACTTATATGTGGAATCTAAAAAAACATGATACAAATGAACTTATATACAAAACAGACCCACAGATATAGAAAACAAACTTATGGTTACCAAAGGGAAAAGGGGGAGGAGGCATAAATTAGGAGTTTGGGATTAACATATACACACTACTGTATATAAAATATATAACCAACAAGGACCTACTATATATCACAGGGAACTATACTCAATATTGTAATAACCTATAAGGGAAAAGAATCTGAAAAAACTAGATATATATGTATGTATAACTGAATCACTTTGTTGTATACCTGAAACTAACACAACATTGTAAATCAACTATACTTCAATATATAAATTTTTTAAAAGTTCCTACTCTTCCATAAAATCTCACTCAGATATTCCAGCCAGCAGCAAAGTATGTTCAATGAAATATTTTTATTTATAATGGTCAGAACACTTAATGTAAGATCTATCCACTTATCATAATTTAAGTGTGCAATAATATTGTTAACTATATGTACTATGTTATAGAGCATATCACGAGAACTTGGTCACCTTCTGTAACTGAAACTTTATACCCTTGAACGGCTCCCCCTTTCCTCCTCCTCACCCCAGTCCCTGGCAACCACCTTTCCACTCTCTACTTCATTGAATTTATTCTGTCTTATAGACAACTGCAAACATATGCGTACTTACCAATTGCTAATTATTACAGATGTTCATTTATCTTTGTCACCATACTTTTTTCAGAACAAAGACATAACTTATATGCCCCAAATATTCATATTTCACTCTAATAGCAAAAAGGGACTTACTAAATCTTAATTGAATGGTTCCTTGACTAGGAGACTGGAATGTCGAAGGCTTCAATCATTTCAGTCATTTCCACATGTGGATAGTGTCTCTCCCATTCTTTTATTCCCTAAATTCTTTTTAGCTACTTCCATATGCCAGACATTCTTCTGGGAAGACAGATATAAATAAGGTGAACACTATCCCTCTTTCCATGTAAGCTATAATCTAATGAGGAAAATAAGCAAGTGGAATGAGTTGGAGAAAACTGTATTAATTTATCAGCAACTCTAGGATTTCTCTTGCAGAGAGAAATTTGTTGGATAAAATTTGGATAAGGATTTCAGGTAGAAGTAGAACCTCCCCAACCCCACTCTAATTGCCCAAGTGCTATCTGATGGCCAGGTTTCACAGGGAAAAAGATGCTCTAAATAATAAACGTGATCAATTTGAGTTTCTTAGACCAGCTGGAGAAGCAAGAGATGAACAGAAATATGCTTTCCCTTGAGCCATTCCCAGAAACTCTCTCTCAAAAAGTCTTCAATAATATATGATATACACATAAATTCTTCTAATTATTCTTGCTGTTTTGCTGTTGTTAATACCGAGCCCTGGTATGAGTTTCAACTCTGGGCCCGGGTAGTACGGGACAGTTATCGCTCACTTTCTCACCAGCTCTAAGCCGGGAGAATAACTGCCCACTCACAACCCCCTCACCTCACCCTTGTAATTAGCAGCCAGCCTGTGGAGGGGTATTTTCTTAGGCCATAACACCAAGAGGTTCAACCCAATTTTATCCAGATTTCAAGAGGTGAGACTGTCCCCAGCTGACATTATTACACAAGCAGATCAGCAATTAAGTGCAGAATAAATACTAGTATTAAATGAGATAATATAAAGTGAAGTCTGCGGAATGGGAGGCTAGTGGGGTGGGTTGCTGAGAGGATGGAGAACTTTCCAGAGAAAACAGCATTTATACTGAGGCCAGAAGGATGAATAGAAGTAAGCAGAGTGAAAACGGTGACAATATTGACATGTTTACATTCTCATGTATCAGAGTCAAGAGAATAACTGAGAGAGAGCAAAAGAGGGTCACGAGGAGAAAGTAGATGGAGAAAAAGAACTGAAAGAGCAAAGTCCACCCCAGGCCCCTCCAGTGTAACCTAATTCGTCTAATGTGAGTAGTGCAATTTCTCTAGAAAAGTCCAGTAAATCTAAGGGGACATTTGGACTGGAGAATTATTTGGGAATTTTCTAAAACTTCCTAATTTTGCCACTCTATAGACAGTACCTCAGAGTTTGGCCCCATGCCTGAGCTATAAGAAAGCCATATTCCTGTGAAGTGAGGTAAGCAAAGCTAAGCCTTGGAGAAGACTGTCTACATGAGCAAAAAATCTAATATTAACATGTGACTCATTTAGGAGGCAGAACTGGTACCCAGAAATGTGCAGAATTGGCCAACTGGCAAAATTGGTCTGTGGCTGTTTCCCAAATCCCTACCTAGTAGTTCCCAGGGCTCTGCCTTTGTTCATCAGGTGCTCAGAAGTGTCCAGGTCCCGGTGTATGATTCCAACCTGCCCTCCATCAAAGTTTCCATTAACCCTGAGTATTTATTCTCACTTGTTGGAAAATGCAGATAATTTGATAATTACACTCCCCTTGGGTCATTAATAGCTGACTAAAGTATTCTATGTCACCTGTGTAGGAAGTATTAGCTTTCAAACATGCATATTAGGTGTTAGGATAGAGACGTGGAGAGGAAACTTTCAGTGCTGGGGATGGGAGGGGATTCACCACATAGACACTTAATTCAACTTTGGACCACTGAGACTAAAAATGGGCTTCTTGCTGGTGAAAGACACCTTGCTCATAACGAACCATGACAGCACACGCACACACACACACATGAATACACACAGGATATATGCATACTCACACTCCACAAGAAACCAGGACTCCAACCTCATTTCATAGCAAACAGTGCAGCCTGATTTGTGCCAAGTAGATCAGATCGAAAATTATACCTTGGAGCTTCTCAGCCCAACTCCCTTTCTCCACAACCCCTAAGTAATTATTTGAAAGAAAATTGCAATATGTATTAAATAATTTATTTCCTGGACCAATCTCAAACTTTAAGCATTTTTAAACTGGCAATTTTTAATAAAGTAATTGTGGAATTAGGAATACATTTTTCACTAGTGAGTAATTATTTTACTTTGAACATATAAAAATGGCTTTTAAAAGAAGGGAAATAAAAAAGGACTCTTAAGAGTTTTACTGGGTCAAATGAAAGTTTCAAGTTTTATTGGCAAAAAATAAAGAGACTAATTAGAATTGGTTTATGGATTTATGTGCTAATTTTCAATAGGAGCACATGATGATTTTCAAGGAAATCTAATGTGGCTGGATTTTCCCTACCATCCTTGTGCAACACAGAGTTGTAATGGGACTAAGACAAAGCTGGCGTTTGTCCTTCCTACTTCTCCTCTTCCCATGTGCCCCTTAGCCCTCAGTTTGTCACCAAGTGTTTGCATCTCCTCAACTGCCCCATCTTCTTTGTCAAAGCCCCCACTCATCTCCCATCTGAATTAGTCTGCTAGCTGGTCTCCTATTGCACTCTTGTACTCTGCAATCATTCTTCGTAGTACAAGAATGATTAAGTTCCCAAATCCCAAATTTGACTATGGCAGAGGAAGCTCTCTTCTGATTCAAACCCTCTAAGGAGCCCCCTTGTCCTTTGGATACAAGTAGAGATACTTAACATGAAGAATACTATTTTTCTGCCCTTCTGAGGCATCTGTATAGGTTTTGCCTCTGCCCACTTTGGTTGGTTATTTTCTATTAATTCTTTTAATCTGAGTTCAACCATTACTTCTTCAAAGAAGCCTCTCTTTGAACGCTTTGTTTAGGTCATATCTTTCATTATATAGTCTCTCCTCACCAGCTGCTCTCTTTGAAAGCCTATAAGATGGCAGTAATTGCTTATATTTTTTAAAATTTATTTATTTGTTTGTTTTTATTTTCAGCTGTGTTGTGTCATCATTGCTGCGCATGCTTTCTCTAGTTGCAGTGAGAGGGGGCTACTCTTTGTTGTGGTGCGCAGGCTTCTCATTGTCGTGGCTTCTCTGGTTGCGGAGCAAGGGCTCTAGGCATGCAGGCTCCAGTAGTTGTGGCATGTAGGCTCAGTAGTTGTGGCTCACGGGCTTAGTTGCTCTGTGGCATGTGGGATCTTCCCGGGCCAGGGCTCGTGTTCCCTGCACTGGGAGGCAGATTCTTAACCACTGTGCCACCACGGAAGCCCAGTAATTGCTTATTAATTTCCTTTTATAAGGATTACTGTCTTTCTCCAGGATTCCACTGTATACTGCATTTGGGCAGGTTCAGTGTCTGTTTATGTTCACCATTTTAATTAACAAAGTAATAGAAAAGAATACAAAATAGGCATTAAAGTCATAGCATGAATAAATAAAAGGAATTTCAAAATAAATGGAAAGAATGGATGAATTAATAAAAGGTTGGCTCTCTCAGTGGCTTCTAATTAAGATGGAGATGTTGATACTAGTAATAATTGGCTCTGAAGCCCTCTAAGTGTATGTTTTATGAAGACTATCATCATCCTTGGTATCAACATTAAAGGCGAAGTACATATTCTCCCCTTCTACTCTGTAAACAGTCAATTATATATATGGTATTCATCATTTCTTGGGACACATTTTTAATAACTAGAGTAAAATAAGTATTCATATTTCTGTCTTTCATTCACTCACATTCTGTGAGGATCATTTATGCACCAGACACTGTGCTAGGTCCTGGGAATAAAATGTGTTCAAGATTTTAGTTCTTGGCTGTGTAAGCATGTACTGCTTCTTCACTACCCAACATTTGTATCCGTTTCCTATCTTTGGCAAATTCCTTTAACGCATGAGTGTCGGTACGAGGCAGTTTGTCTCTCTCTCTAGAAGATAAGAATGCAAGATACTCACGCTCCCTGATTGGTCTACAGGTAAGTGGCAGCCATGTGACCTGAGCTCTGCCAATCAGAGGGCCCCACCCTGGATGTTGAAGCTGAAGTCAGAGAGACGAAGTAGATACTTTTGCACAGTCCATTCTGATGAGCACTAGAGATCAGAAACTACTCATTCAAGTCCCTTTAGAGGTAAAACAGTCTACCCTACTTTTCCTACGTATCATATAAGCCTTGGCAACAACATTTCTACTTCCTTTCCTGTGACTGAGGAGAGGTTCATGCAAGAGGTGAAAAGTGCTGACATTTTAGTTTTGCAATGTGAATGGCCATATGGATAAATTTCTATTACATTTCATCTTTCTTAATTGTTATAACTAGTCAATAATATACTTTTTATGTAAAGTGCTCAAAAGAGTATCTGGACCAAATTAAAGACCTTATAAAAGTGTTGGCTAGTTTCTCTCTATATTTTACAATTATATACTGTTTCATCCTTCTTAAACTTTCCAAGTTCATTATCACTTTTATTAGCTCACTTTTCATTTTCTTCTCACCATTTTTTTGTGAGAAGGAAAAAGATGTATTAGCTCTTGGTGTTTAATGAGAAAACTGAAACCAAGGAGGTTTAAATAATTTTGCCTTGCTCAGGTTGCTGCGGACTTTTTGTGTGTGTGTGGTACACGGGCCTCTCACTGCCGTGGCCTCTCCCGTTGCGGAGCACAGGCTCCGGACACGCAGGCTCGGCAGCCATGGCTCACGGGCCCAGCCGCTCCGCGGCATGTGGGATCTTCCCGGACCGGGGCACGAACTCGTGTTCCCTGCATCGGCAGGCTGACTCTCAACCACCGCCCCACCAGGGAAGCCCTGTTGGGGACTTTTGAAGCCGAAATTACAAGGCTTTCTGGCATTTTGACTCCTGGGGAAAAGCAATTCTCACTATATATCTACACCCGAGGAGCTGAAACAACAAGGGGATGGATAGATCTGATAATTGATTTTCCTAGTTTGCCGAGGATGTCTACCTTCTTTAAGTTATGATTATATCCATGGCACATCAGGATAACCTAGTCAAACATTTTTGTGAATATCAGGAACAAAGTTTGGACACATATTTTAGGGGGAGAAATTTTGGTGGACTTGAGTGCATTTTTGGATGATATTGTATGGACAGTACTATTATTACCATTCCCTGTAACAATTATCGCAGTGCTTTGTGTGGGTGGAGTACCGTACAGCTTAAAACTCCCTTGCTTAACCACTGACCTGCATCTGGTTTGCACAGAAGCATTATATGTTAGCCACTTCTCCTCCTGCAGCTACTGACACTGAGACCATGCAACATGATGGTATAATACATGTATACATTATGAAATGATTACCACAATCAAGATAATTAACACAAATGCACTACATCAAAGTCTTAATTACCTTACTTCACTCTCTGGGCTTCAGGTTATTCCCTTGAAAAGTAAGGAAGTCGGATAATGGATCCCTAATCTCTTCTATCTTTGAAATCCTAAGTTCTATAGATCCAACAAAACACGAATTTAATTGTGTTGTACTGGAAGCCATAATCTCCTAACATGTTGCTGAATACATTTATACAAAGGCCATACAAATCAACCAACAAATATTAATTGAGCCCACCATGCCAGAAGTTCTGCATTAGATATCATAACAAGATTAAAGAATCATATAACACAGGGACTCTCCTCAAAGAGCTAGTAGTCTAGTTAAGGAGAAGAGATAGCACTTGAGGAAAAGGAGAAAGGAACTAGTCAGTAGGTAATTAGTGTTGCTAAGTAGATAAGGAAAGTTTTGTTGTATTTTGTAAAATGGGAGGAGTCCAAGGGGAGGCAAATAATTCTGCATGGAGTGCCAGAGGCTGCAATGAGTTTAGGGAATAGACTGGGTATGAAAGATGGTGATGAAGAGAGGGACATTACATGGCTCACAGCAACCTAGGGAAGAAATAAGGACAGAAATGGCCCATGTGAGGCGAAGCAGGGGAACAGGTTTTGCCAGATTAGGTGGTGGTGCCAGGAATAGTAGTGATTAACCACTGTTAGATGCAAAGGTCATTGCTATCAAGTAGAAAGCTGATTTTTCAATATACTGTGGTTGCAAACTGACATGGCACCAAATTGAGACAGCACCACTTTTTTTTTTTAATTGTTGTCTGATTTTTCTGCTCTAATAGCTCTGTGGTCAGTGTGCGTCAGTGTGAAGTTAGTAGAGTTTTTCCTATGGTGAGATGCATATGAGTCTGCCTCATGCTTAGCAGCTGAACATCCTTGATAATTCATGCTGGCCTCTGTCTCAAATTCCCCAGCAGAGAATCAGGCATCTCCTCTGCCTCCTTACAGTGCTGTGTAGGTGCCAGTCTTTCATTAGTGTCATCCCTGGAAACCTTGACTAAGAAAGGGAAGGGGCTGCATCTTCAGCCCCTTATAGCTCTTTTGTTCTCAGACTGACAAGGCAAATTGGACGGAGATAGTTGTTATTATGCTTAGAGATCAAATCCCTTCAGTAATTGAAGGACTGCCTTGGAACGTGCCTAGGAATTGGAGATTTCTTGGTTTCTACCCTAAGCTTTCTATGGAGATGTATTATTGAAGCAATCTACTGTGATAGGTTCTGTTAAGTCACCCTAAAAGGTAAAGGGTTTGGGGAGTTCTGAGAGTAGATAGACTGGGACTTAGACATATCTGCAATGTCCACTTTAACACTCTCCACCCTATATGGCTAAAAAGATTCAAAATTGCCCTAGGATTTGGGAGAGGTAAAAAGAAAGAAAACAGGGGTAGGAAAAGATAACTTTCAAACCACGATGCAGGTCTGAAATCTGAAAAAGAAAAAAAGTGGATTGGAAAAACAGCTTCAAACTGAAGCATGATTTTGAAAAAAAAAAAATTCTCAACAAGGCTTGGTTTCTGTAAAGACAAAGAAGAAGTGACATCACCAATATGGTGACATAGGTCACTCCTGACTTCGCGCCTCCTAATAAGGTGATCAACTAACAACTATTCATGAATAAGACACCATTGCAAAAATCCTATGATGACAACAAGTATGGTGAGTCTAACTACAGGTGCCTAAGAGTCTACCTGGAGATGGTTTGAGATTTGACTGAAAAATTGATATAATATCTATGTACTGAGTACAGTGAGAGTTAATGAAAAACTTATATAAAATGCTTCAAGGCATTTTACGCAAGACACAAGAGCCAAATTATCATTATCACAAATACACATGAAAACACAAACAAGTCCTCTCTTTATACATGTCTCCTAGATAGTGGGTGCTTCGAGTTGTGTAGAGATCACACAAAAAAAGCATTAACATAGTCAATCTAGCATTAACAAATTTTAATCTTCATCCTTGGAAAAAGATGTAGTCGCCAGTGACAATTTGATAATGAAATGTATATAGCATTTCCCTCTACATGTCAAACCCATGCAATTAGATTTGAGTGTATATTTTTTCAACCCTTAAAAATCAAGGTTGAAAAAATCCAGATAAAGATCTCTTTTTCTACCAAATATATTTTATTACCTCCTTCATTATCTTGGAGTATGAAAGTCTCTCTACTTGTGTTCAACAAGTCATTCTGCAAAAGCAGTGTTCCTCCTGAGATGAATGGGAAGTAAAAATTCAACAACAGGATAATGTTGATGTTAAAAACTAAAATTTAACACTGTCTAACTTCTAAGACTGAGATTGAAGTGTGTTTAAAAATTAATTCATATTAGCAGAGTGACTGAGGACACATGGCTTAATCACCAAAAACCTTAGTTTCCTCATCTATAAAGTTAGAATCAAGACGACATATCTAATGTGCTTACCAAGTGAAAAAAGCTTACCATGTGTTCAAGAGCAAGTATTCAGTCAGTGATAGCTGTTACAGGAAAGCATTAAAGTGTCAAGATTACAATGACTGGTTCTGACTCAGACAGTCCAAGTACAAATTCACACTAGGATACTTTTATTCGTTGTATGACATTGGGAAAAGTATTTAGTATTGCTGAACTTTCACTTCCATTTCTGGAAAATGGGGTAATGTCATAACCTATCTTACACTGTTAAGGAATTTAAACAAGAGAGTATGTGTAAAGAACCTAGAAGAGTGCCAGGCATGTATTAATCATTTAGTAAATGCCAGTTAACATGATCATTATTACTATAATCACTGTCATAAGAATAAAAATGCATTCACAGGCTTCTCTGGTGGTGCAGTGCTTGAGAATCTGCCTGCCAATGCAGGGTACATGGGTTCAGCCCTGGTCCGGGAAGATCCCTCATGCCTCAGAGCAACTAAGCCCATGCGCCACAACTACTGAAGCCCGCGCATCACAACTGCTGAAGCCTGCACATCACTACTACTGAACCCGCACGCCTAGAGCCCATGCTCCGCAACAAGAGAAGCCACTGCAATGAGAAGCCTGCTCACCGCAACAAAGAGTAGCCCCTGCTCACCGCAACTAGATAAAAAAGCCTGAGTGCAGCAACGAAGACCCAACACAGCCAAAAATAAATTTAAAAATAAATAAATTTATTTTAAAAAATGCATTCACTGGTAACTCAAAGATGAGACACTTTGCAAAACTGAGACCTTTGCTTTAATTTTAAATGTCATAAAATAAAAGAGACTACTACTGCTGGAGAGGAAATGTCTCTCTTCTAAATAAAAGTCACAACACCCTCTTAAATTATTTCCAATACTGTTGTTGACACTCAGACTTCCACATCTTCTAAGCAGAATCTCCTTAATGTGCAATCTCCCTTGTTTTCTCTGGAATCCTACTTAAGGCTGAAGCAATCACACAAAACTTTCAGAGCAGGAAGGTTATCTGACTACGGCATCTCATCCATCTATTGGATTTGCCATTTTTAATATAAAAGTTCCTAAATTATTAACTTTCCTCAAAGTGATATTTGATAGCAAAAGTAATATCTGCATGAAGTATTCAGTGATTTCTATTTTAAAAAAGCCAAGTAATTTGATAGAGCATAATAATTACACTGTCAAAGAATACAAGTTTTCATTTTCTCAGAGAAATCTATATTGCATGGTTTCAGTTTCACAGGCTGTCATCAAGATGGTAAGACTTGTTCCTCCTTTAACTGCACCATGGCAGCCGTTTTATGAAAAATGTATGTGCAGTGCCTGCTTTTCAGAAGGGTGTCAAATCCATGGCATCACTTATAAAGTCACACATGTGCATAAAGAGGCAGGCTTGCATCCCAGTGGAACTGGAGAAGAACAGGGGTTCAAGTCCTCTTGTATGGGTCAGATGTGGTAACATATATACCAGTGATGATCTAGTAATAATAGGAAGACCAGAAGTATACCTTTCCAAAAGAGATTTCCCCTCAACTGAAGCTCAAAACAACTGTCCACCAAGGAACGTTAGTTTTATGACTAGTTCAAGGTTTGTGAGCAATCTCCACTTTTTGCCTCAGAAATTTCACACATAAATTATATAGAGGTCAACAACAATCTAGAGCTGAGGACCAGGGATCAACGTGATACTGGATCAGCACTTTGTGTCATTTTAGGTCAGTCTCGTTTGTCTGCATTCATCCTAACTCCTCAGACTATTTCTGTTTAATATCACAAATTGAAAGGGATTCAGAAGGTACAAGATTGGTTGAGGCCTTGTCAGCAGTAAGAAGTCAGCATATGAAATGTCCCATTCCTCAGAATTTTATAACCACAATGGAAAATCAAAATGTGTTCGTAAAAAGTGTTTTTTTTATATTTTTTAATTTGAAAACTTAAAAATTGAATTTATTCTTAGAAATTAGAGCAAAGTTTAAGGATGGGATTTCCAAGGAAGCAAGGAGCTTGCCAGCTCAGAAAGTGCCATAGAGAACTCATACATCAATTGGGAAACAGGTAGAAGACTTTTGATATTCTATCTCAAACAGATATTCCATGACTCTACCATGCTTGCAGTGGGGGCCTGTGAATTGAAATGAGGAAATGAATGAGGTGACTTCTGGTCCTTGCCCTATTTCAGTGCCCCTCACCTGTGACCACAGGCAGGTCCTTCACTCTATCTGTGATCTGTATTCTCACCCCAGCATCTTTATGTGAGGATTCAGTGAGCTTATTCCAGTCAAAGTGCCTTGTACATTTTCTTGGGCTAATTTGATGTAAGATTAAAGAATAAATAAAAAAGGATACATTTGCTATCCACAGCACCAAATGTGTCTTGGGTAAAAAGTGGGGAAAAGAGCCACATTTCAAACTTCCTTGTCCATCCTTCCCATAATGACTTTCACTGCTGTATATGACTTCTTTTACTCTCCCTCCTTCTCTCTATGTTATTTCTTGATCCTTCAAGATCTGAACCCCTCTTAATCCTTTTCTCTTAATACACTCCTCAACTTTACCAAACATTTAAGGGAGAATAAATGTTCCTTGCTTCTCCACACATATCACAAAGCCTTTTCTTACCCTTTCTTTGAACTCCTCCATGCTGTTGTTATGTCCTTTCTCTTCCTCCTAAGAATCATACACATACCTCAGCCATTACCCTAATTATAGTGCATCATAATCATATTTTTGAGCTTCTCTTCCCAAGTTAGAATAATATCCATGTCTAACTTTTGGCGCATAGTAGATGCTCAATAAATAAATCAGTGAATGACTAAATGAATGGATACCCCAGAGTTGTCAATTTTAATGATTTATGAAGTAAACAATTATTTCTTAGAAAGACTTCACCATCAAAAACTATTTTTTTCCCCAAAGTCATGGTTTTTAAGAAAATCTAGTATCTTTCAGAAACCCCAAATTATTCTCCACTCAGGATGAAAACACACTGGACACTAAATTGTGATTGTTTCTACCCACTCAAACATCCTAGTTTTTGTTTGTGATTTTGTTGTTGTTGTTTATTTTTTCTGTAAAGCAGAATTTAGAGTAAGCTTATCCCTTCTGTGGTAGACAAGATTATAAAATGAGATTCCTGGATTTCCCCTTGAACTTTGGATGGACCTGGGAATATGATGGGATAGTCATTCCCTTGATTTGGGTATGTTATATGGCAAAGGTGACAGGAGAATCACTTCCATGATTATGTTACATTATATTAGACTCGACTGAAGAAGACTGTGAAGATAATCTGTTGACTTTGAAGAAGCAAAAGCTTCTGCTATGAGAGGGCTACTTAGCTAGGACCTGAGGGTGACCTCTAGGAGTTGAGTAACCCCCAAGCGATAGCCAGCAAGAAAGCAGGGATTTCAGTGCTGATACTACCGAGAATTAAATTCTGCCAATAACCAGTGAGCCTGAGCCTCAGATGAGCTCACAACCCCAGCCAATACCCTGATTCAGCATGAAGAGAACCTGAGCAGAGTGTACAGACCCTTGACACATGGAATCTGTGAGATGATCGATGGGTATTATTTTAAGCTGCTAGGTTTGTGGCGACTGGTTACACAGCAATAGAAATCGAACTCAGCTTTCAAAGAAGTTGGTTTAGACATTGGATTATATAAAATGACTCGTTATAAGTAGCATCGTAATAGGGAAGAACAAATCAGACTCCGTATTCGATCTGTTCCTTTTTACTTTAACCTTTGTTCTTTGTTGCCTGTGCTTAGTCATGCTGACTCTGCCATTCCTGTGACCCCAAGCAGACTCCTCCCAGCCTGGGGTCTGCACCTTTTGTAAAAGAATGCTGCCTACAGACTGAACCATACAGGATAGCCTATTACCAAGGCTCTGACTTTTTAGAGCCCATTCGTAGGAAGATAAAGAGTTGCAGAACTGAGAATAACAATTGTTTTGTTGAAGGTTTACAGGAACATCGTGACCTGTTCATGACCTGACCTACCTGGATAGCTGCTAGAATGACAGATGGGACACCAAGAAGTTTGCAACAGCTATCCACACCCCTCCCTCACCTTGCCTTTTTAAAAAAATTCATTTATTTATTTTTATTGGAGTAAAATTGCTTTACAATGTTGTGTTAGTTTCTGCTGTACGATGAAGTGAATCAGCTATATGTATATGTATATGTATATCCCCTCCCTCTTGGACTTCCCTCCCACTCACTCATCTAGGTCGTCACAGAGCACCGAGCTGAGCTCCCTGTGCTATACAGCAGGTTCCCTCTAGCTAGCTATTTTACACATGGTAGTGTATTTATGTCACACCTAATCTCCCAATTTGTCCCACCCTCCCCTTCCCCCGCTGTGTCCACATGGCTGTTCTCTATGTCTATGTCTCATTCCTGCCCAACAAATAGGTTCATCTGTACCATTTTTCTAGATTCCACATATATGCATTAATATATGATACTTGTTTTTCTTTCTCTTTCTGGCTTACTTCACTCTGTATGACAGAATCTAAGTCCATCCACATCTCTACAAATGACCCAATTTCATTCCTTTTTATGGCTGAGTAACATTCTATTGTATATATGTACCACATCTTCTTTTTTTTTTTTTTTTTTTTTTTTTTTTTTTTAAACATCTTTATTGGGGTATAATTGCTTTACAATGGTGTGTTAGTTTCTGCTTTACAACAAAGTGAATCAGCTATACATATACATATGTTCCCATATGTCTTCCCTCTTGCGTCTCCCTCCCTCCCACTCTCCCCATCCCACCCTTCCAGGCTGTCACAAAGCACCGAGCTAATATCCCTGTGCCTTGCGGCTGCTTCCCCCCAGCTATCTACCTTACTACGTTTGTTAGTGTGTATATGTCCATGACTCTCTCTCGCCCTGTCAAAACTCACCCTTCCCCCTCCCCATATCCTTAAGTCCGTTCTCCAGTAGGTCTGCGTCTTTATTCCTATCTTACCCCTAGGTTCTTCATGACATTTTTTTCCCTTAAATTCCATATATATGTGTTAGCATACGGTATTTGTCTTTGTCTTTCTGACTTACTTCACTCTGTATGACAGATTCTAGGTCTATCCATCTCATTACAAATAGCTCAATTTCATTTCTTTTTAAGGCTGAGTAATATTCCATTGTGTATATGTGCCACATCTTCTTTATCCATTCATCCGATGATGGGCGCTTAGGTTGTTTCCATGTCCTGGCTATTGTAAATAGAGCTGCAATGAACATTTTGGTACATGACTCTCTTTGAATTTTGGTTTTCTCAGGGTATATGCCAAGTAGTGGGATTGCTGGGTCATATGGTAATTCTATTTGTAGTTTTTTAAGGAACCTCCATACTGTTCTCCACAGTGGCTGAACCAATTCACATTCCCACCAGCAGTGCAAGAGTGTCCCCTTTTCTCCACACCCTCTCCAGCATTTATTGTTTCTTGATTTTTTGATGATGGCCATTCTGACTGGTGTGAGATGGTATCTCATTGTAGTTTTGATTTGCATTTCCCTAATGATTAATGATGTTGAGCATTCTTTCATGTGTTTGTTGGCATTCTGTATATCTTCTTTGGAGAAATGTCTATTTAGGTCTTCTGCCCATTTTTGGATGGGGTTGTTTGTTTTTTTGTTATTGAGCTGCATGAGCTGCTTGTAAATTTTGGAGATTAATCCTTTGTCAGTTGCTTCATTTGCAAATGTTTTCTCCCATTCTGAGGGTTGTCTTTTGGTCTTGGTTATGGTTTCCTTTGCTGTGCAAAAGCTTTGAAGTTTCATTAGGTCCCATTTGTTTATTTTTGTTTTTATTTCCATTACTCTAGGAGGTGGGTCAGAAAGGATCTTGCTGTGATTTATGTCATAGAGTGTTCTTCCTATGTTTTCTTCTAAGAGTTTGATAGTTTCTGGCCTTACATTTAGGTCTTTAATCCATTTTGAGCTTATTTTTGTGTATGGTGTTAGGGAGTGATCTAATCTCATACTTTTACATGTACCTGTCCAGTTTTCCCAGCACCATTTATTGAAGAGGCTGTCCTTTCTCCACTGTACATTCCTGCCTCCTTTATCAAAGATAAGGTGTCCATATGTGCGTGGGTTTATCTCTGGGCTTTCTATCCTGTTCCACTGATCTGTCTTTCTGTTTTTGTGCCAGTACCATACTGTCTTGATTACTGTTGCTTTGTAATATAGTCTGAAGTCAGGGAGCCTTATTCCTCCAGCTCCTTTTTTCGTTCTAAAGATTGCTTTGGCTATTCGGGGTCTTTTGTGTTTCCATACAAATTGCGAAATTTTTTGTTCTAGTTCTGTGAAAAATGCCAGTGGTAGTTTGATAGGGATTGCATTGAATCTGTAGATTGCTTTGGGTAGTAGAGTCATTTTCACAATGTTGATTCTTCCCATCCAAGAACATGGTATATCTCTCCATCTATTTGTATCATCTTTAATTTCTTTCATCAGTGTCTTATAATTTTCTGCATACAGGTCTTTCGTATCCTTAGGTAGGTTTATTCCTAGATATTTTATTCTTTTTGTTGCAATGGTAAATGGGAGTGTTTTCTTGATTTCACTTTCAGATTTTTCATCATTAGTATATAGGAATGCCAGAGATTTCTGTGCATTAATTTTGTATCCTGCTACTTTACCAAATTCATTGATTAGCTCTAGTAGTTTTCTGGTAGCATCTTTAGGATTCTCTATGTATAGTATCATGTCATCTGCAAACAGTGACAGCTTTACTTCTTCTTGTCCAATTTGGATTCCTTTTATTTCCTTTTCTTCTCTGATTGCTGTGGCTAAAACTTCCAAAACTATGTTGAATAAGAGTGGTGAGAGTGGGCAACCTTGTCTTGTTCCTGATCTTAGTGGAAATGCTTTCAGTTTTTCACCATTGAGGATGATGTTTGCTGTGGGCTTGTCATATATGGCTTTTATTATGTTTAGGAAAGTTCCCTCTATGCCTACTTTCTGGAGGGTTTTTATCATAAATGGGTGTTGAATTTTGTCGAAAGCTTTCTCTGCATCTATTGAGATGATCATATGGTTTTTCTCCTTCAATTTGTTAATATAGTTTATCACATTGATAGATTTGCGTATATTGAAGAATCCTTGCATTCCTGGAATAAACCCCACTTGATCATGGTGTATGATCCTTTTAATGTGCTGTTGGATTCTGTTTGCTAGTATTTTGTTGAGGATTTTTGCATCTATGTTCATCAGTGATATTGGCCTGTAGTTTTCTTTCTTTGTGACATCCTTGTCTGGTTTTGGTATCAAGGTGATGGTGGCTTCGTAGAAGGAATTTGGGAGTGTTCCTCCCTCTGCTATATTTTGGAAGAGTTTGAGAAGGATAGGTGTTAGCTCTTCTCTAAACGTTTGATAGAATTCACCTGTGAAGCCATCTGGTCCTGGGCTTTTGTTTGTTGGAAGGTTTTTTTTTTTTTTTTTTTTTTTTTTTTTTTTTTTTTTATGCGTTACGCGGGCCTCTCACTGTTGTGGCCTCTCCCGTTGCGGAGCACAGGCTCCGGACGCGCAGGCTCAGCGGCCATGGCTCACGGGCCCAGCCGCTCCGCGGCATGTGGGATCCTCCCAGACCGGGGCACGAACCCGTGTCCCCTGCATCGGCAGGCGGACTCTCAACCACTGCGCCACCAGGGAAGCCCCTGTTGGAAGGTTTTTAATCACAGTTTCAATTTCAGTGCTTGTGATTGGTCTGTTCATATTTTCTATTTCTTCCTGATTCAGTCTTGGCAGGTTGTGCATTTCTAAGAATTTGTCCATTTCTTCCAGATTGTCCATTTTATTGGCATAGAGTTGCTTGTAGTAATCTCTCATGATTTTTTTTATTTCTGCAGTGTCAGTTGTTACTTCTCCTTTTTCATTTCTAATTCTATTGATTTGAGTCTTCTCCCTTTTTTTCTTGATGAGTCTGGCTAGTGGTTTATCTATTTTGTTTATCTTCTCAAAGAACCAGCTTTTAGTTTTATTGATCTTTGCTATTGTTTCCTTCATTTCTTTTTCATTTATTTCTGATCTGATTTTTATGATTTCTTTCCTTCTGCTAGCTTTGGGGTTTTTTTGTTCTTCTTTCTCTAATTGCTTGAGGTGCAAGGTTAGGTTGTTTATTCGAGATGTTTCCTGCTTCTTAAGGTGGGCTTGTATTGCTATAAACTTCCCCCTTAGAACTGCTTTTGCTGCATCCCATAGGTTTTGGGTCGTTGTGTCTCCATTGTCATTTGTTTCTAGGTATTTTTTTATTTCCTCTTTGATTTCTTCAGTGATCACTTCGTTATTAAGTAGTGTATTGTTTAGCCTCCATGTGTTTGTATTTTTTACAGATCTTTTCCTGTAATTGATATCTAGTCTCATGGCGTTGTGGTCGGAAAAGATACTTGATACAATTTCAGTTTTCTTAAATTTACCAAGGCTTGATTTGTGACCCAAGATATGATCTATCCTGGAGAATGTTCCATGAGCACTTGAGAAAAATGTGTATTCTGTTGTTTTTGGATGGAGTGTCCTATAAATATCAATTAAGTCCATCTTGTTTAATGTATCATTTAAAGCTTGTGTTTCCTTATTTATTTTCATTTTGGATGATCTGTCCATGGGTGAAAGTGGGGTGTTAAAGTCCCCTACTATGAATGTGTTACTGTTGATCTCCCCTTTTATGGTTGTTAGTATTTGCCTTATGTATTGAGGTGCTCCTATGTTGGGTGCATAAATATTTACAATTGTTATATCTTCTTCTTGGATCGATCCCTTGATCATTATGTAGTGTCCTTCTTTGTCCCTTTTAATAGTCCTTATTTTAAAGTCTATTTTGTCTGATATGAGAATTGCTACTCCAGCTTTCTTTTTGTTTCCATTTGCATGGAATATCTTTTTCCATCCCCTTACTTTCAGTCTGTATGTGTCTCTAGTTCTGAAGTGGGTCTCTTGTAGACAGCATATATAAGGGTCTTGTTTTTGTATCCATTCAGCCAATCTGTGTCTTTTGGTGGGAGCATTTAGTCCATTTACATTTAAGGTAATTATTGATATGTATGTTCCTATTTCCATTTTATATATTGTTTTGGGTTCGCTACTATAGGTCATTTCCTTCTCTTGTGTTTCGTGTCTAGAGAAGTTCCTTTAGCATTTGTTGTAAAGCTGGTTTGGTGGTGCTGAACTCTCTCAGCTTTTGCTTGTCTGTAAAGGTTTTAATTTCTCCATCAAATGTGAATGAGATCCTTGCTGGGTAGAGTAGTCTTGGTTTCAGGCTATTCTCCTTCATCACTTTCAGTATGTCCTGCCACTCCCTTCTGGCTTGTAGGGTTTCTGCTGAGAGATCAGCTGTTAACCTTATGGGGATTCCCTTGTGTGTTATTTGTTGTTTTTCCCTTGCTGCTTTTAATATGCTTTCTTTGTATTTAATTTTTGACAGTTTGATTAATATGTGTCTTGGCGTGTTTCTCCTTGTATTTATCCTGTATGGGACCCTCTGTGCTTCCTGGACTTGATTAACTATTTCCTTTCCCATATTAGGGAAGTTTTCAACTATGATCTCTTCAAATATTTTCTCAGTCCCTTTCTTTCTTTCTTCTTCTTCTGGAACCCCTATAATTCGAATGTTGGTGCGTTTCATGTTGTCCCAGAGGTCTCTGAGACTGTCCTCAGTTCTTTTCATTCTTTTTTCTTTATTCTGCTCTGCAGTAGTTATTTCCACTACTTTATCTTCCAGGTCACTTATCCGTTCTTCTGCCTCAGTTATTCTGCTATTGATCCTATCTAGAGTGATTTTAATTTCATTTATTGCATTGTTCATCGTTGCTTGTTTCATCTTTAGTTCTTGTAGGTCCTTGTTAACTGTTTCTTGCATTTTGTCCATTCTACTTCCAAGATTTCGGATCATCCTTACTATCATTATTCTGAATTCTTTTTCAGGTAGATTGCCTATTTCCTCTTCATTTGTTAGGTCTGGTGGGTTTTTATCTTGCTCCTTCATCTGCTGTGTGTTTTTCTGTCTTCTCATTTTGCTTATCTTACTGTGTTTGGGGTCTCCTTTTTGCAGGCTGCACTTTCGTAGTTCCCGTTGTTTTTGATGTCTGTCTCCAGTGGCTAAGGTTGTTTCAGTGGGTTGTGTAGGCTTCCTGGTGGAGGGGACTAGTGCCTGTGTTGTGCTGGATGAGGCTGGATCTTGTCTCTCTAGTGGGCAGGTTCACGTCTGGTGGTGTGTTTTGGGGTGTCTGTGGCCTTATTATGATTTTAGGCAGCCTCTCTGCTAATGGGTGGGGTTGTGTTCCTGTTTTCGCTAGTTGTTTGGCATAGGTTGTCCAGCACTGTGGCTTGCTGGTCGTTGAGTGAAGCTGGGTGCTGGTGTTAAGATGGAGGTCTCTGGGATATTTCCACCGTTTAATATTATGTGGAGCTGGGAGGTCTCTTGTTGACCAGTGTCCTGAAGTTGGCTCTCCTACCTCAGAGGCAGAGCCCTGACTCCTGGCTGGAGCACCAAGAGCCTTTCATCCACACAGCTCAGAATAAAAGGGAGAAAAAGTAGGGAGAATTAGTAGAAGTATGAGTAAAGAAAGAAGGAAAGGAGGAAAGGAAGGAAGGAAGAAAGAAGCAAAGAAGGAAAGAAAGGAGGGAGGGAGGGAGGGAGGGAGGAAGGAAGGAAGGAGGGAAAGAAGGAAAAAAGACAGAAAGAAAGATGATACAGTAAAAATAAAATAAAGTATAATATAGTTATTGAATTAAAAAATATTTAGAAAAAAAAAAAAAAAGGGACGGATAGAACCTTAGGACAAATGTTGGAAGCAAAGCTATACAGAGAAAATCTTACACAGAAGCATACACATACACCTTCACAAAAAGAGGTAAAGGGGGAAAAATCATAAATCCTGCTCCCTGAGACCACCTCCTCAATTTGGGGTGATTCGTTGTCTAAAGGAGGGAGGGAAGGAAGGAAAGAAAGAAAGAACGAAGGTAAAGTATAATAAAGTTATTACAATTAAACTTAATTATTAAGAAAAAGAATTTTTAAAAAAAAGTCATGGACGGATAGAGCCCTAGGACAAATGGTGGAAGCTAGAGTATACAGACTAGATGTCACACAGGAGCATACACGTACACCTTCACAAAAAGAGGAAAAGGGAAAAAAATCATAGATTTCGCTCCTAAATTCCACCTCTTCAATTTGGGATCATTCCTTGTCTATTCAGGTATTCCACAGATGCAGGGTATATCAAGTTGATTGTGGAGCTTTAATCCGCTGCTTCTGTGGCTGCTGGGAGAGATTTCCCTTTCTCTTCTTTGTTTTCACAGCTCACAGGAGCTCAGCTTTGGATTTGGCCCTGCCTCTGCGTGTAGGTCGCTGGAGGGCGTCTGTTTTTTCGCTCAGACAGGACGGGGTTAAAGGAGCCGCTGATTCGGGGCCTCCGGCTCACTCAGGCCGGGGGTTGGGGGATGGGGGAAGGAGGGGCACTGCGTGCGGGGCCGGCCTGCGGCGGCAGAGGCAGCGTGACGTTGCGGCAGAGGCCGGCGTGACGTTGCACCAGCCTGAGGCCCGCCGTGCGCTGTCCCGGGGAAGTTGTCCCTGGATCCCGGGAACCTGGCAGTGGCGGGCTGCACAGGCTCCGCGGAAGAGGGGTGTGGAGAGTGACCTGTGCTCGCACACAGGCCCCTTGGTGGCGGCAGCAGCAGCCTTAGCGTCTCCCGCCCGTCTCTGGGGTCCGCGGTTTTAGCCGCGGCTCGCGCCCGTCTCTGGGGTTTGCGCTTTCAGCCGCGGCTTGCGCCCGTCTCGGGGGCTTGCGCCCTCAGCCGCGGCTCGCGCCCGTCTCTGGGGTTTGTGCTTTCAGCCGCGGCTCGCGCCCGTCTCGGGGGCTCGCGCCCTCAGCCGCGGCTCGCGCCCGTCTCTGGGGTTCGCGCTTTTAGCCGCGGCTCGCGCCCGTCTCTGGAGTTCCTTTAAGCAGCGCTCTTAGACCCCTCTCCTCGCGCACCAGGAGACAAAGAGGGAAGAAAAAGTCTCTTGCCTCTTCGGCCGGTGCAGGCTTTTCCCCGAACTCCCTCCCGGCTAGTCGTGGTGCACTAACCCCTTCAGGCTATGTTCAAGCCGCCAACCCCAGTCCTCTCCCTGAGCTCCGTCCAAAACCAAAACCCTAGCCTCAGCTCGCAGCCCCGCCCGCCCCGGTGGGTGAGCAGCAAGCCTCTCGGGTTGGTGAGTGCTGGTCGGCACCGATCTTCTGTGCAGGAATCTCCCCGCTTTGCCCTCCGCACCCGTCGCTGTGCACTACTCCGCGGTCCCGAAACTCCCCCCTCTGCCTCCCGCAGTCTCCGCCCGCGGAGGGGCTTCCTAGTGTGTGGAAACTTTTCCTCCTTCACAGCTCCCTCCCACTGGTGCAGGTGCCGTCCTTATTCTTTTGTCTCTGTTTTTTTCTTTTGCCCTACCCAGTTACGTGGGGAGTTTCTTGCCTTTTGGGAGGTCTGAGGTCTTCTGCCAGCCTTCAGTAGGAGTTCTATAGGAGTTGTTCCACGTGTGGATGTATTTCTGGTGTACCCGTGGGGAGGAAGGCGATCTCCGCGTCTTACTCTTCCGCCATCTTCAAGGTCCCCCCCCACATCTTCTTTATCCATTCAAATATTGTTGGACATTTAGGTTGTTTCCATGTCCTGGCTATTGTAAATAGTGCTGCAGTGAACACTGTGGTACATGTGTCCTTTTGAATTATGGTTTTCTCAGGGTATATGCACAGTAGTGGGACTGCTGGGTCACATGGTAGTTCTATTTGTAGTTTTTTAAGGAACTTCCTTACTGTTCTCCATAGTGATTGTATCAATTTACATTCCCACCAATAGTGCAAGAGGGTCCCCTTTTCTCCACACCCTCTCCAGCATTGGTTGTTATAGATTTTTTGATGATGGCCATTCTGACCGGTGTGAGGTGATACCTCATTGTGGTTTTGATTTGCATGTCTCTAATGATTAGTGATGTTGAGCATCTTTTCATGTGCCTCTTGTCCATCTGTATGACTTCTTTGGTGAAATGTCTATTTAGGTCTTCTGCCCATTTTATAATTAGGTTGTTTGTTTTTTTGATATTGAGCTGCATGGGCTGTTTGTATATTTTGGAGATTAATCCTTTGTCTGTAGCTTCACTTGCAAATATTTTCTCCCCTTCTGAGGGTTGTCTTTTCATCTTGTTTATGGTTTCCTTTGCTGTGCAAAAGCTTTTAAGTTTAGTTAGGCCCCATTTGTTTATTTTTGTTTTTATTGTCATTACTCTAGGAGGTGGGTCAGAAAGGATCTTGCTGTGGTTTATGTCAAAGAGTGTTTTTCCTATGTTTTCCTCTAAGAGTTTTATAGTGTCCAGTTTTACATTTAGGTCTTTATGACAAAGGAGGCAAGTACAGACAGTGGAGAAGAGACTGCCTCTTCAATTAGTGGTGCTGGGAAAACTGGACAGCTACATGTAAAGGAATGAAATTAGATCACTACCTAACACCATACACAGAATTGCAATCGCCTTGCCTTTAACACGGCTTTGCTGAAAGCCTTCAGAGAGTTCAGGGTTTTACTGGGACACAGCCACCCATCTCCTTGCACGGCCCTGCAATCAACCTTTCTCAGCTCTGAACTTCAGCGTTTTGGTATTGTTTGGCTTCTCTGTGCATCGGGCACAGAGACTTGCACTGGTAACAGGATGACCATGGGTCTCAGTTTGTCCAGGACATTTTCCAGGTAAGTCAGTTACCTACCTTACATATTATTAGCATTATCTTATACTCTCAAAAGTGTTCTGATTTGAACTATAAGTTTTATGGTCATCCTCCTTATAAGGTCTTTTGACCTTTAAGGTGGTAGAAAGAATCAAAGTATAGAATCTTTAAGATTTACAAACAAAGCAAATCCTTTACTACAAATGATATCCCAAATCTATTGTGTTAGTATTTATACATGCTATAAATCCCATTAATCAAAAAAATTTTATGAATATTTACTGTGTAATATAGCCTCTGGATAAAGTAAAAGTAATAACCGTATTTTCCTCTGCCTAATAATCTCCTTCTCTCCTTATTCCTATACAATTTTCTTCTCTCATCTGGGACTGTATTACCCAGCTTTTACTAGATGCATGGTCTGAATGATTTGAAAAGCAAAGTTTAAAGAGGCCTCAGAAACTGTTTCGGGTGTTAAGTAACAGGATTTCAATTCCGATTGATATAATGTTTTGTACACAAAACTGAAAAATCCGAGTATGGCCTCACTTCGGGCACAGCTGGATCCTAATGTTCAACCAATGTCATCACAAACTTGTTTATCCCTGATTTTCAATTCTGCTTCCCATTATTTTCGTGTTATTTCCAGGTATGTTCTCTAGTCAAGACCCCAGAAGTTACAGACACAGTCTCGTGGAGGTCATTGAAGAGTGATTGCTTCTTCCCTGGAAACTCCAATAAAAATACCAACATTTACTCTTATGAGACCAAATTGGGTTATATCTAATTGTTACTGGGTAGGGGTCAGGTGAAATATGCTAACTAGCTAGGTTCAGGTCGTATGCTCTGAATCTGGAGAGGAACTGTGCCAATCCCACATTAAGACGCTTGAACTGAGATCAGGAGTGATTTCTTGGGAATACTGTACTGTGGTTTTCAGAATGAGAGGCAAAGGTAATGTGCTGTGAGCAGTCAAAATCAACCCACATTCCTCATGCCGTCAGCTACATTCTGACCTTGGATTAGCTGTGGAGACCATGGTTGCCATGGTTACTACTGTAAAAACAGCAAATAAGATATCAGGATCTCAACCAAATCAAGTTTTATTATTAACTCCAATAGAATTGTCTCTGATTGGACAGTTCTTCTGGAAGGCTCCCCTCAAAGCAGGGAGTTGGTGATTCAAGCCCCTTTCATCTTGTGGCTCTACCATTTTTTAATCATTAAAGAACTGTCCAATATTCCATCGGTTAGGGAAAAAGGGTAGAGAGTCATGTATATGATGGCTTTATGGGAAGGCCTGGAAGTGGCAAATACTATTTCCCTCTATGCTATGAGGAAGTGTGAAGAGGCTGGCAAATTTAACTTATCTTTGTGTCCAGTGGAGGAAGTATATGGTTTGTTGAATAGTCTCTACCACTAATCCTATGCTTCAAATGAGTAACCGGCTTCTCCTTGGTTTCTTCAGTGAAATATTTTGCTCTAATCCTAATAACCAGCGACTTGCCTTGTTTTCTATGTCTGAGTCTCTGACTTTAAATTATTCTAAGTACCTTAAGACAAGAAACTGATAGCTAAGAAAGAAGAAGGAATCAAGACTTGCTGACCCTCTGACAAGTCCTGGTTCAGGACCAGTGTCAGATCCCCCAACTGCTAACTGCCTGTCTAGACACCCTGTCTCTGCTCAACTCTTGTGGTCCTGTTTCCATGTCAGGCGAGAGTCTATCCTGAAAAACTTTATCCCAATTCCATCCCCTAACTGAACATGATATCTCTTCCACGTGGTTTCTGTTTGCTGACTTATTTTTACTACAGAGCCCATTAAGCATTTATTGCCTCTGCAGCAATTCTTGTGAAAACATCCCCAGTAATGCTTTAGTTTACATTTTGTCAACCCATCTGTAATATTTCCAATTTATCAGTTATAATATTTTTTCTACAAAGCTTACCTACATTCTCTGAGCTTTGAAGCAATTTTATTTGTATTCACTTTCTAAATAAGATGAACTCAGAGAGTGGGTAAGCAAGAGAGGAAACTTGCAAGAAAAAGCACAGAGGAAGCTTCACAAAAGACCACTGTATTGTTCAAAAATCTTTATAGATTGGTACTGGGTTATCAAATACCACAGAATACCAAAGAGGTACCACTCCTGCACAGTCAAATTGTGGGGTTTAGACATAGTCTCTGAGAGCTAAACAGAGCACAAATACACAGGTATCCATGCATTCATAATGCTCTTTTTACCATTTTTAAATGTTTTTTTAACTAGTCTTCTGGGAAAAAATAAGCCTAGGAAAACAGTGTGGTAGAGTGATTAAGCTTCTTGTCTCCAGAATGAAAGTGCCTGGTTTTAAATCTTGGCTCCATCACCTATCAACCTGTGATCTTGGGTAGCGAATTATCTTAAATTCTCAGAGCCTCAAATCTTCGGTGATTAAACTCTTTAACCTTAGTCTCTTTTTGCAGATCAGTATCAATTAAGACCTAATGGAAGAGAGGTTAAAAAGCTTCAATCACCATCATTTCAGAGTCAGTTAATCTCTGAAAGAGAGTAGATGGGAAAAAATTATTCAATCCACAGATGACTTTTCAGAAATCCCCAAATCTTGGACCTTGCTTATGAAATCACCAATTCCTTTTAGGAGGAAACTAAAGAAAATATAGATTCACCAGCCCAAAGCCTAAATAAAATATTCAGTTACACATATTTTCAGATTCCAGCATCTCCTCTGTTTAAGTTTTACCAGATGTATGTATTTGCAAAGGGGCTATATGGGTGGGTGGGAGCTGGGGGGGGTGAAGGGGAGGGAGTTCAGAGGTAAATAAGTTCTGTGAGAATGAGCCAGTTCACATTGCTCTGTTAAGTGTGTCAGGATGAGACCTAATTAAAAAAAAAAAGCACAAATGTTTCAGCTTAACACACTAACAAATATCTTTATATTTTTATTAATTTTTTTTGGAGTATAGTTGCTTTACCATATTGTGTTAGTTTCTGCTGTACAGCAAAGTGAATCAGCTATACATACATATATATATCTCCCTTCTTTTTTGGATTTCTTTCCCATTTAGATCACCACAGAGCATAGAGTAGAGAGCTCCCTGTGCTGTACACAAATATCTTTGGATGAAAGGACAAAGAAGGATATGAGAGGAAAATAAAACCACCTGCGGCTGTGGCAGGTCTCCTGCTCCCACTCTGCCCAGGGCAGTTGCACGGCAGCCTCTCCTAGAGCGAACAATGGCCAGACACAGTCTAGAGAAAGGCAGCTGATGAGAGGGGCCATACAGAGCTCTGAACCCCTCCATGGCCTGCCTGAGGCCAAAGGTTCTAAGGGAAGAGGACACTGTTAAACGTTTTTTCAACATTGAAGAATTAAGCCAAAATGGTCTAATGAGAATTTTGCTCACTCTTTCCTAAATCCCAGCCTCTCTAGCAATGGCTAATCTGTACAGGCTTAGCTTAACTATAAAAATGGAAGTTATTTAGAAAAAGATCTTTGATATCATTTTAAAATATTTAACGTACATTAAAAGGCTGGAGGAAAAGGTGCATGATATTTGGGCTGCAAAGTAGAGTTTCGCATTCTGTGTTCCTAAGTCCTTCCTTTGACCAGCAATAAACATACCACCTGTCTGATTGAGCATCCTTTAAAACTAGGAGTGAAATAATATTCAAAGTTCATGAAAAGCAATCAAATAGCATGTTTTGCAAATAGAAAAGAGGCTTGCAAAAAAGGAAAAAGAAGCCAAAAATAAAAATAAATAAAACAAATGAAACCGAAAGTGAAATGACAGTGAGAAGAGTTTGGGATTACCATTAGGTGGCTATGGGGGGATAAATTAGGAGTATGGGATTAACTGATACATACTAGTATATATAAAACAGGTAAGCAACAAGGACTTACTGTAGAACACAGGGGACGATATTCATTATATTTTAATAACCTGTAAGGGAAAGTATTCTGAAAAATATATATGTAAACCCGAATCACATTGCTGTACATCTGAAACTGACAATACGGTAAATCAACTAAACTTCAATGAAAAACAAAAAAGTGTTTTAGAAAAATTAATCGAGATAATATAAGAACTATTTTAAATCCTAAATACTGATGTTAATGTTCATAAATTTTAGAAAAATATATTAAATTATCAATGTTTGGCTTAATAAAATTGTTTCTAAGGTCCAAACTAAATTGTCTCTTCAAATACAAGATGTAGAAACGCAACTGTTAGCACTTGGCACTCTCAAATTCTTCACATCTCCCCAAAATTTTATATATATTTATAATAAAAGGTAAATATATAGTGACATACTGTAACTAGACTTAGTGTGGTGAACAGTTTGTAATTTATAGAAATATAGAATCACTGTGTTATGTAACAAGACCTAAGATAGTGCTGTAGGTCAATCATACTTCAAAAACAAACAGATAAATTCAGAGTTGTGGTTACCAGAGGCAGGGATGAAGGGAGGGATTGAACAAAGGCAGTCAAAAGGTACAAACTTCCAATTATATGATAAATAAGTACTAGGGATGTAATATGCAACATGACAAATATAATTAACTCTGCTATATGTTATATATGAAAGTTGTTAAAAGGATAAATCCTAAGAGTTCTCATCACAAGAAAAAAATTCTATTTCTTTAATTTTGTATCTATATGAGATTATGGATGTTCACTAAACTTAGGTAATAATAATAATCACTTCATGATGTAAGTGAAATCATTATGCTGTACACCTTAAATTTATACAGTGCTATATGTCAGCTATATCTCAATAAAACTGAAAGAGTAAACAAGTACATGTGTTCATCCGCATCTCAAAAGTAAATTTGATTTTTATACATCTAAAAGATAACCAAGCGGCATTAGCATTATAGTCAGAAGGACAGAAACTACCTACAACCCCAAACCACTCTCATATTTTAATAGCATAGTAATATAAGGAGGTGGACAGACAGGTCTAATTCATTGAAGAAAATGTACATCCCTGAGAGGACCACCCAGATGGCAGTACAGATTGGCTTCAGAGAGGATCTGGGTATAAAATACAAAGGAGTATAAGCTTTTCCATAAATATGTAAATCCAAGTATGTCTGTTTAAGAATCTGGGGGGAAAGCTGGGGGGGGGCAGGTACATGGTGGTGGGATGAATTGGGAGATTCGGATTGACATATATACACTAATATGTATAAAATAGATAACTAATATGAACCTGCGGTATAAAAAATAAATTAAATAGGGCTTCCCTGGTGGCGCAGTGGTTGGGAGTCTGCCTGCCGATGCAGGGGACGCGGGTTCGTGCCCCGGTCCGGGAGGATCCCATATGCCGCGGAGTGGCTGGGCCCGTGAGCCGTGGCCGCTGGGCCTGCACGTCCTGTGGGGACTGTGCTTCGCAGCGGGAGAGGCCACAGCGGTGAGAGGCCCGCGTACCGCAAAAAAAAAAAAAAAAAAAGTAAAAAAGTAAATAAAAAATAAAATTAAAAAAAAAAAAGAATCTCTAGGGTTATCTCTCCCCTGACCTATTTGCAGGCCACTGTAAATAAATCAGCCCTAGCAGATTCCCACTATTCCACCCACCCTGCCACTCAGTATTCCTGCAATAACTGTTTGCCTGAGAAACAACAGAGTTCACATGTTGGCAGAGTTGTGAGTTGAAGAGACTGTAGAGCACATCACTCTCTTCTGCTCTACTCAGCTCACCGACCTCCCTGAGAGGCCAAGACCATATGCAGTGGAGGAGGGGTAGAGAGGACCTGGTAAAATCCTCCTCTTCCACTTCAGTTGGCTGGTTATCCCTGAGCACCAATTGGTGAGTTTTCTGGACTCCAGAGTCATTGGATGTTGGAAAATCAAGATGAAAGAAAAAAATTAAGGAAGTTCTTGCAGCAAGAGCATTTGGAGACTGATTCTCTCTGACATCTGTGGATTCCTCCCAGCATAAGTGTTTTCTGGCTGGACAGACACCCCAGAGTCCAGGGACATCAGCCAAAGGATAGTTCTTACTCCATACCTCACACATCCCTCTATTCCTATGGCACCTGAAACAGCATCACGAGCAATGATCCTTAGTCATCCTTTCCTTCACGTATTCATTCTAGTCTACAACTGAGAAAGGCTATTTAGGGTTTAATTTGCCTGGTGGCAACAGTAGGCAATCAAGAAGCCTCTTTATAGAAGCTTGCAGCAAGGAGAATGGTAAAATGTTAATTCTAGAGAAGAACAGAGAAATCACCTAGGCCAACCTCTTCATTTTACGGAAAGTTGCATGCAAGGTAAAGTTGCTTTATCTTTCTGATTCTGCGTCACACAGTTCTTCCATGGTCATATGAAGAACACAGATGCCCTTATTATCAGTTCAGATCTTGAAAGATAGCAAAAAGATTTGCTCTCAAGAGTCTGCTAGACCTAAATTTAAAATTCATCTCTACCAATTTAAACCAGCTTTGTGACTTTAATGACATTTTGCAGATGTATAAACTAATGTTCAGGGAAGTTAAATAGTTTCTGCAGTATACAGAGTGTACTCTATACATAGAATGTGAACTCTGTGCACAGACAAGGTCATCCTGCAAAGCCCTTGGCACAATACATGGCATCAGAGCATATGGCACTTGACAAAAGAGAGATATCAACATGATGAAAATTATCGTATTACAACTAGTAGTAGGACCTCAAAAGAGCAGCTGCCCCTTTTTAGTGTAGTCAACATCCATCAGTAATCTGCCTTTAAAGTTCCTTCCTTGTTTCTTTCCCATACACACTTGGGGCATGTTTCTGCAGCATGATTCCCATTTCTGAGCTGCAGTTTGCTCCCTTTTTAAAGTCACTCCCATTTGTGCCTCCTCAGCATCTGCCAGGTTCCTGCATTTCCCTGCTTGTGATTTGGGGGCCCAGTAGTTGCTAAATTACTGCTCTGAGAAAGTGGCAAGTGAAGCCTTGCAGCCTTTCACCATCATGAAACTTGCTCTCTAAAAACAACAAGAATAGAAAAACAGGGTTTGGAGATCACAAGGAATATATATGTATATATATTGTATTAAAAAGTTTGTATTTATTCAAGTTGGAGGATCAAATGTGTTAATGTTAAGGAAGTGGACAGCTTCAGTTAATGAGTCAGATCATCTAGGAAAACAGAATGGCACTGTTACTGGCCCAATAAAATAGTGGATTTGTTATTGTTGCATGCTGGTCACATGAACAGAAATATCATTTGTTCTTATTGAGATACTCCTCAGAACTGTACTTTTGTTAACAAATTCCTTAGAGAATTGTTTCAACAGTTTCCTGACTTTGGGATAAGGGGATGCTGGACACTTAAAAGGACCTGTGATGATTTGCCTCCTGTAGTGGTTCCACTTGCATCTCAGAAACAGAGTGAATACCCTGAGGTGTGTCCTGGGGCTCCTTCAGTGATGTCTTGAGATGCGACCTTGGAAAATCCTACAAAATAGGGAATCTAGAGGAAGGAATCCCAGAAAAGCAGAGCGGAAAGTAAAGCTGCATGATGTGGTGGGACAAGCATTTAGCTCCTTACTTTCTCTTCCCTCCTCTGATAAGTCAAACTGATTTTCCGAATTTTCTGGACTTTCTCCTGTTCCTTCCACCGCAGTCTGTTCCTGCTTACTTCTCTACCCAAAGAGCCCCCCTTAAGAACGTTGTTAATCTCCCTGTAACTAAATAAAACTAATACGTTTTAGCTCTTCTATTCTTGGCCTAACAGCACTAGTTTTATTTCGTTCTAAGACTAAGATCAGATTTGGATGAAGATAAGTCACTGCTGTGACTTACTGTGTGGAAGAACAGTTTTTGAGACATTGCATCCCAGAAACTTGCTGGGGATCTGTCCTCGGGGTGTCAGGGGAACAGTCTTAGGGAGGTGTTCTCATTAGAACTCACTGAAAAGCTGCCTGAAACGCTGCCAAGAAAATGAAGGATACAAAATCACAAACTTCAAGTAGTCTTAATAGCAGGAGATTCTAATAATGCCTGCTCATATTTCCACATTCAACTCATGTAATATTAAATATTTCTAGATCTTTGCTTTGAGGGATACTAAGATCCACATTTTAAATTAAAGCTTCACAAAGCAAAAATACTGTTCATTTTGAAATGCATTAAAATAAAGCAAACAAACAAAATAGTAAGACATGGGCCAGAAAAGGTATTTGCTACGAAGATACAATAAACACCTGCTTCTCTTCAACAGCCTGCATACGAGAAGAGAAGGTTAGCAATTGATATTACAGTTGGTTACAGATGAGGCCTCAATAATGTGCTCTCCTTTCTTCCTATATGGTTTGAATCCTCTCATGCAAGCGAAAGATGAAATCTCAAAGCAAGGAACATTCTTTTGTTGAATCTGGGCCACAGGCTGTTAGCCAGCTGGCTCATTTGAAGCTACTCCTGCTGCTTGCATTGATGGTATCCTGACTCCCTAGCCTGGGTGAAATCAATTTTTACAAAATCCTATTATACCATATACTTCTCTTTTTTAATACACATAGAAATTGTGAATATACATTCAATGTCATGAGTATTTGATTATTTCTTTCTCCTCTACTAGACTATAAGCACCATGAATGCAAGGACCATGTGGGTTTTTGTTTTTGTTTTTGGTTTTGGTTTTTCTTTGCAGTACGCAGGCCTCTCACTGTTGTGGCCTGTCCCATTGCAGACCACAGGCTCCGGACGCACAGGCTCGGCAGCCATGGCTCACAGGCCCAGCCGCTCCGCGGCATGTGGGATCTTCCTGGACCGGGGCACGAACCCGTGTCCCCTGCATCAGCAGGCAGACTCTCAACCACTGTGCCACCAGGGAAGCCCCATGTGGGTTTATTTTTTCCACTTTTGTGTATCCTAACAGCCATCCCTTTTAGTTATCTATTGCTGTGCATCCAATTACCATAAGCCCTAATGACTTAAAACAATACATAACCTAGTAAAATAGTTCAGACAGTGGAAACCAGTATGACAATTACACATAAAATTGGGTATATATTCAAAACAATTGAAAACAAGGACTTGAACAGATGTTGTATAGCCATGTTCAAAGCAGCATTATCCTAATAGCCAAAAAGCAGAAACAATCCAAGGGTCTATCAAGAATGAACAGATAAACAAAATGTGGTAAACACATACAATGGAATATTATTCAACCTTAAGAAGGAAGGAAATTCTGATACAGGATTCAACACGGATGAACCTTGAAGAAGTAATGCTAAGTGAAATATTCAGTCACAAAAGAATAATGTATGATTCAATTTATATGAGGTATCTAGTGTAGCAAAATCAGAGAGACAGAAAGTAGAACAGCAGCTAAGGAGAGGGGAATGGGAAGTTAGTGTTGAATGATAGAGTTTCAGCTTGGGAAGATGAACAAGTTCTGAAGGTGTACATGGTGATGGTTACATAACAATGTGAATGTACTTAATACCATGAAATTCTACATTTTAAAATGGTTAAAATGGGGAGCTTTATGTTATGTATATTTTACCACAACACACACACATACACCTATTACTTTACAGTTTCTGTGGGCCAGAAGTTTATACATGTTTTAACCAGGTCTACCGTTTAAGGTCTCTCACAAAGCTTCAAACAAGGGGGCAGCCAGGGCTGGAGTCTCATCTGAAGAACTGACTGGGGAAGGGTGTACTTTCATGTGATTGTTTGCTGAATCCGTACCTCAAGCGCTGTCGGATTGACGGCCTTAGTTCCTAACTGACTGTTGGCTGCAGGCTGCCTTCAGTTTCTTGCTATGTAATACTCTTCAAAATGGCAGTAGTCTTCATTAAAGCCTATCAGCCAAGAGGGAAAAGAGATACTATGCTAGCAAGACAGATGTCGCAATATTTTTAATCTAATCATGGAAGTGCATCTCTCAATGCTATCATATTCTTTTGGTTAGAACCAAGTTACTTAAGGGGAGGTGACTGCAGAAGGCCAAACATACCAAGAGGTAGGAAACACTGGGGGTTCTTTTAGAACTCTGTCTACCTCATAGTCCTAGATGTGTGAAGTTAAATGCTGGAAATGGGCAATTAACTCCAAAGGGAGACAACTCTAGGAGCATAATCAATGACAGGAGGTCAGAGTAAAACAGAAGGTCAACCCTGAGTCTTTATTGGGAAAGCTGAAATTACAGGCAGGATTGGGTCAGAGCCAGCCTCAAAGGGAAGATAGTTATGCCATTTCAGGAAATAATGATCAGCTGTCTGGACCAGAGGATGCCTGGAGTCTAAGAGTAGTGCCCGGGTGGAGCACTACTAGTGCTGATGGTATTAAGGTCTAGTCCAGCTCAAATGCTCTAAACCTCGCCTGTTGGGTCCTCACTCAACTACTTGAGGTAAAGTCTAGGTTTTAGATTTCTCTAAATTTCTTTCTAATTTTCCCCCACAGGAATTGGGATGAGCTCCAAATTGGTTATTTGGTAGACTTCTCTGGGTTTGAAAACTTAGATTGCAAAATATTCATTAAGGCAATCTACTTCCTGTCTTTTTTGTCTGTAAGATTTAGAAAATACACTTCTGAACCAAGGCCATGGTAGCTGCTCAGGAGCAGCAATCTGAGGCCCTGTTTTTCTGATTCTTGGGCCAATAAATTCCTGGGCGATCAGTGTGGCCTCTTTGATTAGGAACCTTATTTGGGGGAGTGGGGAGAGAAGGTGATGGGACTGGAGTGAAGAAACAGAATTTTTTTTCTGTTTTCATGGAGTGACATCATTTTTGTTGTTGTGCTTATCATAGTGAGATACTAATAGAAAAGAAAACAAGCATCTCACCTGGTAAAAGGCGAAAATGCGTACAGCAAAATAATGAAGAGCCTCTCCCTAACCTAAAGCAGCCTCCTTCAGTGTTCTGCATGGCTCTCATTTGTTTTAAGTGACAAGAACTTCAGATTCCAGAAAATAGTTTGCTTTTAGTCAAACACTCTTTGAAACCAAGAATGACGTTATTCCTCTGAGTCAAACATCCTATGTGAATATGGAATATATATTTATTTGCATAATAATGTTCAAAAATTGCATGTACCTATTTGAAAATTGAACATGTATTTTAAAGTACTGAGGAAATTTTGCTGTTCTATTTTTTCACATCTAAATACAAAATCGATTTATAGAGTAGCCATAATTCACTTTCTTTAACTCTATCATGTGCCAACATTATTGTTAGGTAAAATGACACTTAGGTATATTAACCTAGTCATAACTAGATAAGGATGGGTAGACCTAGAAGAAGTTCCTAGCAGACTGACTTCTTTAAACCAGTGGAATTTATTTACTTAAACAGAAAAATAGGTAGTTGGATGTATAATTCTGCCAGTGAAGTTCTTACTAGCGTGAGGAGCTGGTATTGATACCTCAGATATCTCATGAAAACCTGGAATACAAAAAATTGATCTAGCCCAGCCTCACCTTTCATCAACAACAAGTAAGTTTGTTTCTGGCCTTTTTGTTGGTTCCAAATGTATTGTGGCTCAAGGAATCCTGAGGGGCAAAACCATGCCAACTTCTAATTAATTATGAAGATTTTTATAATAGAGTCCAATATTTTAGACAAAGTGGCTTCCTTTGTCAAAATGATGATGACAGTGTAAAAGTCTCACCTTATTAGCTCTGCCATTTTTGTTCTATTGTTCCAAAAGCTACAAATATAAAAGCAAGAACCATTCCCATCTTTCCATCTAGTAATTCACGCCACCCTTCACTGGTTTGACCACATTGCTCTTTCTAGAAAGGTCACTATTTCCAGTGTGACAAATACGCTCTTTTAACTTGAGGTGTTATTTGCGGTTTTAGAACTCACTCCCTGTTTGCAAGGACATTTTCTCTATCATATTTCTTCTTGGAATACCTGAACTTGCTCATCAATCTTGGAATGCATTTGAGAGACCAAATCTTTAAGAGTATATTTGGCTTTCAGGCTTTCCAGGAAAATTCCTTAGCGCACCAAGAGCCACCTTCTAAAATCCCTGCTCTGGTGACCAGAAGACTTCCCTCCTGTTGCTCTGCTTTACCTGACAATACCTGGTGAAATTCTTTATAGAGACAAGTGTTTCTGAGTGTAATCTAGAATTTTGTGCCCGCTAGTATATGATTTGACTTTCAAAGTTTACATCTTCTTTGCTCTGTGCTTTCCTTCTTATTCATCTAACTTAAAACACTTTCCCAAAAGACCTCCTTTTATATTCTGTCTAGATTCTAGAAGCCATACACTATGCATAGTTCTTAAATTTGGCAGAAACATATCTGATTCCATTCACTTCCTGTAGAGGGAGAATGGAACTACTGTTTATGCAAAAATATATTATGGCCACCAGTATATTTCTGATGGCCCAAAACAACAAATTCAATGAAACACTCAAGTGAGAGGTCCAAATGGCTTATTCTTTTATTCACAGAGAGTCAGATTGGATGCCTTATTGCCCCTGAGTTCCATTACACTCTTTTATTGTAAATGATGATCCCTTTTGGAAAAGGAAGATGTGTTATAAATTTAAATTCACTGCAATATCCTCAGTTAATTTTTGTACATCTGATATTTTTGGGTAATGATTTGCTACATTGCAGTGCATTATATTTAACTCATTAAAGGCAATCTTTTCCAAAAACAGGGATAGAACTGGTTTAGAGTAAATATGTATGCAAATTTAATTCTACAGTTAAGTCAAACGTTACCTAGAAAGGTAAGAACTGAGAAACACACACACACAACATACACATATTAGGTTTTCCTTAATATCTTCATGGAAAACTAAAAGTTTGTGGCTTTTATACATAATTTTATGTATAATTAACATATGTATATGCTTACATATTATTGTATATATAATGTATATATAAATATATATATATAGTGTGTATATATATATATATATATATCTTTGTACTTGAACCTGGAAATGCATTCCCATTTAATATGAAAAAATAGTCAAGACCTGAAAAAAGCTTACTTTGAAGAATGACTCATTGCTGCCAATAAACCTCTGCCAATCATTAAGTTATTCCATTTCCTGCAAAATTTATCCTCCATGCTCTGCTTTACAATGCTGGAACTGAGACTGCAAACTACCTTTCTGCTTCATTAGATGGCTTCCTCTTAGGTCCCATAAGAAAAGGCACAAAGGAATCGAGAGGAAGGGGGAAGGAATTGCTCCTTCTTATTTTTTGTTTGACGTTTTTATCAACAGTAGTTTTTCACCCTACAAGAGGCAGTGTTACAGGCCCCAGTTTCTCTTATTATTCCCCAAAATATCCTTCCTGTGCCTCTTCAAAGGCACAGAACCATCTGACTAAAGTCTCTGGAGATGGTTTGGTGGTCACCTTGGTACTGAACATGGTGCTGAGCGTTTTCCTAAAGGAACAAGGGAAATTGGAAATCTGTGGCATATGGTTTCATCACAGTCAAGAGAAATACCACCTCTAGGTAAATACCCTACTAGAGCAAATGCCGTGGGCACTAAGTAGTAACTGCACTTGACAGTTATGGTAGCAATAACAACTATAAGGGCTGTGAATAAGATGGCCAATGCTATCTTGCACTGGGGCACTTTCTGAAAGAAGTAATAAACTTGAGACTTTAATCTCTGAGATCAACTCAGTGTCAAAGTAATAGCTTCTCGCTCCAATGGTGGCTGGAAATTAATATCTTATTTCTTGTAGCCATAGGACAACATCCTTGAAAAATAAATCTAAATTTTATTGTATGGGTTGCGTAATTACTAGGCAATGGGATTTACAGCTACAAACCCTGTTATGTGAATGTTAGGACACTGGAAAGAAAAGCCTGAACCATGGAATCTGGATTAATTAAAAGAAGCTGAAAATCTTGAAACCCTGGAATCTCTCAGTGTCTCTCTTGCCAATGGACACTGCCTGTCCTCCCATCTGAGGAAACTAACCCTGCATTGACTGAATTTTTATAATAATTTCATTAATTCCCTATGTTAAATTACTTTGCTAAATATTAAGATGATTTCCATTTTTTCTGAGTAGACCATGACTAATATACTATTTTCATACACATTTTTATTCTTGAAATAGGGTGAGGAAGCTTTGATAATATCATTATCCATTATAGCTCATTTTTAACTCTGTTTTTCTAGCAAAACATAATAAATATGTTTTAAAAAGTTTCTGTATTTCTCAATGCAGAGGTCATGTTGTGATATAAATACAGCTCACAGTATACAAATTTCTGACTTCTTTTCACATCTTTTCTTTCTCTCTCCCTTCAATTTGCAGTGATATTTGTTATTGGCAAGGCCGACAACTTCAAACCAAACTTAACGGTTTCCACCTACCGTAAACATGTACCTTTTCTTGTGTCTCCTACCAGGTTTAAATTCTCATTTATCAAATTAGTTGCCAGATTCATTTCAGTTTAGCAAAGGTTTTAGGACTTACTGTGTGTCTAGTATGGTGCAAGACAAATCCTGACACTGAGGCAAACTTCACGACCATGTACCCCTATTCATCCATTCTACTCCATCTTAACAATCTTAATGGTCTTTGTGCCTCATTTCTATTCTTTTTTCATAACTATTATGTTTGTTGGCAGTATTCTAAACTTTTATCTCTAGAAAGCCTATATAAAATTAGTAACACAAAAAAGACATCAACTTAGACCAAGTCTGTGGTAAAGGAAGAACTACCATATACCCTCTCTTAGATGCCATATGACTTACTTTGATTTTACTATATCTGTAGTTGGTAGACTCAGAATATCCAAATATGCAGAGTTGTGTAATGCAATAGTTCCAATCTTCTTTCCACAAGTATTCTATCTCTAGATTCAATGGAATGATATTTGTCTCTCTCTATATCTGTGTAAGTTCTAAATAATTCACCTTTGCCTCGGAAATATACAATTCTATAACATAATATATGCATACTGGTCCCTTCTGATGGCATTTCCAAGCTTCCTTGTTTGATAAGAGAGCTGAGAGCAAGAAGTTGTATGCTGATTTGTTGATAATGAAGAAAAAGTGCCAGGCTGACCTTAACATATTCAGAGTCCATTTTCATGTAGCAAAATTTAGTGTCCTTAACATTAAAAAATGGATTTCACATTTCTGTTTTCTAATATTGGAGAAATAAGTAAATTAAATCAGTGAACAGAGAGGAGCTGCCTGATACTCCAACCTCTGAGAAACTGAAATGTCCAACACCAGACCTTGTTTCATTTAGGCGATAGTTAAGGGAATATTTGTTAAATTATCAGCTAACCATTAAAGCTAAGCTAACAGAGACTTCAGCGGTCACACACAACAAAATTTTTCATATTTAGATAAGAGTCAGTAAATAACAACAAACAGCAACGACAATAACTCTGGAGAGGGAAGAGAATCTGACTTCCAGAGTTGCCACATTGTATTAGGTAAAATGTTCAGTTTTCAACAACAGTAACGACAAAATATGAGGTATGCAAACAAACTAGAAATATGGCCAACGCACAGAAAAATAAAAGCAGTCGATAGAAGCTACCCCAGAGGAAACACAGATATTAGAATTACTAGACAAATCAGCTACTTTAAATAAATTCAGTTAACTACAGAAAATCACATCTAAGAAACTAAAATTATTTTAGTTTAGTAGGAGTTTAGTTTAGTATGAGAATGATGTCTTGGCAAACAGAGACTACCACTTAGTAAGTAGAACTTTTAAAAATGAACCACATAGAAATTCTAGAGTTGAAAAGCCAATAATGAAACGAAAAATTCAATAGAGGGCCTCAAAGGCAGATCTGAACAGGCAGGAAAACAAAAATCAGTGAATTCAAATACAGCTCAGTTGAAATTATTCAGTTCAAGGAAAAATAAGAAAACAGAACAAAAAAAAAGAATGAAGGAAAATGAAAAGAACCTCAGAGACCTACAAGGCATCATGGAGCATACCAGCATCTGCATGAGGGAATCCCAGGAGGGGAGGAGAGAAAGAAAGGGGCAGAAGAAAACATTTGAAGACCCAATGGCCAACAGTTTCTCAAATCTGCTGAAAGAACATTAATATAAACATCCAAGAAGTTCAGCAAACTTCAAGTGGGGTAAAGTCAAATAAACCCCTACCTAGATGCATCATAAATTGTCATCATCGGAATCCATGCAGGCCAGAGGCAACCGGATGACGTTTTTCATAGTGATGAAAGGAAAAGACTCTTAAGAATTCTATACCCAGTAAAGCACTATCAGAAATGAAAGTTAAATCAGACGTTCACAATATACAAAAGCTGAGAGAATTCACTCCTAGTAGACATGCCCCCCTAAAAAATACTAAAGGAAGTCCTGAAGGGTGAAATTAAAGCAAACTAGAGAGTAATGTGAATCCACACAAGTCAATAAGTGAGCACAGATAAAGATAATTATGGAACTAGCCTAAATGACCTCATTATAGTGAAGTCACTCCCTCTTGGAGCAAACTTCCTGTATGTAAAACTTTAATTCTACCCAACCAAACTGTCTTGTGCGCTATTTACTCAGCAATGTTCCCTGGGCCACAAACAACAAATTTAACTTCTATTCCCTTTGAAAGCCTTACAGTCATTCGAAACTACTTACCACAACCCCTCGGGTCCTCTCTCTATAGGATGATTTACACCACACTAAAGTATCAGGTTGGTCAAAAAGTTCCTTTGAGTTTTTCTGTAACATCTTACCTGAACAAACTTTTTGGCCAACCCAATGTTAACCTCTTGATCCTTAAACGCCTGACAAATATATCCCCACTGTTAGAAAACCTGTTGTTCACATTCTCTCTTCTCTGGTAGTGGGCCCACCTTTTGCATTTTGCAATGCTTTATTACAATTTCGCCTTCTCTTGTGTTCTGCGTACAGAAGATACTCTTGTCTATAAGCTGCCATAAAATGTTCCTCTTGTAATTTTTATCAATGAGTTTTCTATCTCCTCATGGCAATCAGGTTTAAGACCATGAGTTTTGTTATGGTAATCTAAAATTCTGAGCAGTTGACTAGCTTACATAACAATTGGGAAAGTCAATTAAACATACTGAGATATGGTTTACGCACTTATATAGTGAATATGACAGCAGTTTTTGGAAAAATTAAAGAAAATGAATGAAAACTTTTAGGAAAGTGCTTAAAAGTGTTCACTATTGAAAATTATTGCAGGTTAGGAACTGGAACCAAGCACAGATCTTTTTCTATCATGACCCCCTTTCACACCTACCATTTCTTAGGTGCCTCCTTATTTCCCAATCTCTGCTACTTTTCAAAGTAAAAGTTTTGTGGAATGGGGAGATTCTGAAATGTCTCATATCCAAGCCCTTAATAAGCAATTGAACATTTGCAACATTCTGTGTTAACCAAATCTACCAGCAAAGATTTTTATATAGGAAATCTTGATTGCCCTGTGTGGGTGGGGCTCACTGAATCATGTATTTAGTTTGATCCTGAATAGGACTATGATTTTATGTCCAATTATCCATGACTATTAAAGAATAAAAAGAGGAAAATCAAATTTCATGCTTCACTAGGTAAATCAATGGCTGTGGAAGTGCAGCTTATGTTCTTTTCAAATGTTGCCAAGAGCCTTGTACAATTCATTGGACATCTAAGTGGGCAGCTTTACCTCTGTCAAATCAATAATGTGCAAAATTTACCTGTACCCCAAATCCAGAGTACTCAACCCCATGACTAGCCAGATTTTGTAGCCAAACATCACATTCTCAATGTTCTTTCTTCTTTCTCTAGTTTAAGGCGCTTGACCCTAAATTTTTAATATACCCCTAACAGTATGACTAAATATTGCATATGAAGATCCAGACTCAATGAGCAGAGTTTTTTTGTTGTTATTTTAAAATATTTTTTTTGAGACAGCATTTTCTAAAACCTCTGGAGTTTCATGGATAAAAGTATCTGAAGGATGCATGGAAGAATTTTTTTTTTAGTTTGTTCCATGGCTCACCTGCCTCAGAATTACCTGATATAACTGTAAATACAACAACAAAAATAGCGCCATATATAAGAAAATGAGAGAGAGAGAGAGAAAGAGAGAGAGAGAGAGAAGGGAAGAGAAGAGAAATATTTTAAACTCATAGTGAAACAAACATCACAGTCTCAGGAGAGGAATCTGCCTTTGTAACATATATGTCTGATGAAACTGATACACATAGAACTATGAGAATTTCTGAGCAATTTAATCAATAAGTCAATAATTCGAATAATATGACAGCTTGAGAACTGTTTGAGATTTAAGGAAATCACAACTGGCATTGCTCCAGCAACAGATCTTACCATGCATCATTGGAACTTCAAAGTTATGGAACTGACCCATTAGGAGGGACACTTAACCTTTTTATGTGTAATAGAAGCAGACGCTAATGATTAAGTAATATAGTGGGTAATGCAGACAGCAAGTGTCATATTGAATTAAGTGATGAATATCTAATAATAAACCAGAATCATCTACAAAGGGAGGTGACATGATTTGAGACAGGCCTTAAAATCTGGTCATGATATTAAAGGATGAACAGAATAAGGCAGGATTTTCCATGGAAAGACAGACAATGTGTAAAATAGAGAGAGATGCTAATAATATGCTGTTTGGGGATGATAAAGTAAGATGGGAATAAATGGGAATAAATAGACTAAAAATATGTGTCCTGTTTCCAAAAATACTCATGTCAGGAATACTTTCATATTGCATTGTAGTGTCCTATATCAACGCAAATCTCTGGATATGGCTTACAGAGTACCCAGCGTGAAACAAAAATACTTGACCCACAGAGTCCCCTCCTTCATAGTGGATCAGTTCTACTCTGGGCTTTAGAGCAGTGGGAAACTGAGACAAAAGAAAATGAAGTCCTTGAGGCGGCAACCAAAACTCCACTAAGTACAGGACAAAGTAATAAGCAGAACAGAGCTGAAAGCAGAGATTGATCTACCTCTGCTTATCGCTGGCTGGAAATCAGAAGGGGCACCTTTGTGAAAATATATATGTGAAGAACATCAATCCACAAAATTTAACATAGTAAAATGCTGTTGAAACGGGAACTGGAAAAGTCATTCATTTTGATAAACTCTAAAGTGCAGAATTATATTATTTCTCAGGATTTTGGTGCTAAATTCTAAATAGCTTGGAAAAACCTACACAAGATTAACACATTTTGTTTTTTTCTACTTCACAAAATTAGAGAAATAAAGTTTTTACTCTTTCTTTTTCCATCTCCTAATTAGGTCAGTACCACTCATTCACAGAGTTCTGGAACTGTGGTCAGTGTTGAGATGGCTCTTGTGGCATTGACGTGTAGATACACATGTAGATTTATCTACTAAATAAGTCACTTAGATCCTTAGCACAAGTGGAAGCATTTGTTACATGAGAGAAGTTTCTGGTTGCTATACCCTGCCTACGTCTTAGAGGAATGCCTCCTTTCAATCAGTGGTGAAAAAGTAGTACCAGACTTTATCCCAACTGTTGGTCTAATGGCCGAAGGAAGCCTGCAAACTGAGATAGAAGGCATAGTTCCAATATACAAGAAGCAGGTTCAAAAGAGAATCAGGAGACAAGGAGGCTGGAGGACCAATAAGGCAAAGGCTATGGTGATAACTGAGACAGGGTAGCCCTCATAAGGTTTGAAGAGGCCAAAGTCCCTGAAGTGCCTCCTTCTTTCAGGATCCACCATCTCCAGGCATGAAAAACTGTCATGAAGCTTCTCAATCCACAGCAGCTCCATGATGTGTATGTTGTGACTGGGATTTTTTTCATCAGTCCATTTTGTTTTGCTTGTCACCATTTTAGATGACACAGCTTCTCATTCACTGAAGGTCCTCCCAACATGTCTAGGATGTGGAGCATGAGAAGGGCTCTGTAGCTTCTAATTCTCTAGATTGAATTAAAGCTCTTAGGTGAATTTTTCAAATGAATATCTCCCTCGAATCATTTCACTTTCTTGAAATGTAATTTCACTCTCCAGTTAGCATTTACCCCTGATTGTACTTAAATGTTTCATAAAGGTGTTCAGTAAGCATTACCTCAGCTTTTCCCACCTATTGTTAGTTTCTCCTCTTTTTATTACGAACCAGTGCCCTGACTAATCAGACCCTTCAGAATGAGTTTACTAAACGTTATATTTTCTAAGGAACATGTACATAATATATTTAGTGTTCAGGTCAAGCTGTTATTATTGTTTGCAATTAACTAAATGTCCAGGTTTAATTTCCACCCTCTTCAAACACAGACTCAGTAGTGCTCTCTCCATCCTCAAACCTGTTTTCAGAGCTTACATTCACTAGACAGAAACCAGAATTGTATCTCTTCTCCTGCAGGGCAACTCTTTGATGCTTATTCTTTCATTATTTTTTAAGTCCTCACAATTTGCTTAGAATTATGCTGAGTGCTACAGAGTGTACCTATACATATACATATATATAAATATAATGATTAACCACATAAGAATGCTGCCCTCAACAAATATGCAAGCTAGTAGGAAGCAAGGGAGACCAGTAGTTTTGGATCACTGACTACTTAGCAGGCAAGATTATTGATACACATTATGTAAAATTCCACAGTGAAGTAACTGTAATGATGAGAGTGAGGTTCAGGGAAGTTACGTGATTTTTCAATATCACAGGCTTATTACTCATAGAGCTAATTGTGATTCAGGTCTGCCTGACTCCAACTTATTTTTCAACAATATCGTATGTTTACAAATAAATATAATACAAGGCAAAAAAGTAATCACTTATAGGAGTTGGGAAAAGGTCATAAAAGAAATCATCCAAACATCATCTGTGTTCAAATTTGTATAGTCAATACCTGGCATGGAAGCTGGCATAAAGCTGGGAATTGATAGACATTTGTTGAGTGAATATCTCTGCTTAATGTGACAGAAGGAGAAAGGAATGTTTATTAAAGCCTTATGAAAGAAGTGGAATTTGAGCTTAGTTTTTAAAAATGGACAAACACCAATCAGGAACTGAGAGAATAGAAGGGATTTCATGGAATATGGACCAAAATGAATAAAAGGCATTGAGATGTGAAACTTTAGATTGAGTCTAAAGAACAGTGAATAAAGTGAATCAAAGTGAGTGAAATAGAGTGAATCAAAGGTGTACAAAGGGGTGGTGTAAACAAAACACTTGCATTACAGGGAAGCAAATCTGATCATGGAGTAGCAGGCATTTGTCTATATGTGCACAAATAAGGAAGTAAATATTTTGTGGACAAAAATATATTACTCCAAATGAAATTATTCTCTCCACAAGAGCCTTGGGAATTTCTTGGTGGAAGCACAGGTTTCACCTGAACTGAATTGGAAAGTATAACATTTCTCGGAAGACTTGTACTTTTTCTTCAAAAACACAAGAGGATTTTGTATTGTGTTTTGTCTGGTATGAATATATGAACAACTGACTGATAGATTCATGTATGCTTTAACATAATAACACATTCCCAGAGCACTATTAAATCATATTTTTCCAGCAAGATCAATCATATTTATCCTGTGTCTTAAAGTATTCTGTGGCAAACTACTGCACAGCACAAGTGCACCAATCTGAGTACAATCTTACTGGGTATTTAATTGTTACTATACTGTAAATGGAGAGGAAAAAAGTAATATAAATAATAAAACAATTAAGACATTTATTTTGAAATTTTAGAGAAATTTAAATTCCTATCAAGAATATAGGGCGTTATTTGAAATCGTTTTGTGAATCCACAAAATCAGGACTGGAAACGCCAAGCTTAAGAAAACCTTTTGCGTGGTGTTCCCTGCTCCAGGAAATCCAGTTTTAAGGGCAAAACTCAGGGCAGCATCATACAAACCACAAAGTAAAAAATGTTATCAGTTGGTCACTGGGGCATAAATATTTTCTGCCAGAATGACACCTTTCTTGGGTGTTTATTTTCTCCATATACCTCAGTTACTCTAACTTATAGATTTCTCTCTGTATTATTTTATTACCACTGTAACAAATGGCCACAAAGTTGTGCTTTAAAACAACATAAATGTATGATCTTACGGTTCTAGAGGTCAGGAAGTCTTATGGATCTTGCAGGTTAAAACCAAGGTGTCAGGAGGGATGTGTTCTGTCCAGATGCTCAAGGGAGCCTTGTCCTTTCCAGCTTTTAGGGGAGGCCCACATTCCTTGGCTCCTGGCCTCATCACTCAGACCTCTGATTCCATTGTCACATCTCCTCTGACTCTAATCCTCTTGCCTCCTTTTTATAAAGAACTTTGTCTTTACATTTGCTCTATCTGGATAATCCAGGGTAATCCCCTCATCAAAATCCTTAACTTAATCACATCTGCAAAGTCTCTTTTCCAAGCACATTTATCAATCACTTAGTTTGTGATACACACTGCTGAAAATACAACAAAGAAGATTCTGCCCTACCCTAAAGGAACATGAAAGAACACTCAATCTTATAGAGAAAAAAAAATGACAAAATGATAGACCGTGTCTGTGGCAACAAAAGAAGAGGACTGGCATAATTTGTGTGAGTTTAGAATAGGGAGCAAACATCTCATCATCTCATAAAATGCTTTCAGTCAGTCTGTCTGCCTGTCTGTCTCAATATATACATATATCCCTCACATAGACAAGGCCACTATTTTCTCTCCAGCCTTTCTTGTTATTGAAGCAGAAAAGCTAAATAAATCATTCCAGATCATAAAACTAAATGATGAAACAGGATTAAAATCTCATTACCTGATCATTAAATTTCCATCTTCTCTCTGAAAAGGTGTTTAAAAAAAACAAGAAAGAATACAATAAGCAGACAAATGCTAATGCTTAGATCTCTTAGAATATAGCAATGCACAAATTATGCTAACCCACATCCAATTATAAATTTAAAGCTGACTGAGTTCAGTACTTGAGTTATGAATCAGACAGCTCTGTTAATGTAGAGACAATTTAAACCTTAAAAATAAATGTTACTGTCCCTTAAGTAATCCTCTTCCATTTTTTCCTCTATATTATCTTACACTGTAGCCAGAAGGAGCATTTAAATATTCCACAAACATATCAGTATATTTCTACACAGAGAATGATGTAACTCAGGCCCTGGTGTCCCCACATAAGTCTAGCTCTAGATGCCTTGTGCAGCTTTTATTCATATTTTCATGGTTTTTCATTTGATTGATCATTTGATCCTTTAAACAACAAATACATAAGAGAAATTAGGTACATATAATGTATTGTAAACACAAAAAAGTTATGTATAGTGAAGTGGAACATGTTGCTATGTGAGCATGAAGGAAGATAAATGTGGCTGGACAGCATACATCCACAATCTCTGTACCTTGACCTCTGCTTTTTTCATTTTTACTGAACTTGTCTGTCACTGGAAATAATAATGACTTTACCTACTTGTCTTTACTGCTCTGTTGTCAATGGTTAATCTTTTAATCTTTAAATGGAGTGGTGAAAGATACATGGTGCTACAATCGGCTTCTGGTGTTTACTCTTTTAGAATTTTTAATATTTTATAGAGAGGCTGAAAATGAACATTTAGGGAAAAATCACACCTATAAGATTGTGGTGGAAGTTAAATAAGACAAGGTATGCAGAGCGCCCAGCCAAGGATGAATAAAAACAATCGTGAGACTGCTTGTGAGGGAGCAAAATAAGTAGCTAATAAGTGAGCCTGCCCAGTGGTCCTACCATCCTATCTCAATTACTTGTAGCTCCTCGACATATTGGAGACCCTAGAGCATAGGCATTAAGCCTTGTGAAGTCAGACTGCCTGGACTTGAATCCCAACTCCACTACTTACTACCTGTGTAATCATCAACACATTATCTAACTTTCTTAAGCCTCAGGTTTCTTACAGGCTAACTGGGTTATAATAATTACTCCTAGTTCATGGGACTTCTCTGAATATTTTAAGAGAGAGAGAGAGAGAGAGAGATCATGTGTAAAGTATTCTGAATAGTGAATGGTACATAAAAAGGACTTAGAGGGCTTCCCTGGTGGCGCAGTGGTTGAGGGTCCGCCTGACGATGTGGGGGACGCGGGTTTGTGCCCCGGTCCGGGAGGATCCCACATGCCGCGGAGCGGCTGGGCTCGTGAGCCGTGGCCACTGAGCCTGCATGTCCGGAGCCTGTGCTCCGCAATGGGAGAGGCCACAGCGGTGAGAGGCCCGCGTACCGCCAAAAAAAAAAAAAAAAAAAAAAGACTTAGAAACTTTGGAGTAGGTCAGTGACTTGCAGAAGTGTCTGAATATATCTCTCCAGGAAACCAAGGGTCAACTATTCATGTAGTAAATGCTGGCATGGTGACAACAGGCTCCAGATTTCATGATATACAGTATGTATAATTGGTTTTATACTAAACTATTGTCCATCCTGCAATGTCTTTCAAAATATGCAGAAATTAAACATAAACAGCACAGATGCTGCTATACTACTTGCTAACTCATGACAACCAAGATCAATAAATCCCAAAACTATTTCTGAGTTCTGGAAAGTCCTTAGAATACTTCTCAACACAAATCTGGATGACGACTGTATTAGTTTACAGTTACTGCTCTAACAAATCACCATAAGATTGTTGGCTTAAAATAACAAATGTTTTCTCTTACAGTTCTGTAGACAAGAAGTTCAAATTTTATGGGGCTAAAATCAAGTTGTCAGCAGAGTTGATAACTCTGGTGGCTCCAAGGGAGAGTTTGTTCCTTGCCTCTTGCAGCTTCTATTGGCTACTGACATCCCTTGGCTGTGGCCCCATCACTCCAACATCTTGCTTCTGTTGTCCTGTCTCCTACTTCCTCTTCTGTAGTCAAATCTACCACTATCCCTGCTTTAAGGATACCTGTGATCATATTTAGTTCTCACACAGCTAATCCAAGATAATCTCTCAGTCTCAAAACCCTTAGTTTAATCCCACCTGCAAAGTCTCTTTTGCCATATAAGGTAACACTGGAACAGGTTCCAGAAAGTAGAATCTGGATATCTCTGGGAAATATTATTAAGCCTACCAACACCATAATTAATTGATAAGAACCAGCATATGAGACTCAGAAGTAATGGACTTGATAAAGTCAAGATGACAAATTGGGTAGAAAGAGAACAAAGAATGTCTGATATCCCCTGTAGCATCTGCTACAGCTACTCTCTGTTGTGAACACTCATCTTTATTATCCCAGCAAGATGATTTGTAAGCACATAAGGTTAATTCATTTTCAAAATTTGTCAATGTAAAAGCTCAAATAATAAAACATTTATATTCATACAGGTGCTGAAGTAAACCTGACAGGAGAATTTATCTTTACAACTGGGTGGTGGAAGAAAGAATGCAGAGAGTGAGAGGTGGCATTTTCCTTTAATATGTGGAGAAATGTTACCCCATTTCTTCAACCATTTATGGGGAGATTAATAAACACTCAATGCAATAATTATAGAATAAATAATCATTTTATATTTTAGATAAGTTGATTTGGGGGTATAGCCTTTGGGTAAGACCTTTGATTTAAAAACAAGGAGAAGAGAAAATATTATCTTGTGTTCACTCTAAATTAAAAATTGAATATTTAGGTGTGAAATTAATGTATAAGTGATGGAAGGGTCTATGATACTCTGTCCTAATTAAATGCAGAAGAAAGAGTACTGGGTGACTTCTTGATAATGACTCTCTCCAGTTTGCATTCATTATTTCCAGCACTTCCAACTCAGCCATGTGATCTGAACCAAGCCAACAAGGGGGAACATTTGCCAGATACTCACCAATAGTTCTTCGAATAGTTGAAAAGGGTAGGCTTGTTGTAACTTACATCTATAGAGTTACTTTTTCTTTATTAATAATTTAAAATATCTGTCCATCTCAGAATGGTCTCCTAATCCATAGGATTGAAGACCTAGAAGAAGTTACTCTTTTGATGCTGAACCTACAACAGTTAATTGGACCACAAGTAAGCACTAAGTTCAGGTTGAGTCAATCACATTCTCTCATATAATGATTGGGAAATTTCCATGAGATTTTGGTAGAGCAAGTCTTTGCACAGGTCTGGACATGACTAGACATGTCTGGGCTGGCAATATGTACATTTCATAATTTAGAGGTAATTGAGAGTTAGGCTGGAAAGGATGAAAGAGGAGAGGGATAAGCGTGGATGATTTCCAAAAGCTGTGGTATATTTGCTGGGGGTAATTAACAGAGGCCTTTCTGGAAAGTAGACATAGAAAATAAAGATAACCTAGCGAAGTTCCTTAGAAATCCATCTTCTTGCTGTGGCAACAGAAAAAGATGTGACATTTGGGCCAATAGCTAGGGCTTGGTCAAAGCTAACCACCTATCCATACTGAATCTTAATCCATTATTTTTCTGTAGATTTGAAAATATCTCTCCCAGTTCATCTGCTATAAAGCATACTCACTGAATAGTTTTCCTACCATAAGAGATCCTATTGCCCTGAGCATATGTGTTCTATCCTTCCATTTTTGTGCCAACAATAGTTATGCCAGACTGAAATCTAAATGGTAAGGATTTGAGCTAAACCCTGTTTTGAGGGAAAAAACTAAAATTCATTAGGCCATCCAGAAATTTAATACATCCCTATGGACCCCATAATATGCATTAGCAATGGTCAACATAACTTTTTTTTTAATGTTTATTTTTTTTCAACATAACTTTTAATAGCATTTTTGGCACATAATTTTGCAATTCCTTTGATCTGAGTTAGTGGAGAATTATCTGAGGCAATCTACAATATATGAAAGTACAACCATTACATCGATGTAGGGCCACCCAATGGACCCTGAATGCTTTATTTATTTACTTTTAATTTGTAATTCAATCTAAAATGATCACATAAAGTCCCTGAGTAGGAGTTGATATTCTTTCATAGAGATAATGAGTAATAGAGCAAGCTTGGGATATTGAACAACTTTTTCCTTCCCTTTCACCATGGTGTCTCTACCATCAGCCCACCATATCTGTCTTGTTAGTTCCTTGATGACCTGAGCTTCCAGAATGCCATATTCTGCCCTTCTGTTTATCATGCAGACTCCCTAGTACATGAAACACGTCAAGGAGATTCTGATGACCTCAGTAGGCCCCATTCAGTACCTAAATGTCACAATAAAGATAGTCATGAAATATAATATTGATAATGCAAGTGCATTTTTGAGAGTAATGGCCATGTAGGAAAATTGAGAAGTCCCACAACGAGCATTTGGAAGATATCACCTGACCATAAACAAACCCTTCAAATATACCAAAGCACTGAGCCAAATATCAAAACTAATAAAATGCTTGTAAAAGAATGTATATTACCACTGTTATTCAACATAGTTTTGGAAGTTTTAGCGACAGCAATCAGAGAAGAAAAGGAAATAAAAGGAATCCAAATCGGAAAAGAAGAAGTAAAGCTGTCACTGTTTGTAGATGACATGATACTATACATAGAGAATCCTAAAGATGCTACCAGAAAACTACTAAAGCTAATCAATGAATTTGGTAAAGTAGCAGGATACAAAATTAATGCACAGAAATCTGGCATTCCTATATACTAATGATGAAAAATCTGAAATTGAAATCAAGAAAACACTCCCATTTACCAATGCAACAAAAAGAATAAAATATCTAGGAATAAACCTACCTAAGGAGACAAAAGACCTGTATGCAGAAAATTATAAGACACTGATGAAAGAAATTAAAGATGATACAAATAGATGGAGAGATATATCATGTTCTTGGATTGGAAGAATCAACATTGCAAAAATGATTCTACTACCCAAAGCAATCTATAGATTCAATGCAATCCCTATCAAACTACCACTGGCATTTTTCACAGAACTAGAACAAAAAGTTTCACAATTTGTATGGAAACACAAAAGACCCCGAATAGCGAAAGCAATCTTGAGAACGAAAAAAGGAGCTGGAGGAATCAGGCTCCCTGACTTCAGACTATACTACAAAGCTACAGTAATCAAGACAGTATGGTACCAGCACAAAAACAGAAAGATAGATCAATGGAACAGGATAGAAAGCCCAGAGATAAACCCACGCACATATGGACACCTTATCTGTGATAAAGGTGGCAGGAATATACAGTGGAGAAAGGACAGCCTCTTCAATAAGTGGTGCTGGGAAAACTGGACAGATATATGTAAACGTATGAGATTAGATCACTCCCTAACACCATACACAAAAATAAACTCAAAATGGATTAAAGACCTAAATGTAAGGCCAGAAACTATCAAACTCTTAGAGGAAAACATAGGCAGAACACCCTATGACATAAATCACAGAAAGATCCTTTCTGACCCACCTCCTAGAGTAATGGAAATAAAAACAAAAATAAACAAATGGGACCTAATGAAGCTTCAAAGCTTTTGCACAGCAAAGGAAACCATAAACAAGACCAAAAGACAACCCTCAGAATGGGAGAAAATATTTGCAAATGAAGCAACTGACAAAGGATTAATCTCCAAAATTTACAAGCAGCTCATGCAGCTCAATAACAAAAAAACAACAAACAACCCAATCCAAAAATGGGCAGAAGACCTAAATAGACATTTCTCCAAAGAAGATATACAGACTGCCAACAAACACATGAAAGAATGCTCAACATCATTAATCATTAGAGAAATGTAAATCAAAAGTACAATGAGATATCATCTCACACCAGTCAGAATGGCCATCATCAAAAAATCTAGAAACAATAAATGCTGGAGAGGGTGTGGAGAAAAGGGAACACTCTTGCACTGCTGGTGGGAACGTGAATTGGTTCAGCCACTATGGAGAACAGTATGAAGGTTCCTTAAAAAACTACAAATAGAACTACCATATCACCCAGCAATCCCACTACTGGGCATATACCCTGAGAAAACCAAAATTCAAAAAGAGTCATGTACCAAAATGTTCATTGCAGCTCTAGCCTGGAGATGGAAACAACCTAAGTGTCCATCATTGGATGAATGGATAAAGAAGATGTGGCACATATATACAATGGAATATTACTCAGCCATAAAAAGAAACGAAATTGAGCTATTTGTAATGAGGTGGATAGACGTAGAGTCTGTCATACAGAGTGAAGTAAGTCAGAAAGAAAAAGACAAATACCATATGCTAACACATATATATGGAATTTAAGAAGAAAAAAAAATGTCATGAAGAACCTAGGGGTAAGACAGGAATAAAGACATAGACCTACTGGAGAACGGACTTGAGGATATGGGGAGGGGGAAGGGTGAGCTGTGACAGGGCGAGAGAGAGTCATGGACATATACACACTAACAAATGTAAGGTAGATAGCCGCATGGCACAGGGATATTGGCTCGGTGCTTTGTGACTGCCTGGAGGGGTGGGATATGGAGGGTGGGAGGGAGGGAGACGCAAGAGGGAAGAGATATGGGAACATATGTATATGTATAACTGATTCACTTTGTTATGGGGCAGAAACTAACACACCATTGTAAAGCAATTATACACCAATAAAGATGTTTAAAAAAAAAAAGAATGTATATTATCCAGGGAAAACAAGTAAATGAGGCAAGAGAACAAGCAGGAGATTTACAGAGGACCTTTACGTTATTGGGGTAGGGTTGGGGAAGCACAAACTCATAAACTTTCTGATTCAAAGAGGCTACAACATCTGAATAATATGACTGAACTGTGTAGCGTCATTTGTTATTTGTGTCTGCCCAAAATTCATCTTCAGTTCTTATGACATTATCTTTCTGATTTTACTTGGTAAACAAACCATGTTGTTAAGGTAGGTAGGCATTAGCTAAAGGGATTACATGTAGTTCAGATATGTCTAATCAGAATACCACTGGTGTGATGAATTGGGAGATTGGGATTGATATGTATACACTGATGTGTATAAAATGGATGACTAATAAGAAAAAATAAATAAAAAATAAACATTAAAAAAAAAAAGCATATCACATTGTACTGGCCATGATATGCAAGTAGAATCAGACCAACCAGAGAAAATGATACTTAGTTCTATACCTTCTGTTGAAAACTTTGCGAAGGGAACATATTTTTCTGATAGACTCAAAAATTAGCAAGGTACAAACCTGTGGCTCTAAGAGGGTAACATGATGGGGGAGCATGTTTAAGAATGAAGTCAGCACACACACGCACACATCAGTGCACACACACACACGCACTTGCAGGTCCAAAAGATGAAGAGAGGCCAATTACTAAAAAAGCTGCTGAGCCCCTATTCAGTTCCCTCACATTATTAATATATGGGAACAAATAAATAATTATTTTTTCTTAAAATTAGTTTGGGTTACATTTCTATCACTGACATTCCTTAGAATAGTCACTATATGTACAAATTCTTAAGCATGTGACTTGCTTAGGAAAATATCTCAATGAATGGGTATGGGAACAAGGTCATAATAGGGTATAAGGGAAAGCTAACGTAAGGCTATGTTAACAAGTTTACCATTACTATCGACCATTGGTCATCAGTGCTGCTAGGAATATTTCCAGTGTTGCTAATCCAAAAAATGGAATAGGACACTAGCTACTGGCCATACACCCAACATACAATCATAGGGTAAACACCGGACAGTTACTATTGAATCTCTTTTTCAAAACCGTGAAAACAGGAGAAATACAGCAGTCAATGGTTCGAAGCAATTATGAATTTATTAGGTCTGGTCCCTCAAGGGAGCAAAAACACAGAGCCAGGCCTTATTTTAGCTATGATTGTCCTTGAGTATCTTTTATATGGTAGATTTATGTAATTTTCACAATCAACATTTGTGTTTTCACCTATTTTCAACTTCTCCTCATCATGAGTGATTATAATTATAATGAGACACAAATTTCTTCTCTATCAATTTCATGAGATTAGTATTGAATATAAGAGGAGTCAGTACATAAATGGGAAAGCCTTGGAAACTCTCCTGCTTCCACCTTGCAGCACTGAATGTACTGTCTATTCCATGTGGGTAGTCTTAGTTTTTCAGGTATAACAGGAATCAGTAATTAATGAATGAAAGAGAATCCATGAAACGAATTTTCCTTGGTGCAATGGAAAAAGAGCTAGGACAATGATACTAACTCCAATCAATTGCTAATACCTGCCTAGAACATTGTTTTACATGAGTTTCTGAGGTCATGCTGTGAAGAATAACTCCGTCTTTCATCAGAGGATAAGAGAATGCAAAGGATTAGCAGACATGCCTTTTACTTGCCTTCCTGAAAAAGGGCTGAGAGGGATACAGTCTCAGGGATAAAAGGGGGAAGAAATTTTTTAATGGGCATCATTCTGAATTTGTCAAGAGTAGCTGCAGTGTTATTATTCTCCTATAATCCCAGACAGTATTTACAGATTGGATATGCATGAGTTCCTACAGGCATCTTACATCCTGGCACTGGAGAAGCTCCAAGGCAAAAAGTGAGAAATATATGGTGCAAGGCCTGAAGCAAGGTATACCAGGCTGCACCATCAGAAAGCTTGTCACAAGAGTGGTCGCCATAGCTGTGGAGATGACAAAGTCATAGACAGTAGGAGTTCAATCAAGATATTCCCCTGCCCACAGTTTATGACATTATACTCGATAATAGCCTGTGCTGGTGAATCAACAAATTCCATAGGGTTTTACCAATATTAGGGAGTAGCCCTTCTGCTATGACAGTTTAGAAACATATCTAACCATTTATTACAAATACAGATTTAATCTTTGAGCAGTAATCATGCCATTCAAGCTTAGGGTACAGCTGCTCTCTAGAGGAGAGCCAATGAAATAAAAATTAACAGTGCAACATACTAACAAAATAGGGAAATCCCAGCATTCTTCTTAAAAATGATAAAAGCCTGCCTCATGTTTATTCTTACCTTCTGCAAAAATTGGTGTTTTCCATAAGTTTTAGAGAATAAAACCGACAGACGTGAAGCAGAAAAAAATGATGGATGTTAAGAAATTAAGGAGCCTCATAATGGGTTATAAAATTGTACCTCTTTGTTGCCCATGCACTACTGATGAGCTTGCAACATTTTAGACCACTTTAATTTATGATGAAACAGTTTTAGCTCATTCAGCAAGAGCAGATATAATTTCCTTATCTATCATTAGAATAGTTTAATACCTTCATAAATTCACACATCATAAAGCAGAGAGTGATTTTTATATCTACTCCAATCACTCATTGTTCCTGTTCCAGAAAAGAAAGCACTGTTTTCTGCTGATTACAAAGGCAGACTTAAGTCTAGTATCTTCATGATCCATCACAATTAGAGTGGGAATATAACGAGACAGGGCTTCTGTTGCCACTATTGCTGTATAACCATGATTAGGGATGCTGTTAGGCTTTGGAACAAATGAGAAGCACACATTGCTGATTTCAACTGTTACACATCCAGCACTGCAATGTTGAATCTTGGGAGCGAGGAGCTAGTTTTGCTACCAAATCCATGGGAGATCTATGGCGGGGGGCTCCCTTCATCCCTTACCACTTTTCTCAGTGGCAAAATCTTTCATGAGCAAAGCATGTGGGCTGGGTATGAAAGTCAGAGCTCAGACAGAGCTGAGGACATCTGACTCATTGTTCCCAGAGGAAGCCTGACTATTACCTTACTCCTTTCATCTACTGAGTACCTCCTCAAAAGGCTCTCTCTTTCCCCTACACAGAGTGCCTTTACTTTGTATTCAAAATGTATTGGAAAGAGGGAAGAGACATTTATAACACTGTAATAATAAATGCTTCAGTCTCTAGGTGATACAGGCCCCAGTGAAACTTAAAAATTTTGGTGAGTTTCTAAACTGGCTGTGATACGAAGAAGAGCATGTACTATAAAGAAAAAGCCACTGATGAACTGGGAGACTGGCTACTGGCCATAATTTAAAAACAGAGAGGTTCAAAAGATTCTGTGCCAAGAGAAAGCTTGATGATTTAGTCTCATCAACAATTTTGGGAATGATGGATTCTAGCTGTCTCATGAAATAATATGGGACAGAACACCAAGAATGTAGGATTAAGAATTTAATAATGAGGAAAGGGGATAAATAATCAAAGGAGTAAATATAACCTATGATATGAATGGAAACTGTACAGCACTCTCATCTTCTACCCTAAGACATTAATCTACCAAAAAACTCTTTCATGCAAAGTACTAAGAAAATCTCAAAACCTTCTGCAACAAAACCTCTGAGCAAACATTCCCAACCTTTCAAAAAGAATTCTACGTGCAATCTCTGATCTATAACTGTACACAGTTTTATCTCACACTCTGAGCCTCAATATAATGTGTCAGTATAGAGGTAACATTAAAAGTGAGTTTTAAAACAACTTGCATTTTTGTAATCTACCTGAAATGTTCCCTTTCACCATTTTAGAATATCTAGTATCTATTTGTCACTTTGCCATGTATTACCATGTACATATGATATTTTATAGTTTACAAAATTCTTTCATACATATCACCTTTTTTGATCCTTACAACAACTATATGAGGTAAAACAAGGTAAGTATCAATATTACTAATCTAAGATTTAAAAATTTTTAAAAGTAAAAACAAAGAAACCAATAAACAAAAGAATAAACAAAGCAGCTACTTTTTTCGTATGCATATTCCAAGACTGATTATTTAAAAAAAAGACCAGTTGCCAAAATGAAGTTTAAGAATAAATTATTATTAAAATTATTATTAAGGTCTATTCCAGGAAGAGCATCTAAGACTTGTTTGGCTACAGTTAGAAAGGGTCTTCCTAGTTTTCCTGAGGTCTTACATGGATCCTATTTGTAACTAAGAACTACCCTGTCTAACCCAGCAATTCTATCTCCACATGAACAATATCTCAAGATGCCAAGATTAGAGAAATCTAGAAAATTACACAATAATATTTTGTGGAAAACAATGCTCTTCTCACTCTCCAGGGCATTTTTTTAATATACTGAAACAGGATATTTATTCTTCTGGCCATCTATGTGACTGGCTATAAATATTATGCACAGGTAACTGCTGAAACAAAAACAAAATCGTAGAGCTAATCCAGCACCAGTGACTTGTTTATAAACAAAGTAGAATTCAAAACTTTAAAAGAAAATTATAATTTTTTCAAATTACTTGAAACCTACACCATAACACAGGGTGAAGTATCCTATGATAGTTAATAGTTCACATTCTGGAACCAGACTGCCTGGTTTCACATTTTGCTTCCTTGCCCATGGCTGAGCACTGTGTGAGCAGGTCACTTAAATTCTCAGTGCCCCAATTTCCTCCTTTTCTTTTTGTTTGCTTTTTGAAATATGTTAAGAGAATCTACATCACTGGACTATTATGAGGACTAAATAAGTTAGTATGTATAAAATACAGAGACTAGCCACTGACACATAGTAAGTGCTACTTAAGCATCTGATATTATTATTCACCTGATTTTTACTCATTTTACTCTTTCTAAGCCTAACCCAGTATCCATGTTAACTCTCATCATTCATCATCATCTTCCTTATATATAATGACCCGGCTGTCTTTTCTAATGGAATATTTAGATTTGGAATATTGTTTTGATTTTACAGAAAATGGTTGTGTTCTTATCTGAGAGATGCTCAGATGAGAGATTTGTTTCCCCAGATGGAACTGGGCACATCCTTGCTCAGTACAGACTTTGAGGGAATTAATCAGTTTGCTTTTCCTTAGGAGAAGCAATAAATTGATGCTTCATTTATATATCTTGTACCTAGAAAATAATTACCTTCTCTCTTCAATATTACACTACCCAGTCCTTCAAATAAAGTCATTGGAAGTGACAATTTACCTTGAATATGAAAATTAACAAGCTTATATGAAACCACAGCAGATTTATTTTCCTGTGATGTACTGTATATAAATTAGAATTTCTCATCTGTTGCTCTACTCCATATACCCCCAGTGTGATTAAATTTACCTTTCTGTCCCTTAACTTTCAGATGTTCCCACATACTGGCTTTCCCCTGTTTGGTCTCTTGAAGATCTTTTCTCTGGAAAACAATAATGTTAGTTCAGGAAATCTTTTGATAATGAGCCTAGAAATTAGGTCTGGAAAATTTATAATCATATGCTATGCTCAACTACTCTAAAACTTCATAAATTTACAGTGTAATTAAGTAAGTTTAAACATAATAGAAGTAGAATATTTAAAGACTCTAAGAGCATCTAAAGAGATTTTTAAAGTATTTTATTACTTTAGAAATTAAGCCACTTTGGTCAGCTAGTCAGGATATTAAAGCTATGTTTAAAAATACAATTAAAATATATTTATCAGATATAACATAGTCACTTATAAAGTCTCATCTGGTTCAAAAAAAACCTTATGGAAGTAAATGTCTTTTGTACATTTAGGCATGGCTTATGGCATCCACACTATGCTGGAGGAAAAATAACAATGTTTCAGCTCAATGAGAAGAGCAAAATTGATTTAAGCTTCTTTTCATTGGGTCAAAATTTATTCCATTCATCATGAGCAAGTGAGAGTTTAATTTTCTAATAAGACTTTTATTAGCATTAAAAAAAACCTATTTGCCTTCTCTACAAAGGATATTTCCAAGTCATTAAAAATGGTTACATTTTTTCAATTAAAAAGTTAGAATCACCTTTTTAAAAGCTGGAAATGAAATTGCTGAAGATCATCCTAATTGGAAAAACTTTGAAAAAATCTTCAGTATTTTATAAAAATGAAAGCACTAAGGTATATGGACTTTTGGTTTCTGGTATAGAATCTAAGGAACTTAGAAGTTGCCACTCCATCCTAAAAACAAGGAAAAAACTCAACAAACTGAAAAATCAACAAGTTTTCTTAGATCTGGCAGAGAAGTGATGTCTCAGAGAACATTGCTGACACCAAATTGGAGTGACACAGGCAAATACAGAGTATCACAACTCACTGGCACAGAAATTCAGGAACAAAAACTTCTGCAGGAACCAGAGGCATGGTAAGAAAACCTGAACTGCGGCTACCAAATTGTTGGAGACTCAACAGGGATAAATGTGAGAGTTAAAAATTCCAAGAGAACCTAGTAATAGAAGGGCCTTTACACTTTTATGAGTTTTATCTATAGGAGCTCTAACAGGTCCTCACAGTGAATATCAGATAAAAATCTCCTCTCACTTCCTGCAGGGGGAGGAGGAAAGAAAGGGACCACTTTGCAATACCTCAGAGCATTCTGTTCTTCTTAGCAAGACTTACTCTCAGGAGAAACTATTTTACTGGACCCTAGCCTGATGGGGTTTTATCAGACTAAGCACGGCGGGTAGGGGGGCAGATATCCAACTCCAGTCAGCTCCAGCTTTCCACATGAGGGAAGAGAACTAGCCAACTCCAATCTCTTGAGCCTTCTACATAGGGGAAGGGAAATACACAACTCCAGTCTCCCCAGCTATCCTTCCTACTTAAGGGAGAGGCGGAATGCTGAGAAGAGCACTGGTGATGTTCACAGTCCAGGGCATAAGCTCACCAAAAGACTCAGACTTAACCACAGGACGGTAGCATGCTTCCCCTCCCCACCCCACTACACTACTAAAGACCTGTTTACTACAGTTCCTTTAACCCAATACATTATGTCTGCCTTTGAATAAAATATTACAAAGCATACTAAAAGGAAAAAGAAAAATTTTGAAGAGACTGAACAAACATCAGAAACAGAGGCAGACATGACAGACATATTGGAATTATCAGACCAGTAATTTATCAAAACTATGATTAGTATGCTAAGAGTTTTATTGGAAAAAGTAGACAACATGTAAGAACAGGTGGATAATATAAATGGGAAGATGGAAATTCTAAGAAATAATCAAAAAGAACGCTAGAGATCAAAAACATTGTAACAAAAATGAAGAGGGTTCTTGATGGGCTCGTTAGTAGAGTAGACATTGCTGAGAAAAAAGTATCTGAGTTTGAGGACATGACAATACACATTTCCAAAAGTGAAAAGCAGAAAGAAAAAAATACTGGAGGGGAAAAAAAAAGAACAGGATATCCAAGAGCTGTAGGCAAACTACAGAAGGCATAAAATACACATTATGGGAATACTAGAAAGAGAAAGGAACAGAAGAAATAGTTGGAGCAATAATGACTGAGAATTTCCCCCCAATTAATGGCAGACACCAAATTACATATCCTGGAAGCTCAAAGAGCATCAAAAAGAATGAATATCAAAAAAAAATTTAGGTATATTCAAAATTCATAAACTCAAGGATAAAGAAAAATCTTGAAATACACTAGAGGAGAAAAGCATGATACCTACAGATGAGCAAAGATAAGAATTACATCCACCTTCTCCTCAGAAAGCATGAAAGCAAGAAGTGAGTGGACTGAAAATTTAAGGTGTTGCGAGAAACACACACACAAAAAAAACAAAACAAAAACCCCACCAACGTAGAACTCTAAAGTCTGCAAAATTTTCCTTCAAAACTGAAGGAGAATTAAATAATTTCTCACAGAAGCAAAAATATAGGAAAATTATTTCTAGTAGATCTGCCTTGTAAGAAATGTTAAAAGAAGTTTTTCAAAAATATGGAAAATTATATAGTTCAGAAATTTGGATCTAAAGAAAGGAGGTGTACTGGAGGAGGAATAAGTGAAGATAAAAGGAAAACTTTTATTTTTCTTATTCTTAATTGATCTACAGATAACAGTTTAAAATAATAATTTCAACAATATATTCAATTACATACACTCGTGTGTATATATGTGTGTATACTCAGGTATACATATGTGTGTGTGTGTGTGTATATATATACACACTTATGAATAAGTTAAATGAAGGACAGCAATGATACAAGAGATGGGAGGGAGTAACTAGAGGTATGTTTTTATTATAAGAAACTTTCACTACCCATGAAGTGGTATAGTGTTATTAGAAAGTGGACTTAGATTAGTTGTAAATGTAAAATTCAAACTCTAAGTCAGTCACTTTTTTTTTTTTACAGAAGTCTAATTGATACGATAAGAACGGAGAGAAAATAGAATCATATATAATACCCAAGTAAAACCACAAAAGGAAGAAAAGGAATGGAAGGCAAAAATAGAAACAAAGAACAAGGGCAACAACTAGAAAATCATTTAAAAAATATATGGTAGATATTAATTCAATTATATTAATAATCCCTTTAAATTTTTATGGTATAAAGACACCAATTAAACAATGGAGAATGTCAGAGTGGATGAAAACAAAAGACCCAGTTACATGCTGTTTAGAAGAAATCACTTTAAATATAAAGACACATATAGATTAAAAGGAAAAGGAAACAGAAAGATATTCCATGTTAACACTAATCAAAAGAAAGCAGGTATAGCTACAGCAATTCCCAACAGAGCAGACCGCAGAACAAGAAAAGTTACCAGGAATAAAGTAAACCATTACATAATAAAGGGGTCAATACTCCAAGAAGACACACCAATTCTCAATATGTATGCACCTAAAAATAAAGTGTCAGAATACATGAGGTAAAAACTGATACAACTACAAAAAGAAAAAGATAAATCCACTATTATATTTGGAGGTTGAACAGCTCCCTATAAAAAATGTATGAATTAGGTAGAACTCAACAGCACTATAGATTAAATGGATATAATTGTCATTGATAGACTACTTAATCCAACAAGAGCAGATTATACATTCTTTCCAAGCTCGCATGGATCATTCACCAAAATAAACCACATTCTGGGCTATAAAACACACCTAAGTTATTATGATCAATACTGTTTTCATAAGTAACTTGTATGATACTATAAATTTTTATTTTTGGAACAAGATGAAAGTAATAAAAGAGTGAGGAAATCATGAATTTCTGAAATTCCTTCCATGTTCTCAAAGCCATGTACTAAGGCAATATAGAATAGTAAATAAATAACACAACTTGAAAGATAAGAGTAACACATAAGATAATATGACATTATATATTCAAGTGTTTATAGTTCCTCTGTCATCATTAATAAGTAAGGCAGAGCTGAAAAAGCAAGAAACTATATAAGTCAAAACAAAAACAAAAAGTATAATCCTAGGACTAATAAGCAATGATAACAAGGTTGCACAACACAAGGTTAATATATAAAAGTTGATCACTTTTTTAATATACCAAAAGTAAACAATTGGAATTAAAAATTAAAAACAACACCATTTATATTAAACCCTCCCACAATGAAATACTTAGCTATAAATCAGAACTTTGTAGTTTTCCTTATATACAAGATCCATATAAGGAAAACTACAAAATTCTGATGAATAAAATCAAGAAAGAATAAACAGAGAGATATTTCCTGCTCTTACACAGAAAGACTCAATATCATCAAGATGTCAGTTCTTCCCAACCTGATCTATATATTCAGTGCAATCCCAGTCAAAATCCCAGCATGTTATTTTATGAATATTGACGAACTGATCCCTTAAAGTTTATATCTATAGTCAAAAGACTCAGAATAGACACTTAGGTTGCTTCCACGTCCTGGATATTGTAAATAGAGCTGCAATGAACATTGCGGTACATGACTGTTTTTGAATTATGGTTTTCTCAGGGTATATGTCCAGTAGTGGGATTGCTGGGTCGTATGCTAGTTCTATCGACATATGGATGGATAAAGAAGATATGGCACATATTTATGGCTGAATATTACTCAGCCATAAAAAGAACCGAAATTGAGTTATTTGTAGTGAGGTGGACATAGAGTCTGTCATACAGAGTGAAGTAAATCAGAAAGAGAATAACTAATACCATATGCTAACACATATATATGGAATCTAAAAAAACAACAAAAAAAAAATGGTTCTGAAGAACCTAGGGGCAGGACAGGAATAAAGATGCAGACTAGAGAATGGACTTGAGGACACAGGGAGGGAGAAGGGTAAGCTGGGACGAAGTGAGAGAGTGGCATGGACATATATACACTACCAAATGTAAAATAGATAGCTAGTGGGAAGCAGCCACATTGCACAGGGAGATCAGCTCAGTGCTTTGTGATCACCTAGACGGATAGGAAAAGGAGGGTGGAAGGGAGATGCAAGAGGGAGGAGATATGGGGATATGTGTATATGTATAGCTGATTCACTTTGTTATAAAACAGAAACTAACACACCATTGTAAAGCAATTATACTCCAATAAAGATGTTAAAAAAAAAAAAAAAAGACTCAGAACAGCCAAAACAGTATAAAAGAACAAAGTTGGGGGCTTCCCTGGTGGCGCAGTGGTTGAGGGTCCGCCTGCCGATGCAGGGGACACGGGTTCGTGCCCCGGTCTGGGAGGATCCCACATGCCGCGGAGCGGCTGGGCCCGTGAGCCATGGCCGCTGAGCCTGCGCGTCCGGAGCCTGTCCTCCGCAACGGGAGAGGCCACAACAGTGAGAGGCCCGCGTAACGCATAAAAAAAAAAAAAAAAAAAAAAAAAAAAAAAAAAAAGAACAAAGTTGGAGGACTGATGCTACCCAACTTTAAGACTGATTATAAAGCTACAGTAACCAAGAGAGTGTGGTATTGGTGAAAGAACTGGAAAAAAAAAAAAAAAAAAGATTAAAAGAACAGAATAGAGAACCTAGAAATAGACCTGCCTAAATACAGTCAATGAATCTTTGACAAAATAGCAAAGGCAATACAGTGGAGAAAAGACAGACTTTTCAAAAAATGGTGCTGGAAATCCACATGCAAAAAATATATATAATAGGGTGTGCATGAGGCACCAGGGCTCTGCGGGACAGCCTTGGAGCCGGGAGCGTGGGTGGTGGGCACTGCCTTGGAGTGGGGTGTGAGGAGAGCAAGGGCAGGCCGCCCATACCATGTGGCCCTGCGGACCCAGTGAGGGCCCCCCGGCAGACCTGGACCCGCTCAAGGGCACAATGAGGAGGCAAAGTGCACACCCCTGAGAGCACCGAGATTTAAAAAATATATACCTATATATATTATATAAAACAGGTGTGTGTGTGTATATATATATGTATCTATTATATAATATATATTTTATTACATATAATAATCTTCTAGACACAAAACTTACACTGTTCACAAAAACAATAGCTCAAAATGGATCATAGGCCTAAAATGTAAAATGCAAAAATTTTAAACTCATAGAAGATAACAGAAAAAAACTAGAATGACCTTGGGTGTGCTGATGTATTTTTAAATACAATACTAAATAACAAGATATGTGACAGAAATAATTGTTAAGCTGGATTACACTGAAATTAAAAACTTCTGTTCTTCAAAAGACAATTATCCAGAGAATGAGAAGACAAGACACAGACTGGGAGAAAATATTTGCAAAAGGCAGATTCAAAAATAAAAACACAATCAACCCAATTAAGCAGTGGCCCAAAGACTTTAACAGGTACCTCACCAAAAAGATACAGATGGCAAATAAGCATATAAAAAGATGTTCCACATCATATGTCATCAGGGAAATGCAAATTAAAACAATAAGATACTGTTAGAATGGACAAAATTAGTAACATCAAATTCTGGCAAGGATGGGGAACAGTAGGAACTCTCAAATATAGCCACTTTGGAAGACAGGTTGGTGATTACATATAAAATGAATTAGGGCTTCCCTGGTGGCGCAGTGGTTGAGAGTCCGCCTGCCGATGCAGGGGACACGGGTTCGTGCCCCAGTCCGGGAAGATCCCACATGCCGTGGAGCGGCTGGGCCCGTGAGCCATGGCCGCTGAGCCTGTGCGTCCGGAGCCTGTGCCCCGCAACGGGAGAGGCCACAAGAGTGAGAGGCCCGCGTACAGCAAAAAAAAAAAAAAAAAAAAAAAAACGAATCATACTCCTAACTTATGACCACACAAAAACCTGCACAAGGATGTTTACGGCAGCTTTATTGATAATCGTCAAAGCATGGATGCAGCCAAGATGTCCTTCAGCAAGTAAATACATAAATAAACTGTTACACCCAGGCAATGGAATACTATTCATCGCTAAAAAGAAATGAGCTATCAAGCCATTAAAATATATGAGGGAAATTTAAGTGCATATTACCAAGTGAAATAAACCAGTCTAAGAAGGCTTCATATTATATGATTCCAAGCATATGACATTCTGTAAAAGGCAAAACTATGGAGGCAATAAAGAGATCAGTGGCTGCCAAGGATCAGCGGCTGGGGCTCGGGGGCTGAACACGCAGTAATAGAGGATTTTAAGGGCAGTGAAGATACTCTGTAAGATATTAAAATAATAGCTATATGCCATTTGTCCAAACCTATAGAATGAACAAAATCAAGAGTGAGCCCTAAGCAAACTAAGGATTTCTGTGATTATGATGTGTCAATGTAAGTTCCTCCTCAGTTAAAAAAAATGTACAATTCTAGTGATTAATGTTGATAATGGAGGAGGGTATGCATGTGTTGGGCTGAGGTGTATATGGTAAATTTCTGTACTTTCCTCTCAATCTTACTGTAAACCTACAACTGCTCTAAAAGCATAGTCTTTAATAAAATAACAAGAAAAAAAATACCGTAACCTATCATAAAGCTTTCTGAAATATTTACATAAGTGTACTCAGAATGACCAAACTATGCTGGATTCAAAAAACATTACCTAGAACATTATAGTTTCTCCTGCCTACTATCTACCATACATATAAAATTGGTAACGTGTGGGGTTCAAGAGTTCAGAGAGAAGGAGAAAATTAATAAATAGAATACTCAGAAGTCTCCCTAGAAGACATGGGACATGCACTCAACCTTCTTATACTAGTACAATTTGGATGAGTGTAATGAAATAAAAAGAAAGAACTTGTGGAAATTGTAACAATCATGGCCTAGGATAGAGGCCATGTTTGTTACAATTTAGTAGGTTTGGTAACCATCAAAATCATGCAGATCATGGTCTCCACAGCATCAAACAATGGAAAGTAGGTTTGAAAGAATACTGAGTCTGTTTCATCTTAACAAATAATAAGAATTTTTTTTAAAGTTTAATCTGGATTTCCTATTTTAAATACTAGCTTGAGAGAAAAATAAATAAATAAATAATTGATTAGTTTACAGATTGAATAAGTAGTATAGGCTGAGTATTCCATACAAGCATAAAAAGGGATCCAAAGTCATACCTTGCCAAATTTCAGAATTCAAAAATTAAAAAGACCATAAGGATTTCCAGAGAGCTAAAATAGGATGGAAAATAGAATGGCATCAGGAATCTCAATAGGCTTATTAGCGAGAGAAAACAAAAGATACATGCATTCAATAGCATTATGATAAAAATTACTCTCAATGTAATATTGTATATTCAGCAAGTCTCCTGGTCCCGTGTGACCACAGAATAAAGAGAAATTTCAGACATGAAATCTCTCTTCTCCTTCTCCATTTCCATCTCCTCTTCCTCCTCCTTCTCCTGCCCTCACTCACCTTTTCTCAAGAAGCTACTGACCTAGAAGCTATCCAACCACATAGATTAAACAAAACAAATAAACTGACAAACAAAGATCAAGACATCTGAGTCAGGAAACAGCAGCTACACTCAGCAGATACAAAACATAAAGAATGTAATCTATTTTTCAGTAGGAGGTCAGAAGGCTCCAGAATGTGGATCGATCAATAGATCCTGAGGTACAGTTCAGAATCTGGAAAGAGAAATATTGTCTGGTATATGAGAGGTCAGATGTAGTTCACAGAAAGCTTTACCTTGAACTGAGCAGTACCTACAGGACCATACTAAGGTACACAGTGACTAGTTATTTAACTAAACATTGTTATGTATGTGCTGGATGTCTCCAGGCTAACTTGGTTAAGGGGCGAACTTAGCTAAGCTTGAGCTTTGTATCACAGAATGCCCACCTCTGTATGATACCAGATTAGGGATGACAAAAAGAGAAAGTTACATGAGAATTGGAAGAAATACAGCAAATGCCATTAATATCAGAAGGCTGTCTTGGGCAGATATGCTTGCATAACAGCTATAGCTATAGATTAGCATGTCCAGTTTGTCTCTGATATCCTCCGCTTTGTATCTTGATTATTTTCCAGACTGCAGACCTAGCTTCTATCAGCCCTCTACTAGATGAACAACTGCAGAACCACAGAGATGGTAATTACATAACAGCACACCTTCCTGTCACAGTCCCCGTGAGCTCACCCTTCTAGATCTATTTTAGCAGGTGGATTTTGCTTGCCTTTTCAGATTTCACCGGAAGCTCTGACGTGTTCAACTGTGCCAGTGCCTCAGAGGAACAATTAATGATACTTTCTCTAATTCTCTGACTCGATTTCTGACTTTTATCTCTCCAGCTCTTGCCACAGAGCTAATATCTAAAATCAGTTCTTTAATCTCTTAATACTCCATGACTAAAGATTCAAAGATGTAGGTTTTGGTATCAGAAGTGGTTCCATGGAAAGAGAAACTTAAGGATAGAAATATGGACTTGGTTTATTCATCTGAAAAGATTTAGCTGGACTAACGACACCACTGATGGGGAGTAAACAGGACATTCCTAGTATCTGTTAGGCCTTGGCAAGAGTTACTAAAATTGAGACCTTTAGCCACTTGGAGTAAATGCTTTCAGAAGGCAAGGCTTTGGGTGATCAACCAGCTGTTACCACAGAGCTAAATAACAACTCAGTAGAAATAAAGAGTGTAATAACTGTGGGTTTGTGTGGGTGCTTCTAAGAGTGCTCATGTACTTATGGGAGAAAACAAAAGTGGAGCTCAGGGCTTCAAATTCCCAGATAAACATTTGAATAAGAAACCGGAATACTTCTATTCTGCCCTGAAAGTAACACATATCTCCTCTAGTCTCAGCATTAAGATTGCTAAAAACCTAAAACACAAGACTAATAAACTTTATAGGTTCTCTTATGTTAATATTAGAATATTGTTGGGAAGGAGTGGCACATTGGAAATTGTAATATAGACACAATGGAAAATTCAGCTGAGACCGAGCACTTTGAAGCTCTGCGGAATCTCAGTTACTAGTAGAAGCAGCTCATTCTGCCCTACGTGAATGGATTCTTTTTACTCTTCCTGAAGAACTTGTAACAGGTTCTCTTGAAATAGTTGCCTTGTGAATTAATAGGGATCCTGCCCAAAACATATCCACACAATATCTCATGACATCTAGGTTTATAACCAGATTTAGTACTGATAGGCCCCAGGAGAATGGATCCAAGGTGTGAGCCCTGAGAAGGGACTGTAAATCAACAGAATTATAAGATTTTGCTAATTTACTTCATCAGAACTGGAATACATATGGGAATGGATTATGAGGATTGGGGATCAGAATGGAAAGAATATACTGTTGAGTTAAAGCAACTGTTCCAAATGGGTGTATCTGCCAAAACTCCTGGATTTAATAAGCTGGAGCTGTGCGGAATAGGTCTATCAGCCTTCTTAGTCAAATATCTGAGAACTGAACTAAGGGGTGGTCTGCATTGAATCAAGCTCAGATGCCAAAATGTACTTGGTTTACTGCAGAGGAAGTTTCCCCAAACGTTAAATACTTGAGCTGATTTATAATAAAAGATGTGCTCAACCCAGAAGACAGTGAATTTTGCCTTTAAGGAAACATGTCCAAAGGCATGGAACTACTCTAATTTGTGGACAGTGACTAATGGTGTGTCTGGATGCTCAAATATTTAGACGGAAGACAATGGTAAAACTAGTGACAATGGGCTTGGGTTACTCTTTACTAAAGAGAAACCTCAGCTTAGAGAGACTCTTATTAGTATCAATAATCAAGTACATACGATAAAATATTTAATGAATGTTAGCTACCGTCTCTCCCCAGCCCTCCCTGTCCTTGCCCAATGGGCTCATGAACTAGTTGGCCATGGTGACAGGGTTAGAGTTTATATATGGTCTCAGAAACTTGGATTTCACTTCATCAAGGCTAATATGGCTACAGCTACTGATGGGAACTCAACCTGCCAACAGCACAAACTAACACTGAGCCCACAGTTAGCCAGGGAGACCAACAAGCCACTAAGTGGCTAACTGATTACACTGGACTATTTCCATTATGAATGAGATGGTACTTTCTTCTCATTGAAATAGGCACTTATTTTTATTACATATTTTATTTCCTGACTACAGTGATTCTGCCAAAACCCCCATTTGAAGACACTGTCATGCATACCACTTAGTGTTGCTTCTGACTAGGGAACTCATTTTAGAGAAAATAATGTAAGGTAGTAGATTCAAACCAATGCAATTCGTTGCTCTTACCACATTCTCCAACATCATGAAGCAGCTGGCTTGACAGATTAAAAGACAGCATTTTAAAGATGCATCAACTGATAGCATCAGAGGATGAAAACACTTTAAGGCTCTGAGTTTGCAGCCTTTAGGGTGTTATATTCTCTGAATCTCTGATAAACATACAGCAATCTTTCTCCTACTCCCAGAATTCATGGATCCAGGGATCAAGTCATGCAAATGGTGGGTGTTATTCTAGCTGTGGCCCCAATGGTCCATTAGAAAAGTTTTTCCTTACTAATACACAGATTTGGGTTCTTTTGCTTTAGAAATTTTGTTCCCAGTGGAGGAATACTTCCAACAGGTGACAAAATAACATTATTCTATTAACGGGATGCTGAGACTGCCACTTAACAATTTTGGGCTTTTCATGCTGATGAATCAATAAGCAGTGAATGGAGTAACCACTGGTTGGAGTGATTGATCCTTATTACCAAGGAAAAATTAATTTTTTCTTAAAAAAGAGAGATATGGAAAAACATTACTGGGATGCAGCATGTCCTCTAGTGAGTCTTTTGTTGGCATAGATTTTTCCTTAGTTTACTCTTTATTAAACATGCATTTACTAAACACTTCATATAAATTGTCCCAGTGAATATTTTTAAGGACTCAGCAAGAGGTATAACGATCTAGTTTTAAGGATGGAAAATTGATGTTTACCAAGATGAGATAATTTGTTCCTAGTTGCACAGCAGAAAGCGGTGGAGCCTAGGGTTTAAACCCTGGTTATTACCCTTATACCAAAACCTTTTCTTTATCTACCATCTCCTGCTGCCTCCTCTATAGACATCTTCTTCCTCTTTTATTCACAAAAGCTGCTCTGGCTCAGCTTCTAGAGGCAAACATAGTAAACTACTTCTGGCTTTAAATTAAAAGGCTGTCTCTAGACCAACACTATCCAATAGAAACATAAAATGAGCTGCATATATAATTTAAAATTTTCTAGTGGCCACATTGAAAAGACTAAAAATAAACAGGTGACATTAATTTCTATGATATGTTTTATTTAACACAGTACTACAAATATTACCATTTCAACATGTAATAAATGCAAAAATATGCAGTACATTTTACATTTACAGGACACCCAAGACTAGCCACATTTCAAACACTTGATGGTCACTCATGGCAGTGGGATAGCATATTGGTTGGTGTAGCTGTAGACTAAGTCTCCAATAGGGATTCTGATTATATTATTGCCACTTGTAGGTGATGTCTTTGATGAGGAGGGTGGGGTGGGTGCAGGGTGGGGCAGGATGCTTGAGAAGTCTACCACTGAGTATACTGAACCAGCTGACTTTGCCTGTACCTTGATTAGTCTCTTAAGCCTTTCACAGGAACAAACTGCACAAACCTCTGAGGACAGATAATGTCAAAGTAAAATTGTACCATGCAAAGATAAGTAAGTAAGATTTTATTTAAGACTATTGCAGTAAGGGAGAGATTGAATTCAACACTGCTGAAACAAATGACTGGGGAGTTAAGAGGTAGGTGGAGGAATCATAAGCCACTTGTGTTTGGCCTTACCCAAAGGAAAAGTAAACTTACTTATATCTTCAAGACAGGAGGTAGTTTACAGCTTTGAGCAAGGCACACACCTGTATCAGGTTTCTATTTCCACATATAAATTCGGAGATAGGAGTGTTATCTTCCTTGATCAATTTTACAAAGGAACAATTCCCAGGTCCTTGATTAAGACATTCTCTGGATCCTAAAATGGCAAAAGGCTTTTAAGGAGATTTATGTACATTTCAAAAGGAGCAGAAAATAATTTGCAACTTTTCTAAAGTAAAATTCTGAGAAAAGGGAGGGGAGGGACCTATAGTCAGGGAAAAAATTTGCTAAAATTTAGTCAAACTGAGGGGAATTTTAAGGCTATCTTGGTCAATAACTTTGCTCTCTCCATCTCTTTACCTCTACCCTGATGAAGGAGAAAAACCTCCTCCATCAAAGCCAAAACTAAGCTGTTTGAATGTGCAATGGGTATTCCTTAGACTTTCCTATATTTATTTTTCAGTTCTTAAATTTTGTTTTTTATTTTTTTAATAGAATTTGTTTTCTTATCTTCATTCTAGAGAAGTCTGAAGCAACAAAAGGCCAAGACAGTGAAAAAATCCTGCAGTTTCTCTTCCCTCTGTGCCCTTGGATATCTAACAATAGTCAAATTCAAGAGGAGGAGACAGTGGGGGCTCTACCATAAATCAAAGTACACACACACAAGCAGAAAATGTGGAAAGAGAGATAGGAAGAGATAGGAGGCACTGAGTGGCAGGGAGAGGGGAAAACAATGAAACTGATTTTCACTGGACCAAAGAGAACAGAAGAAAATCTCAGCGAAGTCAAGAACTGCATCTCTGACAGTATGCCCCGTGAGGGGTGGTGACTGGTGACTATAAATACTCTGTATCTTCAGTGTTGAGGTAAGTCAACTCACTTTGACAGATACTTTTTCTCCACATTATGGGAATATATAACTAAACTGGGCAACTGTAAATACCCCAATGAAAATTAGATTAAAAGAGGGAGAGCAAGAGAATAATCAGGGGGAGAGAAAATAAAAAGCTTCAGAGTTAGTTGTATTTCTATCAAGTTGACTGAAATGTCCTTTGGATCCAGATCCATAACAACCACTATAGTGGGAGAAAAAGAAAGAATGACATGACTAAGGTCTTTTTAATTCCTTTATTTAAGAAATATCATGAGGGGTGCCCTCATGTGGTTTGGTAATTCAATATTATTTCAGGAGAATTTATAGTTAGTAAGAAGTGAATCAAGGATTTGAACCTAGGTTGATTTGATCCTCAAGCCTATTCACTTAGATCCCAAGTATCTTGATTTGGAGTTCAGAACTCTCATTACATTACAAAAACAAAATCCTATAATGAAACCTTAAAAAAAAAAAAAAAACCAAAAGCCAAAACATTTTTTTTTGATTTGTGAATAATTAGAAAGCTAATTATAACAGCAAAATATTTAAAGTAAAAAGAGCTAGAAATACTTGATTAGGACATATTTTTAATATAATTTGTCAACTATGACATCTATGTCGATAAAAAGTATTGTCTGCTCTATCAATAATCAAAGGACATTGCAGCCATCAAGCCATCACATTATAGTGTCCTGGACCATGAGCCCTGAGAGAACTCAGGATAGAGACAAATAAGCTGCCTTCTGCCAAGCCCTCAGCCACTGCAGTCCCCTCAACTGTGCACCCTGAGAGGATTCAGGATGGATAAAAGCAGGATACTGGCCTCCCAACAGCTGAAGTCCATATCAAAGGAATGGTTTCAGCGAGCCTAGACTCTTGCATCTCCCCATATATGTGGAAAAGTGTTAAATTTCTTAACTTGAGATATCTGGTTTTCTTTAACAGTAATCTTTTGATGTTCCAACTACCTGGTCCTTGTTGTAAAACTCCTATATATCCTGGCTCCCCCCTTGCCTCTTTGGAACAGTTTCTCAGGGTTATCTGAGATGCTGTGTCCAGGGCTTGAAGTCCTCAGAATGTCCGCCAAATAAAACATAACTCTCAACTTTTAGGTTGTACCTTTTTTTTTCAGTCGACATATATAATGAAAGACTAAATGGTATTTGTGAATGTCCTTTAAAAAATAAAGAGGTTTGAATTTTTTCAATAACAACTTTCCTTACTTGGTAGAAGAAAACACATTAGATATTGTTGGGAAAAATCACTAATACTGTAGGTTGGCCAACTCCACTCCCATTTCCCACCCATCTGACAGAATCACTAAGCAGTTGCACGAACTTTAGATGGCTCATACCTGGAGTTCAGTTTATGTGGAAAACAATATCCTGAATTTTTAAGTTCCTGTAGTCAGGCATTTTATTACTTGCAGCCAAAGACATTCCAAATTAACTTTACCTCTAAACCTAAGCCATTTGCAACTAATCTCTGAAGTCATAGTGCTTTCCTTTCACCTAAATACAAATTTGTTATTTTCTTTTTACATTTTCTTCAAGAGAGTTAGTTACCTATTATTAGTTAAAGAGTTTTTCTTTCTCCCAGATAATAATGAGAGGATTATTCTAAACTCTTGTTCTCCTAAATTTCCAGAGGGTTGGTCTGTAAGCATTCTAACTGTTCACACTCATTCTTGAGGGAATACAAAATGTATAAATCCAATCATCTCTCTTTACAAACTGAAACTTCACTCTTTCATGGTTGGTAAGGAAGGGTGAATCTCCATAGAGTGGAAGTCATAAGACTGGGATAAGGTTAATGTTTGAGGGCATGACTTCAATCATAGTATGTGACCAGTACTTTTCTCCTTATATTCTCCCTCATCACTTACTCCCAAGGATGAATGTCTGATATAACAGTGATATGAAAAGACTTACGCGAGCCTACAAGTAAGGTGTGGACTAATTGTGTTTATTCATTTAATATAAAGTATAATAATTTTGTACACTGAATCCTGGTCATTTTTTTTATGGCTGAAATCTCTTAATATTTTATGTTTTTTCTTGGAATGGACTTCAATTTTATACACACATGCACACACACATACATACTTCTCAGCTATAATTAATTATAACCAACTTCAGTCAAATTCAGGAGCCAAAGATATAAATGATTCTCACTAGATTTTGAGCTAAATTTGGGCATGATATAGAGGATTTTGGTGGTATATATCCAACCTTCTGAGTATCGGGGCAGAACCAAGGACACACACACACAAAAAAAACTTCTAAGAGTATTTATAAAAATAAATGCACAAAATCAAGGAGAAAGTTTTTTCCTTTAAATAACAAGATTTGGGGTAAAACCCTTTCAATTGAATAATGTATAGGGCCCAGAATTCTGAATAGTGGAAAAATCTCAATTCCCCAGAGAAATCAGGGACTTTTGTCTTCCTGTAGGTCCCAGAGAATAATCATACCTCTCCTTTGGGTCTCAGTCCATACTTTATACATGTAAATAATAGTCCTTTTTTTTCTTTCTAAGTTAAAAGCCCCCTAGGCACACATGATTCTTAGCATAGTCAGTATTCCATAAAGAACTTCTAGTCAAGCTTATGTAAATGGCATAGACTAGTTTTTCTTAACATATTTCAATCATAAAGTAAGAAAACCGGTGATTTGGGAATTATGAAATAAATATGAAAATACTGTTTCTTAAAACATATTTCATAACAAAACCCCCTGCCTGTTATTTAAAACTGAAAAATAAAACTTTCATTTGCATTACAAACTACCTAAGCTAACAAATCACATTCTGAGGCAAGGCAGTCTCATTCTTTGACCAAGCTTTTGACTCCAAAATTCAAGCTTTGATGCCCACCCACCCTTTCTTTCAGAAACATTAGCAATATTATAAAAAAGAACTAGATTAAAAATTCATAAAAAGAAGCTGGGCATTTTCTTTCATTATTTTGTCAGCTAGGTAGCCATGTTGTCTTACTTTTGAATCAGGCTTAACCTTATTTTCTATTATCTACTTCCTGTTGTTCCAAAATAAGACTAATTTTATTTCATGAAAACCACTGAGTACTAGCTACTGAAATAAGTTGTTTTGAATCTCTCATGCAACCAACTCTTTTGTTCTTTATCAGTGTTAATAAAATCACTCTTTCTTATAAAATTCAATTTATGAATATTTTAGAGATCTCTAGGCTCCTTTAAAAAATCCATTAATTTTGGAACATGTTTTATAAGGTTTTAGAAAATATTCTAAAATGGAACTCAGGTACAGAAAATCATTACTCTGCCCTCCAACAAATGCTCCTTGGGGAATAGATTCTAACGGTAATTTCTGTTGTGGCTCTACAGAGCATACTGTCAGTGTTGATTGGTGAAAAGCAGTATGTTGGTGAAAGACTCATACGTAAGACTATTTTCACTCTATTCTTAGCAGAATAAAATATTGTGACAAATAATGTGTTTAAATAAAATATAATATTGATACTGATGTTTTGCCTATGCCCATTTAACTTCTGAACATTAATAAGTGTTCTGCATATTTTACAAAGGTAGATTAATATATTGACATTCATTGACTATATCATTAAATATTAAGCAACTGATAAGTACTAGGCACTTTTCTAGATGCTGTTTAGCTCAAGAGTAATGTCTACTTTCACAGTTTTCCTTCTGAAATCAAGTATAATTTATTTTCAAAATCAAGGTTAGAATATCATTAATTCTTCAGGATAAAATAAATTGTTTCAACAAACCCACATACCTATGGTCAGTTAATCTACAGCAAAGAAAGCAAGAATATACAATGGAGAAAAGACAGTGTCTTCAACAAGTGGTGTTGGGAATGCTGGACAGTTACACGTATATCAGTGAAATCAGAACATTCCCTCACACCATATATAAAAGTAAAATCGAAATGGTTTAAAGACCTATATATAAGACATGCCACCATAAACCTCCTAGAAGAGAACACAGGCAAAACATTCTCAGACATGTACCAATATTTCCTTAGATCAGTCTTCTAAGGCAAAAGAAAGAAACGTAAAAATAAACAAATGACACCTAATTAAACATTTTGCACAGCAAAGGAAACCATCAACAAAACAAAAAGACAACCTACAGAGTGGGGAAAATCTTTGCAAATGATGCAACCAACACGAGGTTAATATTCAAAATATACAGACAGCTCATACAACTTAATATCAAAAAAACAAAGAACAAAATTTAAAAACAAGCAGAAGACCTAAATAGACATTTCTCCAAAGACATAAAGATGGCCAACAGGCACATGAAAAGATGCTAAACATTGCTAATTATTAGAGAAATGCAAATCAAAACCCACAATGGGGTATCATCTCACACCCATCAGAATAGCTATCATCAAAAAAGACTACAAATAATAAAGGATGGAGAGGGTGTGGAGAAAAGGGAACCCTCGTACACTGTTGGTGAGAAGGTAAATTGGTGAGCCACTCTGGGAAACAGTGTGAAGTTTCCTTAGAAAACTAAATATAGAGTTGTAATATAATCCAGCAATCTCACTACTGGGCATAGATCCAGAAAAGACAAACACTCTAATTCCAAAAGATATATGTACCCCAATGTTCACTGAAGCACTCTTTATCTCAATGTTCATCGCAGCACTATTTACAATAGCCAAGACATGGAAATAACCCAAGTACCCATCAACAGATGATTGGTTTAAGAAGATGTGAGATATATATATATATATATATATATATATATATATATATACACACATACAATGGAATATTACTCAGCCATTAAAAAAGAATGAAATATTGCCATGTGCAGCAACATGGATAAATGGAGAGAATATTATACTAAATGAAGTCAGGCAGAGAAAGACAAATATTACATCACTTATATATGGAATCTAAAAAGTAATACAAATGAAGCTATATGCAAAACAGAAACAGACTTGCAGACATAGAAAACAAACTTACAGTTACCAGAGGGTAAAGGGAGGGAAGTGTAAGTTAGGAGTATGGGATTAACAGATACAAACTACTGTACATAAAATACATAAGCGGCAAGGATTTACTGTTATTCAGTATCTTGTAAAACCTATAATGGAAAATGATTTGAAGAAAAAATATATATAACTGAATGACTTTGCTATACACCTGAAACTAACATAATATTGTAAATCAACTATACTTCAATTTTTTTAAATTAATAAAATGTTTGGGTTTTGAAAATAGGTGAGCATATTATAGATCCTGAATTGACAATGGATATAGGGACATATGTCAATTATAAACAGTAGAAGATATGACCAATTGATATGACAATGTTCTTTAAAATTATTAGCTAAGTGTATAATCTTTAACCAAATTTTAATAGAATCAACTTTGGTTTGTTCTTACTAGATTTTTTACAGTTTGTTTTTTTATACCTCATTATCTGATCACAGGAAATTTATCATAACATCCTGTATTCCAAACTGGAGCTCACATGCCTGACTCAAAATCTTACTTTCCAATAATCAACAGATGTTCTGCAGGATTTGGTATGAAAAAGATATTTGCACCATAGACTTCTGTCCTCACTGGTTCATTTCCTCACTGGTTCTTTTCCCTTCCTCCATGCACTTAATTTGATCAGGACAAAATTTTCTTTGTGGATGTGAGTACTCACATGTGTGCATATATGTGTGTGTATGTGTTTTCAGTAGCACAGTGTGGTTAAGAGCCATAGTGTGCAATTAGAAAACCTGGATGTTAGGCTCAGTTTGCCAAACCTCCAGATGGTATTGTTCATCAAGTTACTGAACTGTTCTGGACGTTTTTTTCACAACTCTGAAATGATGATAACTGCTATTCTAAGGGGGAGGGTTGGAGTTAATACATTTGAAGCCCTGGTCACATAGTGGTCCCTTAGTAAATGATGGCTACCTGTTTTATGTGAATGCTACAAAGATGAACATCCTGGCAAATGGGAGGTAGTCATATCTAAGCAAAAAATACATTGAAGTCTTCTGTTTTCCCTATCGCTGCACATTTTTTCCCTAAAGGAAATTGCTCAGTGGTTTCAAAAAGTCATCAATCTGAAGATGCTCAATAGTGAATCCTGTATAGTGGACCACAGCTCTTAGAAGGGCCCAGAGAAATATTTCAAAGAGGTCATGGAGGCGGGAGGCACAAACTGAAAATTAATGTTCTCTTACAAATCAGTAACTTCCTTCCAGAAAGAAGTGCTAAAATTCCTTTGCATCTGTACAATCTGAAAGTTTTCAAATAGCAACTTATGCCACTAATTAACTTCTTTGAAAAGAAAAATCAAACCTTGTTGAATTCAGTAATAAATTCATAGTAAATTCATATTTAAGAGAAGGAAAAAGATACAATATTCTAGTCAATTACTGATATACAGGAAGAAGGATGTAACCAAACCAAGAAAAAGTTAAAAATATCAAGATACAAGGACACAATTTAGATACATAGTTAAAACTGTTTTTGTGAATTTTCCCTAGACCACTCTAGGGAAAATTGGTGTTGGTGAATAAGACCAGATGGAAATAGTTGTGCTTTCCAGATCTTGGCAGGTCTAAGTTACTCAGAGTCCACCTGGATGTCCATACATGACCTAGGCACGTGACATACTAGACTCAAAATTCAGGGTAGAGGGAGAATATGCAAGTACCTAGCTTTGCTTCTGAAATATTGTGCTGTAATTTTGCATGTTGTTGTCCCACGACTCTGGGGCAGGAGACTTTATTCTCTCCAAGTGATCAAAAGTTCCTTGGTTTTGAACTTACTTCTTTGATTTCTAGTCAGTTAAAGACTATATAAAACTATAATTTATGTTTTCATTGCAGTAAAACATTGAATATACTTTTGATGGCTCAACTATGTTTTCTACATCTAAAAGGCCTTCCCTTCCTGCAGACCCTCAGAGTCCTAAGTCTCCATTCTGCGGTCCTGACATGAATCTTTTTTTATAACAGCAAACTAAAATATAGCAAGTTGGGGGAAGATGAAGTCTTAGAAGGCCATTGATGAATTTGAGAACTATAACTAGAAATATGTTGCTTCAATTAACAGAATACCCAAAGTAAAACTGACTTAAAATAAGTGCATTTATTATCTCATGCAACAAGTGTAGAGAGTTCTAAGGAGTGTTCATTAACCAGATATGTGACACCATCAGTGGCCAGAGGCTTCTACCTTCCTAATTATCCATCTTTAGCATGTTGTCCTCCATCTTCAAAAGCATTCCCACATGGTTACAACATGGCTGCCAATATACCACATTATACTACAACCATGTCAAACACAGAAAGTAGAATATCCTATTGTTTGCTTCTTTACTAGAAGTCCTCCACTCGTCTTCCCTTAGGTTTATTTACTATAGATTAAGTGACTTTTCCCCTCCCCGATTTAAGGGCAGCTGAGAGACCAGGTACAGCATATACATTTTCAATCTATTCAGGAGATATGCCATGCCAAAACTGAAGGGTACGGTGTCAACTGCAGCTTATCATGATCAATTAACAGAGAGAAAGAGGAGACAAATGACTCTGTTTCTCTAGTTTTAAAAGACAAAACCCATGAGTCTTAACCTGTTAGATTTCAGAAATCAATAGAGAGAATCCTGGACACATGCATAGGGAGTTGAGGGAGGAGTCAAGATGGAAGAGAGGAAGGTACAAAGTAGATTACATATGAAAAGACCTTCAAAGATGAGCTTTTCTTTTAACTAAATTTCACCAAAGTTCAGATATCTTTAAGATTGCTTGGGGACAGCCAGACTACATAAAGCAGCAGAAATGCTAATAAACACAGTGTATACAACACAAAACTTCTTATCCTATGTTTTATTAACACACTCGCTCTGCCTTGACAAAGTTTCTAGGAAACACTACAAGAAATCCACCTTTCAATACAGTTCAGAACTAGTAATGCAGTTTAGCAAGAGAGGGTTCTGAAAGCCTGTGCATGTTATATATGAGGCATCCAAAAAAGGCATTTTGAGTACTGGTTTTTAGATGTCCAAAGTTCAATAAAATGCAAGGGAGGCATCTTTTGAGATTTGAGAACAATTCTTCCCTGGAAGTTCCTCATGGCTTTTTTTTTTTTTTTTACATGAAAAGGCACATAATCATAGAGTATCACCCTGAAGGAAATAGGAGCATCAAGTCTAACTCTTTTATTCCAATCCTGAGAAAACTGAGACCCAAGAAAATAAGTCATTGATACTGATATGATGATAGAGCTAAAACCAGCATTTGAGTTTCACTGATTTTCCCAGGCTAGAGTTCTTTCTAATATTTTAATTTTAAATATAGGGCTTACCTTGCAGGATGACTGGGAATATGAAATATAAAGTTCATAGTGTAACATTTCAAACATGCATGGTAGGTACTCATACATGCTAGTTATTACCTGTGCCAGGACTTCATCTTAAGGGGTCTATTCTATTCTACAGGGTTAAAGCTAGATTGGTTGTAACAGAGGCTGGCTGATGACATAAAGTAAATACTTTATGATGCTCTTCTTGCTGTAGGATCCAACCTGTATTGGACTTACTGGTGTTTGAAGCCCTCTTAGGAGAAAAACTAAGACAGGCTTAGATTAGACAAGTGCCAATCTCTTAGAAGATCTACTTATCAACCTCAGGTAATGCAATTCATTCAAAAACAAAAAGAATGCAGGTAATCCCCAGATGTCATTTTTAATAGATAAGGAAAAATTAGAGAAGGGCTGTGATGGTGTTTAACCATAAAGAAAACATGATTTAAAAGTCCTGCTTTACATTTCCTCTAAGACCAGGAGCAAGACAAGGGTGTCCACTCTCGCCACTTGTATTCAACATAATTTTGGAAGTCCTAGCCACAGAAATCAGAAAAGAAAAAGAAATAAAAGGAATCCAAATTAGAGAGGAAAAAGTAAAAATGTTGCTGTTTTCAGATGACATGATGCTATAAATAGAAAATCCTAAAGATGCCACCAGAAAGCTACTATAGTTCATCAATGAATTCAGTAAACTTGCAGGATAAAAATTAATATGCAGAAATCTGTTGCATTTCTATACACTAACAATGAACAATCAGGAAGAAATTAAGGAAATGATCCCACTGCACAATTCACCACTGCACCAAGAAGAGTAAAATAACTAGCAATAATCCTACCTGACCTGTCCTCAGTACAAGACCTGTCCTCTGAAAACTATAAGACACTGATGAAAGAAACTGAGAAGACACAAACAGATCAAAAGATACATCATCTTTTTGGATTGGAAGAATTAATATTGTTAAATTTATCACACTACCCCAAGGCAATCTACAGATTCAATGCAATCCTTATCAAAATACCAATGGCATTTTTCACAGAACTAGAATACATAATTCTAAAATTTATATGGAAACACGAAAGGCCTCAAATAGCCAAAACAAACTTGAGAAAGAACAGAGCTGGAGGAATCATACTCCTTGACTTCAGACTATATTACAAAGCTACAGTCATCAAAACAGTATGGTAGTGGTACAAAACAGACACATAGATCAATGGAAGAGAAATAAACCCACACAAATGTGGTCAATTAATCTATGGTAAAGAGGCAAGAATATACAATGCAAAAAAGACAGTCTCTTCAATAAGTTGTGCTGGGAAAACTAGACAGCTACATGTAAAACAATGAAATTAGAAATAATCTAACACCATGTACAAAAATAAACTCAAAATGGATTAAAGACCTAAATGTAAGGTCAGATACTATAAAAAACCTAGAGGAAAACATAGGCAGAACACTCTTTGACATAAGTTGCTGCAATAGTTTTTGGATCCATCTCCTAAATCAAAAAAACAAAGGCAAAAATAAACAAATGAGACATAATTAAACTTAAAAGCTGTTGCACAGCAAAGGAAACCATGAACAAAACAGAAAGACACGCTACCGAATAGGAGAACATATTTGCAAACCATATGACCAATACAGCATTAATATCCAACATATATAGGCAGCTCATACAACTTAAAAGAAAAAAACAAACAAATTAATTTAAAAACTGGCAGAAGAACTGAATAGACAATTTTCCAAAGAGGAAATGTGGATGGCCAAGAGGCACAGGAAAACATGCTCAGTATAGTTAATCATCAGGAAAATGCAAATCAAAACCACAGTGAGATATCACTTCTTACCAAAGAACACATCAAATGTTGCCAAGGATGTATAGAAAAGGAAACCCTCCTACACTGTTGGTGGGAATGTAAATTGGTGCAGCCACTGTGGAAAACAGAATGGAGATTTCTCAAAAAACTAAAAACTACCATATGACCCAGCAACTCCACTCAAAGGTATATCAATACAACACTAAAAAAATATAACACTAATTCGAAAAGGTACATGCACCCCAGTGTTCATAGCAGCATTATTTACAATAGCCAAGATATGGAAGCAACCAAAATGTCCATCAACAGATGAATGGATAAAGAAGAGGTGGTATACATATACAATGGAATACTACTCAGCCATAAAAAAGAATGAAATTTTGCCATTTGTAACAACATGGATGGACTTGGAGAGCATGATGTTAAGGGAATTAAGTCAGACAGAGAAAGACAAATGCTATATAATATTGCTTATATGTAGAATCTAAAAAATATAACAAACTAGAGAATGAAACAAACAAACAAAAAAGAAGCAGACTCATAGAGAACAAACTAGTAGCTACCAGTGGGGAGAGGGGAAGGGAAGAGGGGAAATATAGGGGTAGGGGATTTTTTAAAAGAAGGTTATTATGAGATTATATGAAATCATCTATTTGAAACTTTTGAAAACTATAAAACACTGTAGAATTTAAAGATTCTTTCATTCAAAAGAAGTTAAAAATATATCTTTAAGTGTAGAATTCTATACCCAAAGTCTAATTCAAGAACTGAGATGAAATAAAGACAATTTCTGATGTTAAAAAATAAAGTCCTGCCTTAAATGAGAAGCTTGAATATTCCCCCAGGCATTATGTAAGCCATGCTGTCAATGCTTCTAACTCCAACATCATCTCTCTTCATGTACTACAGCCCTTTTAGAACCAGGTTAACATTTATTCTGACCTGATCATCACCTCTGGTTACAGAGTAAGGCAATAGCCAGTGTGCCTTCTTCAAGTTCAGGTGGTCCTGAGAGTCAGCCTGGCCAGCTCCTGAAATGCATGTGTTTAGAATCAAGGCTGGAAGCCCAAGCACATTATAGCTGCCAGGCTAAATCCCAAAGTCTTTTTTCTGAAGATACCAGCATTGCTCATCAAGCTTTGGAATGCCCATGCAAAGGTCAATCTGAAATGAGAGTTTATTACCTTCAAATTTTCAATATGTTGAACTGAAAGCAGACTTGATTATCTCTTCTTTTTAGACTGGTAACCGTTTAAAACAGACTGGGGGCAGACCTAAGTTCTTTGAACTAGAAGTAACAGTCCTATGAATATATTCTAAATAAATAATTGAACAAGTGCAAAAATGAAAGGTATTTGCACAGAGATGCTCACTGCAGTGTTGTTCATAGTAACAAAAAATAAAAATTACATAAACACCCATCAATAAAAATATTTGGTATATACTGAGTTAGAAAACCTATTTCTCTAAAGAGCTATGTAGCAAATATTTTAGACTTAGAGAGATATACAATCTCTATTGGAGACATTCATATCTGCTGTTTTACTGAACCATGGTCTGCTCAATGCCAGAGACAGAGCTATTAACAACTATTCTACACTTTAGATACTATAAGAGCCACTGGCCACTTCAAAATCCTCTCCATGGCTGTAGAAATAACTGCAATAAATGCAGTTGCTGATAAATAGTTATTTTTAAAGAATCAGATGTCCTTCAAAACATGAAAACATTTTGGAACTATTGATCCAGACAAATAAAACAGGAGCAATAATGCTAGCTAATGAAATATTCACTATTAACGTCAGAAAAGACTAGGGATTTTGAGCTTGAAAAAAATGTGTGTCATAGGTTGAGATGACTCTGAGCTTCCAAGTACAGGAAGCACAGAGAGTCCTATACAGGATAAATCCAAGGAGAAACAGCCCAAGACATATGTTAATCAAACTAACAAAAATTAAATTCAAAGAAAAAATAATAAAAGCAGCAAGGGAAAAGCAATAAATAACATACAAGGGAATCCCCATAAGGTTAACAGCTAATCTTTCAGTAGAAACTCTGCAAGCCAGAAGGGAGTGGCAGGACATATTTAAAGTGATGAAAGGGGAAACTCTACAACCAAGATTACTCTACCCAGCATGGATCTCATTCAAATTCGACAGAGAAAATAAAATCTTTACAGACAAGCAAAAGCTAAGAGAATTCAGCACCACCAAACTAGCTTTACAACAAATGTTAAAGGAACTTCTCTAGGCAGGAAACAGAACAGAAGGAAAAGACCCACAATAACAAACACAAGACAATAAAGAAAATGGTAATAGGAACATACATATTGATAATTACCTTAAATGTAAATGGATTAAATCCTCCAACCCAAAACACAGACAGGCTGAATGGGTACAAAAACAAGACCCATATATATGTTCTCTACAAGAGACCAACTTCAGACTTAGGCACACATACAGATTGAAAGTCAGGGGATGAAAAAGACATTCCATGCAAATGGAAATCAAAAGAAAGCTGGAGTAGCAAAACTCATATCAGACAAAATAGACTTTAAAATAAAGACTATTACAAGAGACAAAGAAGGACACTACATAATGATCAAGGGATCAATACAAGAAGAAGGTGTAACAACTGTTAATATTTATGCAACTAACATAGGAGCACCTCAATACATAAGGCAAATGCTAACAGCCATAAAAGGGGGAATTGACAGTAATACAATCATAGTAAGGGACTTTAACACTCCACTTTCACCAATGGAAAGATCATCCAAAATGAAAATAAATAAGGAAACACAAGCTTTAAAAGAAACATCAGACCAGATAGATTGAATTGATATTTATAGGACATTCCATCCCAAAATGACAGAATACACTATCTTCTGAAGTGCTCATGGAACATTCTCCAGGATAGATCATATCTTGGGACACAAATCAAGCCTCAGTATAGTTAAGAAAATTGAAACCATATCAAGCATCTTTTCTGACCAAAACAGCATGAGACTAGATACCAATTACAGGAAAAAAACTGTAAAAAATACAAACAAAAGGAGACTAAACAATACGCTGCTAAATAACCAAGAGATCACTGAAGAAATGAAGGAGGAAATTAAAAAAATACCTAGAAAAAAAAGGACAATGAAAACACGATGACCCAAAACCTATGGGATACAGAAAAAGCAGTTCTAAGAGGTGAGTTTATAGCTATACAAGCCTACCTCAAGAAACAAGAAAAATCTCAAATAAACAACCTAAACTTACAGCTAATGAAACTACAGAAAGAAGAACAAAAAACCCCAAAGTTAGCAGAAGGAAAGAAATCATAATGATCAGATCAAAAATAAATGAAAAAGAAATGAAAGAAACAATAGCAAAGATCAATAAAACAAAAAGTTGGCTCTTTGAGAAGATAAACAAAATTGATAAATCATTACCCAGACTCCTGAAGCAAAAAAAGGAGAAGACTCAAATCAATAGAATTAGAAATGGAAAAGGAGAAGTAACAACTGACACTGCTGAAATACAAAGGATCATGAGAGACTACTACAAGCAAGTGTATGCCAATAAAATGGACAACCTGGAAGAAATGGAAAAATTCTTAGAAAACCGCAACCTTCTGAAACTGACCCTGGAAGAAATACAAAATTTAAACAGACCAAACACAACTAATGAAATTGAAACTGTGATTAAAAATCTTCCAACAAACAAAGGCCCAGGACCAGATGGCTTCAAAGGTGAATTCTATCAAACATTTAGAGAAGAGCTAACACCTATCCTTCTCAAACTTTTCCAAAAAATTGTAGAGGAAGGAACACTCCCAAACTCATTCTACGAGGCCACCATCATCCTGAAACCAAAATCAGACACAGATGTCTCAAGAAAAGAAACCTACACACCAATGTCACTGATGAACATAGATGCAAAAATACTCAACAAAATACTAACAAACAGAATCCAGCAGCACCTTAAAAGGCTCATACACCATGATCAAGTGGGATTTATCCCAGAAATGCAAGGATTCTGCAATATATGCAAATCAATCAATGTTATACACCATATTAACAAATTGAAGGATAAAATCCATATGATAATCTCAATAGATGCAGAAAAATCTTTGGACAAAATTCAACACCCATTTATGATAAAAACCCTGCAGAAAGTAGGCATAGAGGGAACTTACCTCAACATAATAAAGGCCATATATGACAAACACACAGCCAACATCGTTCTGAATGGTGAGAAACTGAAACCATTTCCTCTAAGAATAGGAACAAGACAAGTTTACCCATTCCCACAGCTATTATTCAACACAGTTTTGGAAGATTTGGCCACAGCAATCAGAGAAGAAAAATAAATAAAAGGAATCCAAATTGGAAAAGAAGAAGTAAAACTGTCACTGTTTGCACATGACATGATACTATACATAGAGAATCCTAAAGACGCTACCAGAAAACTATTAGAGCTAATCAATGAATTTGGTAAAGTAGCAGGATACAAAATTAATGCACAGAAATCTCCTGCACTCCTATACTCTAATGATGAAAAATCTGAAAGAGAAATTAAGGAAACACTCTCATTTACCACTGCAACAAAAAGAATAAAACACCTAGGAATAAACCTTCCTAAGGAGACAAAAGACCTGTAGGCAGAAAACTATAAGACACTGATGAAAGACATTGAAGATGATACAAACAGATGGAGAGATATACCATGTTCTTGGATTGGAAGAATCAATTTTGAAAATAAAAAAACCAAAAGCAATCTACAGCTTCAATGCAATCCCTATCAAACTATAAATGGCATTTTTCACAGAATTAGAACAATAAAAGATTACAATTTTTACGGAAACACAAAAGACTCAGAATAGCCAAACCAATTTTTAGAAAGAAAAATGGAGCTGGAGGAATCAGGCTCCTTGACTTCAGACTATACTACAAAGCTAAAGTAATCAAGACAATATGGTACTGGCACCATAACAGAAATATAGATCAAGGGAACCAGATAGAAAGCCCAGAGATAAACCCACACACATATGGTCACCTTATCTTTGACAAAGGAGGTAAGAATATACAATGGAGAAAAGACTGCCTGTTCAATAAGTGCTGCTGGACAAACTAGACAGCTACATGTAAAAGACTGAAATTAGAACACTCTCTAACATCATACACAAAAATAAAATAAAAATGGATTAAAGACCTAAATGTAAGGCCAGACAGTATGAAACTCTTAGCAGAAAATACAGGCAGAATACTCTATGACATAAATCACAGCAAGATCATTTTTGACCCACCTCCTAGAGAAATGGAAATGAAGACAAAAATAAACAAATATGACCTAATGAAACTCCAAAGCTTTTGTACAGCAAAGGAAACCATAACAAGACGAAAAGAAAACCCTCAGAATGGGAGAAAATATTTGCAAAGGAAGCAACTGACAAAGGGACTAATCTCCAAAATATACAAGCAACTCATACAGCTCAATATGAAAAAAACAAGCAACCCAATCCAAAAATGGGTGGAAGACCTAAATAGACATTTCTCCAAAGAAGATATATAGATTGGCAACAAACATATGAAAAGATGCTCAAAATCATCAATCATTAGGGAAATGTAAATCAAAACCACAGTGAGGTATCACCTCACACCAGTCAGAAAGGCCATCATAAAAAATCTACAAACAATAAATGCTGGAGTGGGTGTGGAGAAAAGGGAAACCTCTTGCACTATTGGTGGGAATGTAAATTTATACAGCCACTATGGAGAACTGTATGGAGGTTCCTTATAAAAATAAAAATAGAACCAACATATGACCCAGCTATACCACTACTGGGCATATACCCTGAGAAAACCATAATTCAAAAAGAGTCATGTACAACTGTCTTCACTGCAGCACTATTTACAATAGCCAGGACATGGAAGCAACCTAAGTGTCGACAGACAAATGGATAAAGAAGATGTGGCACATATATACAATGGAATATAACTGGGCTATAAAAAGAAATGAAATTGAGTTTTTGCATTGAGGTGGATGGACCTAGAGTTTGTCATACAGAGTGAAGTAAGTCAGAAAGAGAAAAACAAATACTGTATGCTAACACATATATATGGAATCTAAAAAAAAAAAAAAAAAAAAAAACAAAGGTTCTGATGAACCTAGGGCAGGACAGAAATAAAGACGCAGACATAGAGAACAGACTTGAAGACACGGGGAGGGAGAAGGTTAAGCTGGGATGAAGTGAAAGAGGAGCACTGACATATATACACTACCAAATGTAAAATAGATAGCTAGTGGGAAGCAGCTGCATAGTTCAGGGAGATCTGCTCAGTGCTTTGTGAGCACCCAAAGGAGTGGGAAAGGGAGGGTGGGAGGGAGTTGCATGAGGGGGGGATATGGGGATATACATATACATATAACTGATTCACTTTATTATACAGCAGAAACTAACACAACATTGTAAAGCAATTATACTCCAATAAAAATGTTAAAAAAAAAGATTTGGAGAAGGAATAAATGAGCTTTATAGTACAAAGAATGACCATCAATGTATGAAAATTAAAAAATAATTTAGGTTTAGAAGACTTCCAGCACAAAATGCAGAATATGATAAAAACAATCTAACTGTATTACAAATGTATGGAACAACCTCACTGAAAGGTGTTAAGGAAAAGGGTCTTCACCCTAGTAATTCTTTAAATAACTGCAGTCTGACAAACAAATGCAGAATGAAGTACACATCACCACTGCACTCTTTGTGTTAAAGGTGTTTCCCCGAGGGGCATAAGTTAACCATTTTGAAACCACTATACCCTCATGCACAAACACACACACCATGTATGTACACATACACAGACACACTGAGATTGAACAATTAAATAAATGGATAACAGATACTGGGAGCCAGGCTTCTCACTGTTGGAATAGGAGGTTATAGATAAGCAAGAGGAGGGGGCTAGCACTGTCCACGTGGTAATGAATTAGAGCTGCAGACATCAGTATAAACTATGTATTAGCTTGATACAGATACAGATGTTTCAATATAAAATATTTATACATATGTGTACTTACATAGCTTAATATATACATGTATACACCTTCTGTGTTCTGTCAGCTGAGCAGGCCCAGAAGTAATGATGCTCTTTTAGGAACAAGTACAAGTTCCACCCAGAACTTGAATTTTAATTCCATTCTCCAACAGAAGTAACCAGGGCTCCTTGCAGAATTGCTGAATAGCTCATTCTAAGACTGGGTCAGGGCATATACAAGATGAGCTTAGAGATCCTTGTAGTATCAAAAATTAAAGAAGTTCTTGAAAGACAGACCTGCACCCACATGCACACAACACACACACACGCACACAACACACACACACACCCACACCCACACACACACACACACACACACAGACTGATGGAGACATGACAAGGGAATACAGGAAACAACTGAAAATAGTTCCCAATAGCCAAAGCTGGAAGAAATTTGAACAAGAAGATATTTAAATAATTCTGGATTATAACCCAAAGTGTAAAATTGGTAGATAACCTCATCCACCAGAGGGCAGACAGCAGAAGCAAGAAGAACTGCAATCCTGCAGCCTGTGGAACAAAAACCACATTCACAGAAAGATAGACAAGATGAAAAGGCAGAGGGCTATGTACCAGATGAAGAAACAAGATAAAACCCCAGAAAAACAACTAAATGAAGTGGAGATAGGAAACCTTCCAGAAAAAGAATTCAGAATAATGATAGTGAAGATGATCCAGGACCTCGGAAAAAGAATGGAGGCAAAGATCGAGAAGATGCAAGAAATGTTTACAAAGACGTAAAAGAATTAAAGAACAAACAGAGATGAACAATACAATAACTGAAATGAAAAATTCACTAGAAGGAATCAATAGCAGAATAACTGAGGCAGAAGAACGGATAAGTGACCTGGAAGACAGAATGGTGGAATTCACTGCTGTGGAACAGAATAAAGAAAAAAGAATGAAAAGAAATGAAGACAGCCTAAGAGACCACTGGAAAAACATTAAATGCAACAATATTCACATTATAGGGGTCCCAGAAGGAGAAGAGAGAGAGAAAGGACCAGAGAAAATATTTGAAGAGATTATAGTTGAAAACTTCCCTAACACAGAAAGGAAATAGCCACCCAAGCCCAGGAAGCCCAGCGAGTCCCATACAGGATAAACCCAAGGAGAAACAGGCCGAGAAACATAGTAATCAAATTGGCAAAAATTAAAGACAAAGAAAAATTATTGAAAGCAGCAAGGGAAAAACAACAAATAACATACAAGGGAACTCCCATAAGGTTAGCAGCTGATTTCTCAGCAGAAACTGTACAAGCCAGAAGGGAGTGGCATGATATAATTAAAGTGAGGAAAGGGAAGAACCTACAACCAAGATTACTCTACCCAGCAAGGATCCCATTCAGATTCAATGGAAAAATCAAAAGCTTTATGGACAAGCAAAAGCTAAGAGCATTCGCCACCACCAAACCAGCTCTACAAGAAATGCTAAAGGACCTTCTCTAACTGGAAAACACAAGAGAAGAAAAGGACCTACAAAAACAAAACCAAAACAATTAAGAGAATGGTCATAGGAATATACATATTGATAATTACCTTAAACGTGAATGGATTAAATGCTCCAACCAAAAGACACAGGCTTGCTGAATGGATACAAGAACAAGATCCATATGCTGTCTACAACAGACCTGCTTCAGACCTAGGGACACATACAGACTGAAAGTGAGGGGATGGAAAAAGATATTCCATGCAAATGGAAATCAAAAGAAAGCTGGAGTAGCAATACTCATATCAGATAAAATAGACTTTAAAATAAAGAATGTTACAACAGATAAGGAAGGACACTACATGAGCAAGGGATCAATCCAAGTAGAAGATATAACAATTATAAATATATATGCACCCAACATAGGAGCACCTCAATACATAAGGCAACTGCTAACAGCTATAAAAGAGGAAATCAACAGTAACACAATAACAGTGGGGGACTTTAACACCTCACCTACACCAATGGACAGATCATCCAAAATGAAAATAAGGAAAAGAAGCTTTAAATGACACAATAGACCAGATAGATTTAGTTGATATTTATAGGACATTCCATCCAAAAACAGCAGATTACACTTTCTTCTCAAGTGTGCATGGAACACTCTCCAGGACAGATCGCATCTTGGGTCACAAACCAAGCCTCAGTAAATTTAAGAATATTGAAATCATATCAAGCATCTTTTCTGACCACAACGCTATGAGATTACAAATGAATTACAGGGAAAAAAATGAAAAAAACAAACACATGGAGGCTAAACAATACATTAATAAGTAACCAAGAGATCACTGAAGAAATCAAAGAGGAAATCAAATAATACCTAGAGACAAATGACAATGAAAACATGACGATCCAAAACCTATGGGATGCAGCAAAAGCAGTTCTAAGAGGGAAGTTTATAGCCATAAAACCCTACCTCAAGAAACAAGTAAAATCTCAAGTAAACAATCTAACCTTACACCTAAAGGAACTAGAGAAAGAACAACAAAAAAAACAAAGTTAGCAGAAGGAAAGAAATCATAAAGATCAGAGCAGAAATAAATGAAATAGAAACAATAGCAAAGATCAATAAAACTAAAAGCTGATTCTTTGAGAAGATAAACAAAATTGATAAACCATTAGCCAGACTCATCAAGAAAAAGAGGGAGAGGACTCAAATCAATAAAATTAGAAATGAAAAAGGAGAAATTACAACAGACACTGCAGAAATACAAAGCATCCTAAGAGAATACTACAAGAAACTCTATGCCAATAAAATGGACAATCTGGAAGAAATGGAAAAATTCTTAGAAAGGTATAACCCTCCAAGACTACACGAGGAAGAAACAGAAAATATGAACAGACCAATCACAACTAATGAAATTGAAACTGTGATTAAAAATCTTCCAAAAAACAAAAGTCCAGGACCAGATGACTTCATAGGTGAATTCTATCAAACATTTAGAGAAGAGCTAACACCTATCCTTCTCAAACTCTTCCCAAAAATTGCAGAGGAAGGAACACTCCCAAACTCATTCTACAAGGCCACAATCACCCTGATACCAAAACCAGACAAAAATACTACAAAAAAAGAAAATTACAGACCAATATCACTGACGAATATAGATGCAAAAATCCTGAACAAAATACTAGCAAACAGAATCCAATAACACATTAAAAAGATCATACACCATGATCAAGTGAGATTTATCCCAGCGATGCAAGGATTCTTCAATATATGCAAATCAATCATTGTGATACAACACATTAACAAATTGAAGAATAAAAACCATATGATCAACTCAACAGAAGCAGAAAAAGCTTTTGACAAAATTCAACACTCATTTATGATAAAAAAAAAAAAACCTCTCCAGAAAGTGGGCATAGAGGGAACCTACCTCAACATAATAAAGGCCATATACGACAAACCCACAGCAAACATCATTCTCAATGGTGAAAAACTGAAAGCATTTCATCTAAGATCAGGAACGAGACAAGGATGTCCACTCTCATCGTTATTATTCAACACAATTTTGGAAGTCCTAGCCACAGCAATCAGAGAAGGAAAAGAAATAAAAGGAATACACATTGGAAAAGAAGAAGTAAAACTGTCACTGTTTGCAGATGACATGATACTATACATAGAGAATCCTAAAAATGCCACCAGAAAACTACTAGAGCTAATCAATGAATTTGGTAAAGTTGCAGGATACAAAATTAATGCACAGGGGCTTCCCTGGTGGTGCAGTGGTTGAGAGTCCGTCTGCTGATGAAGGGGACATGGGTTTGTGCCCTTGGCCCAGGAAGATCCCACATGCCACAAAGCAGCTGGGCCCGTGAGCCATGGCCGCTGAGCCTGCACATCCGGAGCCTGTGCTCCGCAATGGGAGAGGCCACAACAGTGAGAGGCCCACGTACCGCAAAAAAGGAAAAAAAATAAATTAATGCACAGAAATCTCTTGCATTCTTATACACTAATGATGAAAAATCTGAAAGAGAAATTACGGAAACACTCCCATTTCCCATTGCAACAAAAAGAATAAAATACCTAGGAATAAACCTACATAGGGAGACAAAAGACCTGTATGCAGAAAACTATAAGACACTGATGAAAGACATTAAAGATGATACCAATAGATGGAGAGATAGAACATGTTCTTGGACTGGAAGAATCAATATTGTGAAAATGACTATACTACCCAAAGCAATCTACAGATTCAATGCAATCCCTATCAAATTACCAATGACATTTTTTACGGAAATAGAACAAAAAATTTCACAATTTTTATGGAGACACAAAAGACCCCAAATAGCCAAAGCAGTCTTGAGGGAAAAAAGCAGAGCAGGAGAAATCAGACTCCCTGACTTCAGACTATACTACAAAGCTACAGTAATCAATACAATATGGTACTGGCACAAAAACAGAAACATAGATCAATGGAACAGGATAGAAAGCCCAGAGAAAACCCACGCACCTATGGCCAACTAATCTATGACAAAGGAGGCAAGGATATACAATAAAGACAGCCTCTTCAATAAGTGGTGCTGGGAAAACTGGACAGCTACATGTGAAAGAATGAGATTAGGACACTTCCTAACACCATACACAAAAATAAACTCAAAATGGATTAGAGACCTAAATGTAAGACCAGATACTATAAAACTCTTAGAGGAACACATAGGAAGAACACTCTTCGACATAAATCACAGCAAGATCTTTTTTGATCCACCTCCTAGAGTAATGGAAATAAAAACAAAATAAACAAATGGGACCTAATGAAACTTCAAAGCTTTTGCACAGCAAAGGAAACCATAAACAAGACAAAAAGACAACCCTCAGAATGGGAGAAAATATTTGCAAATGAATCAATGGACAAAGGATTCATCTCCAAAATATATAAACAGCTCATGCAGCTCAATACTAAAGAAACAAACAACCCAATCCAAAAATGGGCAGAAGACTTAAACAGATATTTCTCCAAAGAAGTCATACAGATGGCCAAGATGCACATGAAAAGCTGCTCAACATCATTAATTATTAGAGAAATGCAAATCAAAATTACAATGAGGTATCACCTCACACCAGTTAGAAAGGGCATCATCAGAAAACCTACAAACAACAAATGCTGGAGAGGGTGTGGAGAAAGGGAATCCTCTTGCACTGTTCGTGGGAATGTAAATTGATACAGCCACTATGGAGAACATATGGAGGTTCCTAAAAATAGAATTACCATATGACCCAGCAATCCCACTACTGGGCATATACCCTGAGAAAACCATAATCCAAAAAGACACATGGACCCCAATGTTCATTGCAGCACTATTTACAGTAGTCAGGTCATGGAAGCAACCTAAATGCCCATCGACAGACAAATGGATAAAGAATATGCGGTACATATATACAATGGAATATTCCTCAGCTATAAAAAGGAATGAAATTGGGTCATTTGTTGAGACGTGGTTGGATCTAGAGACTGTCATACAGAGTGAAGTAAGTCAGAAAGAGAAAAACAAATGTCGTATATTAACGCATGTATGTGGAACCTCGAAAAATGGTACAGATGAACCGGTTTGCAGGGCTAGAATTTGAGACAAAGATGTAGAGAACGAACGTATGGACACCAAGGGGGGACACCAAGGGGGTTGGGGATGGTGGTGTGCTGAATTGTGCAATTGGGATTGACATGTATACACTGATGTGTATAAAATCGATGACTAATAAGACAAAAAAGTTTAAATTGATGCTTATAATAACATAAATAAACGAACGAATAAATAAATGTTGAAGAACATACTTCCAATAAGAAGAATTTCAAATAATGTATGTAGATACTGTGCCCTCCAGGAGGTGTAGTTTAACACTCCACTCTTTAAGTGTGGTCTTGTGCATACTGACTTCCTTCCAGAGAACAGAGTATGCAAAAGGGATACTCTGTTCCCTTTTGGGGAAGGGTCACTGCAGTGGAGAATCCTGAAAATACTACTTTATCCCGGTGGTCACATTTAACATTATCAGTCATAAATGATGCTGATGGTATATAACCTTGATATGATATGATGAAAATAGCACTTTACCTCTGTGGTTTTCTTTCCCCAAACCCACAACCCCAGTTATGAGAAAAATATTGGATAAATCCCAATTGAAGGATATACTACAAAATAACTGACCAGTACTCCTCAAAACCGTCAAGATCATTAGAAACTTGGAAAATCTGAGAAACTGTCACTCTCAGTTGGAATCAATGGAAATGAAGATGACTAAATGTAATTTGATATCTTGGGTGGCATCCTTGACCAGAAGGAAGATGTTAGGTAAAAGCTAAGGGAATATGAGTAAAATAATAATAATAATATCAATATTGATTAACTTTAGCAAATGTACCACATAACATAAAATGATAATGAGGGAAGCTGGGTATGGAGTAAAGAGTAACTCTCTGTACTATCTTTGCAGTATTTCTGAAAATTTTAAAGTTTTCTGAAAAAGAAAGATCATTTATTATTGAAGTACAGTTGATTTACAATGTTGTGTTAGTTTCTGGTGTACAAATTATTTCTAATGTTCAGGATTCTCCTTTTCTCAGGGCATGCCTACCAAGTAAAAGGCTTGAGGGGCGCACCTGAGGCATACAGTCCTCTCCAATGTCTTAACAAACACAGGGAGTAAATAGTTCTTGTTATGAGGTACAGGCTACTTCTGAGGGCTTAAAGGTTCAGAGGAGGCTGGATATGTAACATATTTGGGAACATTTACCCACATGCCACTGTCCCATGTGTCAGGGTTCCAATTTTTCCTAACCAAGGTACTGATTTTGGCATAACAGATCTTCCTTGATTGAGCTTTCAACTGTTTTCAGTGGGGATGTCTCCACTTAGAGGGTTAGATATGAGGCCCCATCCTTGACCTTCTCAGCCTTGATTCTGCAGGAAGAGAGTTTTTTGGTATGCAAATAAAACAGGCCATCTGGCTTTCACCTCTGGTTTTCAACTATCCATTCTTACCCTTGGCTGTTCATTTCCTTCCTTTAGATCATCAGTGACACTTAGCAATAACCATCTAATCTTGTTACTCTTACAGCTACTATTTCCTCCATAGCCTTAAATGCCTAGTGCATTCTACCTGCTAGTGTATGTCCTCCATCAGTACAACCTCCCAATTCATTATCAGTGAAAAGGTAACATTTGAACCACTGTCTCTGCTCCATCTACCACCAGTGAAGGGGTCCTTGTTGCCAGCAGAGAAGTGAGTGATTCACTGCCAAAACCCTACTGTGTTAACAGCTTTCTCAGACCACTGCACTTTCATTGCTGACTCAAGTAGTTTGGGCTGTACAGGGGAAAAAAAAAAAAAAAAGCTGAGATATTTTCTGAAGTATAAGATGTTAGTCAGGGATTAACACCTTTGAAAGGAAGGGAAGAAAAACAGGACTGGGCAGAGGAAAAAGTGATGCGAGCCCAAGAAAGCTTCAGCCAACCTGGTAGCGAGTTCTGGAGTAAATATCCCCCCATCAGAGTATCCTGGTCAGCCATGCCTCTCTCCGTACCTCTGCCCTGTTGAGTGATTGAATGCAGGTTGCCTTGGAAAGGCATGATCACAAGTCAGCGGCTCTCTGCATCTGATGCAGACCCTGAAAGAGCTGACAGCTAAAGGCTCTCTGTGGACACTACTCCTAGGAGCTAGGAATAAAGTTCTTCCTTAAAGTGGGCTCTGAGAACATACTCTGTCTCTAAAGAGGAATATATTTCACATAGAGGAATGAGTCTTTGAGAACAAAGATTGCTGTAGACCCCACACGCATTACAGATAAGTTGACTGAATTTTCCGAAATACTCATGATTTTGTGTGATTTATTCTTCTCGACAAGGAAAATTGATAGAAACCCAACTAAACTTACTTTTTATCTATAATGCTTAGTAAGACTTTACTTTTAAGTACAATTGATTAAGAAATGTTCTTTATCCAACCATACGTTTCTCTTTTTTGTTGAGAAAATACATTATCTTTAGTCATATAATTTATTTTATTCTTACTGGGAAGATTACACAAATGTGAAGGTGCTCTTTTTTTTGGGGGGTGGGGCTACGTTCGGTCTTCGTTGCAGTGCGCAGGCTTCTTATTGAGGTGGCTTCTCTTGTTTCGGAGCACTGGCTTTAGGTGCACGGGCTTCAGTAGTTGTGACACGCAGGCTCAGTAGTTGTGGTTCATGGGCTCTAGAGCATAGGCTCAGTAGTTGTGGCCCATAGGCTTAGTTGCTCCACGGCATGTGGGATCGTCGTGGATCAGAGATCAAACCCGTGTCCCTTACACTGGCAGGCGGATTCTTAACCACTGCACCACCACGGAAGTCCCTGTGAAGGTACTCTTGATCCAAACTCTACAAACTGAGCCAGGATTTACAGTCAAAAATCTTTTAATTCTCCAAAGAGACTTTATGATAGAAACTCCAACAATTCCTGATGATGACAACTTACATTTATTTTGCTCCTACTCTTTTATCGGTTCCATACTGAGCACTTGGTATGTATTGTGTCACGCCAGGCTCACACAAACTTTTGTAAAATGGTAATAACTGTACCACTTCCAATCAGAGGATTTGGTTTAGAGAGTTTAACAATCTTATCCAAAGTAACACAGCTAGTAATACTGAGCAGGGACTCTCTTACTGTTCTTACTGAACATCTTGGCCACCAGGCTACCCAAGAGAAAGGTATGAAATCTACAGACATATTACACTAACCTGGGACGAATGCCAGAGAAAAGCTGAGGTAATCACGAGTTCTTTCTGGGATTGTGGCTCATATAATCGGGCAATTAACTACAGGGCAATTAACTACAGACACTACTGAGTCATGCCTCTTGACCGGGAAGCAGTACATGACAGTTAAGGGTGGAGGTCTGACAATAGAATGCTCAGGTTCAAGTTATATCTATTCCATTTTCCAGCTTTATGCCTTAAGCAAGTTATCTAAACTTTCTCTGGTTAACTTTGTATTAATAACTGGAAATAATAATTGGCTGTTTCTTACGATTAAATGTAAAACCACATGTGTATCATTTAGCATAGTGTATGTTACACTGTAAACATTAAGTAAGTGCAGATATATTTATTGTTGGTATTGGTGGTGTTGGTGTTTGGTACCCTCTAGCTGTGGCTTATATCTACTGTTTCATTCAAACTCAACTCCAATATTTCACCTTGAAACTTAGTAACTCATCCTTAGTTATAAGGGCTTAAGAAATTCCAAGACTTCTTAGCAAGTAAGCCAGCTGCTCCATAAATGTGATTTGTGATTACTATATGCAGATATTGTCTTAGGTATTGGGAATCCAGTAATAAAATATAAACTAATCTCCAGCTCTCATCAACATTTCAGTCTCCTGTGTTCTGCCATGTGGTTCATGGAATGAGGAAAAAGAATGAGACATATGGCACTTATCTTCATATGTTTCAGATGGAGACACAGGAAGGACCCGTTGTGCTTTAAACATAATAATACAGAGAAGGACCACAGTCCACGGGAGAGATGGTATCTGTCTCCAGGTAGACCCCCTGGAAGAGGAAGAGTGTGAGAAATATTAAATAAAAGTTCTCATTTATTTCCCATAATGGATACCACCTATACCCTAATCAAAGCAAGCCTAGGCTGGTTCAGGGTACAGATTCCTCCAAAGTAAAAATACTCCTACTGCAGAACTTATGAACGGTAGTTGGGGAAAAAAAAAAAAGATTGCAAAAGTAATTCAAGGAGATTGTTTGGAGGCAAAACTTGTCACTTTTAGGCAGGCAGTGGCATCTGAGGTGCTCTCAGGTTTCCCAAAGAATAATGAGTTGCTTGCAAAGAGCTCCAGGAGGGAGGTTCTCCAGATACATAGGCTGACATTCCTATTTGTTCTTTCCTGAAGGTGCTGGGGTTGGGCGGGCGCAGTTCTGGACAATAATACATTAGACCACGTGAAGCCCTTTTTCTACTTTTTCTACTTGTGAGTCCTGATGCCCATAAATAGTCAGTTTGAATCAACTCACTGACAGTTTTACATGAGGTTTGAAAAACTGGATATTGCAAAAACCAACTTCTGTAACCCCCAATGGGCCTTTCTTTCACCAAGAACAATATTACCCTGAACAAGAGCATTTGAAGGAAAATGTCTTGAAATATTCTTTCATGTGGGAAGCTCAGGAAGATTTATAAGCACATACCTAACCTTCTCTGAGGAACATTATGATTTAATCTCTTTCATATTCTGCATTTGCAAGAGGCTTCTTTGAAATTTTCTCAGGATGGGTAGAATATAACTCATGAATAAATTTGCCTGGCTTACAGGCTACTGTTGAGCTCTGAGCTGTTGCAAGAGAAAACAGTTTAATGCCTCATCCTAAGGGTGAGAGTCAGTCAAGCTTCTCCAACCTCATGATATTAAGGATACCATTCAATACAGCACCAAATCTCAAACCCTGCTTCTTCCACAAAATCCCACCCCAATCTTGTCTCACTTCCCTGATACTCATATTCATGTATTCTTTCCCTCTCTCTCCCCCTCTCCCTCCCCATCTCTCTCTGTCCCATACCAGCCACATTGCTCTTCTTTCTGTTATTTGAATGCATCAAACATATTTTCACCTTAGTTCCTATGCACAAGCTACTCCTTCTCCCTAGAAAGTTCTTCTTCCCTCTTACTCAAAACCACAACTTGTCTTCCTTCATCAAACAGGTCCCTTTACATTAAACCATTTCCTCTGAAGGAACATTCTTGATCCTAAGATAAGTGATATCCTTGTAGTATTTCTTAGGATTTTCTACTTTGCTTCATAACAATTGCACAGTGTATTTGTATTTTTGCTTGTATATTTACTGTTTGTCTCTCTCAGCTGACTGCAACTTTCAAAAGATCAGGGACCACACGTGGATTTTTTTTTTTTTTGCATTAATATGTCTGCTGTACCTAGTACTGAGCCCAGAGAAGGGTGACTATTTAATTAACGTTTGTTGCAGTAATACACAAACGAGCAGCGTTCCTACTCTCTACAGGATTCCTACTCTAACTTCCATAGCACGTATTTCTGAATGCCTCATTTGATACAGATGGTATATGTCTTAAATCATTAGCTATTTTCTTCCCATGGCCCATTTACATTCCAGACTGTTAGAAACATGAGGGGCCATCTTATTTATCCCTTTTGTGCCTAAATTTATGTTGTGTGAAGAGGAAACACAATCAGTA